>NC_139039.1:3776753-4208724 GCF_964662115.1 Mustela nivalis | reverse complement strand
TTTGAGAAAGATTTCTTGAACATATTGAAATATTTACAGATGAATAATTTAATATCTGGGATATGCTCTAAAATAATGGAGTTTAAAGACTGGCCACAAAATGACAAGTAAAGCTGAGATGGGGACATGGGGATGAATTATTCTATCTTGTCTTCTTTGGTATGTGTTTGAAATTTTCCAACATAAAAACTGTATATATCCCTGCAATAGGATACAAAATATACTCACATAACAAGGAATTCTGAGCAGAAATTCAAGTTTTGTTGTTTTTGGATATCACACCCAGCACAGAGCAACTTAGAGCTCAATCTCACAACCCTGAGATCATGACCTGAGCCGAAATAAAAAGTTGGGACACTTAATCGACTAAGCCACCCAGGCACCCCAGAAATTCAGGTTCTTAAATGCTTCCATTATGGCAAAAACTCAGGCAATCATCTTACCCTGTAGTACAAGTTTCCGATTTCTAAAATGCAGGGATGGAACATGATTTCTAAGATTGTTTCCAGTTCTTAAGTTTTTACTCTTTGAGAATGCTGTTTTATTCTTCCCAACAGAGTTTATTGTGTACAGTAACTGATTCTATACTGAGTAGGCACAGGTGTCTGAAGAAGGCAAGATGTGATCTCACAGCAGCTCTCTAGGTCCACCGGTGCCACCCCTGCCAACAGCTCTCATCACATGAAAAAGAAAACTGGGGTGCCTGGGGGGGGCTCAATCAGTTAAGTGTCTGCCTTTGGCTCAGGTCATGATCCCAGAGTCCTGGGATCAAGCCCCACATTGGGCTCCCTGCTCAACAGGGAGTCTGCTTCTTCTCCCTCTCAGTCTATCCCTCCCCGTTTGTGTGCGTGCTCTCTCTCTAAAAACAAATAAAGTCTTTTTTGTTTTTTTAAGATTTTATTTATTTATTTGACAGAGAGAGACAGCGAGAGAAGGAATACAAGTAGGGGGAGTAGCAGGGAGAGAAGCAGACTTCCCGCTGAGCAGGGAGCCAAGGACTGCGATCATGCCCTAGCCGAAGGCAGATGCTTAATGACTGAGCCACCCAGGCGCCCCAAAATAAATAATATCTTAAAAAAAAAAAAAAAAAGAAAGAAAACAGAGAAGCAACCACATGATAAATATACCACTGTTTTTCATAGGCAAGGTGAAAATGCTCACACTTCAGAAATTTGCCTCAGGTAAGGGTATAAAAGGCCGTCCCTTTAATACAGCAATTTTTCCTAATTATCAAACAACACTTTCATAAATATATTTTGAAGACTTCTCATCGCAGTTTTGTTTATACCAGTGAAAAATCTGATACACAGATTACCATAAATCAGAGTTTAGCTAACTATATCGTTGTAGAGTCTTACAATGGAATACCATGCAGCTATGCAAAAAAAAGAAAAAAAATTAAGGTATTAACCCACAATTGGGATATGGTCTATGGATATAGGGACCAACTGAAAGTATGGTCTATGGATATAGGAACCAACTGAAAGACTCCCAATGGCCACAGCTAGAAAAATTAGAGCAATAAAGTTATACTGGATTTAACTCGAAAGTATCAATATCCATTGGTCTACACTGATTCAAATAAATGACTCAACAGAGATAAATGGGAGAGGACAGATAAATCTCTTGTGTAGAAGAATTCCAAATAATATAGGCAGAAATTCTGCTTTTGCCCTTCAGAAGGTAGAGCACAATTCTTGCTCCCTAAGTGTGGGCTGCCTTCCTTCCAGAGAGCACAAGAAAGCAAGCAGAGGAAAAAAAATAACTTTACAATACAAAAACCTGACAAACACCACCCCAGCCAGGATACCAAGGTCAATATCAACAATAAAGTCACACAGATAGGATGCACCCTTGAAATGATGTGATAAAAATAGCATTTCATTTCTGTGGCCTCCCTCAGTCTAACCCCATATAACCCCAATCTAACCATGAGAAAAACATCAGACAATCCCAGCGCAGAGGCATTCTACAGTATCTGACCAGTACTTCTCAAAAGTGCCATGTCCTGCAGAACAGGGGAAGTCTGAGAAACAGTTACAGCCACAGAGAGCCTAAGGAGACATGAGGATGTATTGTGGAATTGTGGACGGTATCCTGAAACAGAAGACATGAGGTAAAAACTAGGGAAATCTCAAAAAAGGGCTTCAGTCAATTATAATATTATCAGTTTGGGTTCATTAATTGTGACAAATGCCCCACACTAATGTAAGAAGTTAATAATAGGGGAGTCTGGGAACTCTCTGTACTGTGTCATTTCCCTATAAATCCAAACTGTTCTAAAATAAAAGAATTATGTTTTAAAAATTAAAAAAAAATTTAGTAAGATATAAACTAACAATGATGTGAAATTATGGCCAATATATAATGACAAGTATTACTAGACAATATCCATGCTATGAACCTATTTTTGTTTTAAAAATATACATATATGTATTTTATTACAATGTTTGCATGATTATACATCAAAATGTTAACCTCTGAATGTTAGTTACTAGTGATTTTCACCACCCTCTTATACTTTTCTGTATTATCTGACTTTATTCTTTCTGCTAAGCATTGATTACTTTGAACATTGAGCCTTCTATAACCTTATATACTATAAACAAAGTTTATTTTTTTGGGAAAAAGTTAGGCATACAGCACAGGATTAATAAAAGTACTCCCTGGTTCAAAATAATGTAAATTTATAAAGGTAAATTTTACTTTCCCAAGAGGAAATATTCTATTTTTTGAAGATTTGAGAAAGAGTGAGCATGCGAGCAGGGAGAGGGGCAGAGACAGAGGGAGAAAAGCAGACTCCTCACTGAGCACAGAGCCAATGCAGGGCTCCTTCCGAGGACCCTGAGATCATGACCTGAGCCAAAACCAAGAGTTGGACACTTAACCACTTAGTCACCCAGGTGCCCCAAGGAGAAATAATTTAAAAGTTAGTATGGAAAAATGAATGAAAGCATGATCATGACTTAACCAGACTTAGCTTAAATTCCTGGTTTTACCACTTACTGGTGTGACCTTGGGCAGTTCAATAACCTCCCTCAATGTCCTCATTTTTATAGTAGGAAATACGTAACACAACAAACCTATTGTTCTGCAGAACTGCCCTAGCATTTACTCCCTTGTCAATGTAAACATACATTATACATTATATATGAATGGACAGTATATAAAAACTATTTCTTAACATCAAATTTATTAGAATGAATTACATTAGCAGTAGCAAAGAGTTCAGTGTATGTCAAGAGCCTGGCCCTACTTCTGGACCCTAAAAGCCAAGAAAAAAATAAATCATTATTAGAAAAATTTAGTTCTGGGACACCTTGGTGGCTCAGGTGATTAAGCATCTGCTTTCAGCTCAGGTCATGATCCTGGGATCAAGCCCCACATCCGTCTCCTTATTTAACAGGGGGCCTGCTTCTCCCTCTGCCTGCTGCTCCCCTGCTTGCATGCTCTCTCTCAATCTAATAAATAAAATCTTAAAAAAAAAAAAAGTTTAGTTTCTCTAAGAACTTAACAGGGACAAAACAGTAAAAGACAAAAACGTACCTCAGCTCATTCTACATCTGCAGCAATTTCCCAAATACCTCTGCTAACTAAATATTATGGGAATTAAACATATCATTATTAACATGCCCACAGACCTGAGAATCTTCCAGAGAACACAAGTGAAAGCCACTTTTCTAATCACAACCAGCTTAAACTAAGTTTTGGAATATTAATATATCAAGTCTCCCTTTCTATGGAAATAGTTTCCCTATCTATGACTATGTCAATACGAATAAATACCAACCATAAGATACAAACTAAACTATTTAAATCTCATGACTGTAAATCATGAACTTTAATAGAGATGCTTTAAACAAGACATATATTTTGATCTGTAACATAATTTTGGGCTGGTTGTTTTATCTTTAAATCACAGTGTGACAGACCGGTCTAATCTTGTTATGACTGAGTGGACTTTTATAACAAGGCCAAAACACCCAGAGCAGAAGAATCAATTTGTTTCATCAAATGAAAAGTTTGCCCAGCCTGATTTATCATATAGTCTAGTACACACACCCTTATCTTAAAGACCCATTAATTTAGGAAAAAATTAATCAACCATGAACAAAGTAATATTAAATTATTGGGCCAATTTTTCCTACTACATAAGAAAATGCAGGCTGTTCAGTTTGGTTCTGTTAAAGGAAGTTAATTTAAACACCTTTTAAAATAACAAAAACATAGATAAAATTCGGGAAATCTATTCGGGTTGATATATATAATCCAGTGTGGGGACTACAGCTATACAAAGACTGATTTTATAACATATTCAAAAGTTTCTGTCCCCAGTAAGTCTTACCCAACTTTCCCAAAAGCAATCATTACAAAGATCTATTCCAATGATATTTTCACTCTTGCTAAATAGTTTATAGAAGCCTGTGGCACACTTTTGTCAAATACATTTAATGGTAGCAAATTTTAAATTCTCTGAGAACAGCTCTGATTTACGGGAACAGACAACTGTCACTGAGAACTACAACTGGCAAATAGATCAAATAACCTCCTTTTGACTTAAAAAGAAAAAAAAAAAGGATACTGACTACAAGGTTTTGAGTAAGCTTAGTTTTCTTAAAAACTATTAAAAGCAAATTTAAAATGGGAATTCCAAGCATTCTGAGCAGCAATATTATAATGAAATGAAGTATAATCCTATATCGTGTTCTCCAAATTTTAAATAATAATTGAATAAAGGACCATAACTGGTACCTCATATATATTATCTCAGTTAATACACAGAACACTCCTAAATAATTATCACTCTTTCAAGGGGAAGACACGGAGTCTGAGCACTCTGAGTAACCTGCCCACGTAATAAGGGAGACATCAGCAATTATATCACAGTCAGAATTTATACACAATATATAGTCAAGGTTATATATGTATGATACCTAACTTTCTTAGGTTTTTGACCTACACAATTGGTCTGTTCCTGTAACAGCTACTATACATGTGTATTTTAGCATTTGCCATCCTGTACTGCAATCATCTACTTACCAATTTTCCCTTCCAGAGAGAATAGACTATGCTTTGTTCATCTCTGTAATCCCAGAACATAGTCCTGTACTTTGCACATCTACATAAATTTCTTCTTAGTGGCTTATCCACAGTTCTGATGTTATTTTTACTAGCTGCTCATAGGTGGTGAATATTACAGAAACATTATCAGATCAGTAGCCATTCCTTCAGCTTCAAGATGCTCAACCACCACCACAATTAGAGAAGGCTCAGCTAGAAAGAATGTTCCATACAATCGACCCCAGGGTGTATGGTTATTCTTAAAATCTGAAGCAGCACATTACGTGTACAGGGCTCTTGTTTTTTTAAGTTTCATAAAGCTGCATCTACACTTACATTAGTCTACTTCCAGTAGTTCAGATACATTATAGAAAACTCAGTTACAGAATCACTCCACATTCAGTATATACAAAAATTATGGAAAAACATAAGACAACATATCATCAACAGCATAAAATAAAAGCTTGCCAATAAGCTACCTTTTCATTATAACATGACTACAGAGTTCAGAGGGGCAAAACCATACAATTTATGTGCTTTCCCACATGAGAAACTAACAGTCAGATGTTAACGGCATTTTTGAGAATGTTACAGTGTAATTATAAAATGACACAGGTTAATATTTAAGGCGACATCAAATCTCTCAAAATAAAATGAATGTTTACAAAATTAAGTTTCTGTTCTGTTAAACATTAAATAAAGGTGCTGGAACTTAAACGGAAATGTAAAAATACAGATGACCTAGAACTCAAACTAGTTAACAGAATTAATGGTATTTTTCCTTCAGTTAGGGGACCTTTTACCTAAGAAATGTTAAAGCATGTGGTTTGTTTTCAGTTTTCTTTCCAGTTCTAGAAATTGACTATGAATCGTTTTCTAGTATTTACCTTTCTCTTCCCACCTTCCACCCACTCCTATCCCCAAACCTGGTTTGGATGTCTTTTTTAATCTTTCAAAACAAGGGAGTGAATTCAAATGTCACGAACCCTTGGATAAAAAGTTAAAATACAGCATCACAGGACTATCCTGACTTTCTTTAAAGTAGTATTAGTCTTCTAGAATACTAATCTAATTCTTAGAAGCAGAAAACACAGGAAGCTCAATGTTCCAAGAAAAGTTAATAATAATTGATTCATCCTGGCTACCCAGGAAATACACAGCAAGAATCTGTGTTCTATGCAAATACTGACAACAAATCCATCTAGTAATACCTACCACCCAGGGACAAGAAAAACAGAAATAGAGCTCACAAGGCAAATGCACAATGACTATAAAGTACAGAAAGAAAACATCAGGATTAAGAGGTGAGAAGGGATGAGAGTTGCATGAAACACAATAGGTCAGGGAGCTTATACTGACAGCGGTAGACAGGGCAGTGGAGACAAGATCACCACTGATGGGAGAGGAGAGTGGGATGCAAGTGGACAGGAAGTGAGGTGGACACAGGTGAGCGGTAAAACAGGAAGAGCTAGAGATGACAGAAGCTGAACTGCAAGAGATAACAACAAAAGACTTGGAGGCAACAGAGTAGGAAGGAGGCCCACCCAAGGAAATGGACAGTAAGAACAGAAATCACTTTCAAAGGGAGGCTGAATCATGGAAAAGGCAGGAAGTAGGCAAAACACAGATAGCAAGCAAGGAATTCTGGACAGATGGGGAAAAAAAAGGTAAAAGTGACACGAGGTGATAAACAGATAAGGTAGAAAGGAGAAAAATGGGTGAAGTAAATAGGCCTACCAGGGAAGGAAATATTTATTAAAAAATGGTTTCTGGAATTTCAGCTTATTAAATTTTAAAAGCTGCTCTTTTGCCTACATTCCTCTCTGTTGCATAAAACCTGATTCATAAATATAGAGGTTTTCTCAATTTACAAAGAAGAAAACTATGGATCAGGTCAACTGAATCAGTTGCAAAAGTAAGAAGGGTTGAAAACAATAAAATTTACTCTTAATGATTTTAGTTGTAAGCCACAAACCAATTTTTATACTGAAAATGTGAATATACACATTAATGACTTTAATGACCAAATGCTTCATTTGTTAAGTACAAAAGCTTTTCTCTCCTGCTTCATTTGCTAGTTACAAAAGTGCTCTCTCCCCTCTTCCTTTCCTCTCACTCTGCACTTAACCAGCATTTGGAGAAATCCCTGCTTCTTACTGCTTCCCCCAAAAAGGAAAGTGCAGAGTAAGAAGGTAGTATTTATATCAACATTGCTAAGAAGAAGTCTGATGAAGGTTTAAAACAAGTTTAAAAGAGTAATGGTTAAAAGATGTAAATTTTCTATAAGTTTTTACAATCCATGTTATTCTGGTCTCCTAGATAACTAAAAACACAACACAGACATCATCCTTCATTTCCACCTAAAAAGAGTAGAGGAAAACCAAACATTGAACAAGAATATAAAAATAGTTAAGAAGAGCAAATCTGAAAAACGAATGGAAATTATTCTATTCTTGATCTTAGAAAATAACCTTGGGCAGGAGAGAACAATAACAGAGATCTATTTATGAAGATGTAATTCTTATTTTTAAACTGAAAAAATATGGTCATTAGATCTTCAGGCTAAAAAAATTGTGCAAGAAAAGGCAGGCACACAGAGAGGCTGAGAGTAGATAAAAGATGAATCTAAAGCCGCAAGACTGTGAACAAACAGCAGCGCATTATGAAGAAGCAATTCATCAACATTCTGTCCCTGTAGTAATTACCGAGCTGAAGCTGGTTTCTGTAGCCCTTCCCATTTCTCCTAGTAGCCACTAGCTCTCCATCCACATGAAATAAAACTCTGTTCATGAGGGGACTACCAGCTATTGCAGTAGAGGAAAGTAACTCAAATATTATACACAAAAGCAGCTGGGTTAACAGAGGTGCTGTAAGAAACATGTAAAGATATGTGCTAGAGTCTTTCACTCATATTTTCAGAACTATCTTCTTTCAACTCCTCAAAACTTCGAAATGATATTGGTGGGCTTCTTGAAATCTGCCTTTTATTCTTCTTCTTCTTCTTTTTTTTTTTTAACCACTCTTCCATGAATATCTCAATGAGTCACTTGGCCATATAGTCCATTCACAGGCATCACGAACATATTATTATCGACTTCTGGAAAAGGATGCTGCTCCACAGGCTTCAGGAGACTTTTTGAAGGAATAAACCTGGTTCTTTGGTCTCTGTTGAGGACATGCTCAAAACAGGATTCTCTCTAATACTCAAAGGCGACATAGAAGCCACGCTGAGCTTTTTCCAAAGTAAGATACCTTAAAAAAAAATTTTTACAAAAGTTAAAAATCAACCAGATTTTAAAAACACGAAACTCTAATAAAACAGCACAAATTCTCACACAGTACTACATTTTAATTAAGATTAAAAAATAAGTAATTTAAATAAAAAAATTTTAACCTTTCACTTCAGCTTTAAATACACTATATTTTCAAGAAACTTTAACAAAGCATCACAAAGTACACAAAAAAATACTGCAAATAATGGACAGTTCCTGAAATTAATACAAAAACATCTGTTAAAATTGTAAAGAAATTCTGGTGATTGAAGTTTTAATCTTTACCATGGCCAGGACAGAAATCAGGCTTTGAGAAAACACAAATTTTGCTGCATTCATGTATTAACTTGGAAATTGTGTGAACAAGCACTGTTTATATTAAGCTGTAAAATGAGCTACTGAATTGACTTGGAAAATTTCTTCCAGCCATAAAATTCTGAAATTACACGTTATCTGGTGATACAATCTTGGTACCACTGCAGCAGCTCTAGGCAAGTCATCTGATTTTGCCTCACTTTTCTTATGTATAAAATACAAGGCTGGTACTTACAGAGGGAGGTGGGCACTAGGATCACTTAAGGATCCTTTAAAATACAGATACCCAGGCCCAGCTCTAAAGAATCTGAATCTTTAGGGTAAGGCTAAGAGATCTGTTACTTTCATCATAAACCCTGGGTCATTCTGACCGACACTCCTACTTAAAGAACCACTGCACTAGATCAGCACTGGATCATATTCAGGATCCTGCTCAGAAAACCCTAAAATTCATCCAATGGGGCAGTAGAGATTTTATCAAATTATCCCATACTGATAGAACAAAAATAAATGAATCAGTGCTTCATCTTCTCTTTCCCTAACACTCCCCATTTAGAGAAGAACCTGAAATTAAGATTAAAGCTAACACACCAGTCAGAAAAACACTTCAACATAGATTATTTTAGCTCCAATTATTTCCTAGGATGTTTAAATAGAACACAAGGGTGCGACAATATCCATACTTATAAGCTGTTTCCCTGACAGGCCATCCACAAATATGTGCTGATATTAAAGTGACAACTCAAATTACAAAGCTATCTCCCCAAGACAAACAACACGACCTCCTGCCCAGCAGAAAGGATCTAAAACACAGAATACTATACCTGCAGAGCGTGTGTCCTCCCTGGCTGCTAACCAGGACTGGGGCCCATGCTTCATTCAAGGGCACTTCCTCCTCTGATTCCTGGACAGTGGGGGTGCTGACGTATGTACTCCCCTATCTCTGGAGCCGTTTAGATTCAGTGACTCTGTTGATGCCCAACACCCCCAAAATAATACTGTCAGCTCCTGACAAAAGGGACACAAAAGTGGGTTTTCAGAGAATCCCATTTCTCTTCATCTTGCTTCATCTTGCAGCCCCACATCCAATTGCACACAGCTTCAGGATCACTTCACCTCCAGGTCTGTCATCCAATTAAGAGCACAATTTTAACAGTTTTTTTCCACCAAAGAAATAGTTCTTGGTTTGAAGAGGCCTCCTGGCCCCAACAGTGCTCTCTACTGCCCAAGACAAGCTGAAAAAGTGGATCGAGATTCCACGTAAGGACAAAGCAAATGGGTAGAAGCACATAGGAAACTTTCAGTAACATTCACTTCCTGGTAAATTACTACCACTAGGGATGAATCTAGTAAGTGTTTAAAAAAGAAAAGCAGTAAGACATCAAGTATCATTCAATATTATAGCTCACGTAAGTTTTCCTGCTGAATCACTGTCCTAGAATTCAGTACCTACAAAGAGTTATAACCCTCGCTTAGCTCTGAGATTCAAAATTCAGTTTCTCTCCCTTTGCCTTTAGTCATTTCAAAACACTGTCCCGTAACCATTTGTCAGACGCTTGTATTTGGAAAATCCACAGCATTGTTTTTGCAGTGCAGTCATTGCAATCTTTTATGCTATTCTGAAATCTGAAAGAGGCTTTTACAGTTGAAAAAGTAGTAACAACTTTTAGATCTCTCTTCTTTGGTAGTTGAAAAAGTAGTAACAACTTTTAGATCTCTCTTCTTTGGTAAAGTAAATTTCCCACAGAAATGACACTGTCTGGGGGGGCAGACCATCAGGGTTCATAGCCAGGCTCCCTATTTACTATTTGCATTGTGATTTTGGGGCAAGTAACTTAATTACCCTGCTGTGCCTCAGTTCCCTCATTTTAAAAAGGGAATTCTAACTGTACCTATTACTTCAAAAGATCATTATGAGATTCATATAAATTAACAGGCAAAGCCTCCAGGAACAGTATCTGGCACATTTTAAGCACTATGTTAACTCTTATTATTACGCTGTTTCATTTAACTGCAAATTCTCATACCGTTGTACACAATGTTTGCCTACTAAAATACTACCTACTTGAAGACTGGAATCACATTTTCAGTATCTCTGACATTTCCCCTATGGTATCTAACATTCACTCAGAAAGCAAATATTAAAGGGAGCCTGGGTGGCACAGAGGGTTAAAGCCTCTGCCTTCCACTGAGGTCATGATCCCAGGGTCCTGAGATCAAGCCCTGCATTGCTCTCTCTGCTCAGCGGGGAGCCTGCTTCCCTCTCTCTCTGTGCCTACTTGTGATCTCTGTCAAATAAATAAATAAAATCTTTAAAAAAAAAATAAAAAAGAAAGCAAATATAAACCTACTCTGTAGATATTATTATACTGTATAAATAAAGAAACAGTACCTTATCAATAGTACTTTATCAATATATATTCTCTGCCCTCAAGTAGCCTCTACTTTAGATGGGGAAAACAAAACACGGAAATGCTCATATAACAGTATAAAGCCATAAAGGATTAAATGCCAAAGTATGTGGCATAAACATCGAACATTCAAAGATCTTTTTGTGGGCTGAAGATTCTGTGAAGGAGGTAAACTGGAGTGGCCGGGCCACTTCAGTAGTGCAAAGAAAAGAGGATTCCGATGTATTTTTGTTCATTCTACAGTCACTGAGTGAGTACCTTCTATATGTCAGGCTCTGTTCTTGGCTCTGGAGATATGGCAATGAGTGAGAGAAAAGATCCCTGCTCTCTGGAGCTTCAAAGGGCACTCCACATGAGAGCCAAGTTTTGAAGGAATGAGAAGAACTTATCTCCCAAAAGGATGAAACAACATTGCTTAAATGCCTTACAAACAGGAGCCAATGCTGGTATCACAGTCGCTCTGACTTTCCAACAACGACAAACATACAGAAATGAAAAATTCAGTTAACTTCCATGTACTGTATTCTAAATGTTCCATTGTTCGTAAAACACATCAAAGGGATATTCTCCATATATCTGGATACAAATAACATACAAGAGATTTTAAACACATAGAGTTAATACTACTGGATTGATTTTCATAACAGAGGCCACTGGAGGCCCAGTTCCTAAACTCTGCCCAAATGAAAAACCCATTAATGCTTTGCTGTATACCCCTGAGCTTTGTCTCTACCCCCAATCCACCCCCTTTTTCCTTTCTTCACTTGCCCTACCAGCGGCTGCCCACAAATATCAAACGTCTACAAGGAAAGTGCCTGAAGATGCATGTGGTGACAAGATGACAAGAATCTGTTAATCACGATGGGTGGAAGTATTAACTCCAAAAGAAAATACGTGCATTTTTTTCTTCTTCTATCGTTCCATCGGTGACAGCTCTCTACTTATCCCCTCCCCAAAAGAAGGCCTGGAGGTAAACGAGCCCTCTTATAAATACTGACCAGCAAAGCATTCCCAATCTCTTCCTCTCCAACAACTGGGCCATTAGAATCAGGAGACAGGTGAAGTCCAATGTGCACTCATCACAAATAAGATGCATTTTTCCAAAACATCTCCCTTGTCCTCTCCAGTCCTTTTCATCTACTTCCACTCTCACAAGTTGCAAACTGTTAGAACTCACCATCACTCTCATCATTGTTATGCCTATACAAATCATTGTATTTTTGGAAACACAGTCAAAATAAACTTCTTGATTAAGGATGTCAAAACTACTCAATTAAATCCAGTCAAAATGTTCACCTCTTAATGCACAATGTACTGGACTCCAAACTGCTTATGATATTAAAGGCAAAATGAAAAATTAGATAAGAGACCCCACAATGCAAATAATCTAACATTCTTAACATTTGTATACCCACGAATGTTAGACTCATCAACAAAGTAATAACCAATCCACTGATTTTTATTTCCTTGGTTTGGTATTGGAAAATTACTTTTCTTGTTTCATCATCATTTGTCGATCCCTAATTAGGAATGCCACTTAGAAAAAATATGGTAGGAGGGAGACTTTCAGAAGGCGATTAGGGCTTCCCCAACATTTACCTTCTACCAATGTCCAAGAATAGCCTGTTCATTGGGTAATGTGGTGTGTTATGGGAATTAGGATAAATGAGACACGATGCTTTAGAAACTATCCAATACCCAAGTAAAGAGAATAATTGCAGTTCTATGCAATTTTAAAGACATCTTCCAACTTGAAAAACATATTAATTCACTGAGTCATTTTATATTGCCAACACCCTTTTTCGCAAAAGCAGAAACAGAAGTAATTAATAATATACATACTCCAAATTTAGACCTATTTAAATCAGACCCATGTATTCAAAAATTTTTGAGCAACCTATGCTTACACAAAAGTTATCCCAGAAGATTAAATGAGATAAAGCATGTACCATTTGGCACAGGTCCTGCAAACAGGCAATACTCAACATTATCCGTTATTATTGTTCCTAATGTTCCAACTTCAAAGTCATACTAAATGGTTATAAGGCATATATATGGCAATGTATATATAATACATAAAAACTAACATGTATTAATACTATAAATAAAGCTAGTACCTTACTGTACGAAGCAATGCTCTCCAGACAAAGGTGAGTTCAATTTTAACAGAATGAGCCACAAGAAAAGGCAGAGAAAAGTTGCTAAGGGATTTGGGCTAAATGCTAGTTCTTACCTCTGCTTATTAATTAAGACTACAACTTGTACAAGGTCTAGGATGAATTATAATTAGCAGTCAGCTGACCCTAGAGAACTAGCTCAACATAAACAGTTAAGACCTCAAGCACGTGGACAATGACCATTTATGCCCAAGGTTGCTACCAACCACTGAAATCTGATGACTTCCACACTGATGCTGAAATCCTGCATAAATTCATTACCTGTCTTATGCCAGAAAACCTATTTCTCAAGTCCCTATACACACATTTTTTATTTTTCTTTAAAGACACAAAAATCACTTCAACGGACAATACCGCAGCATCCTGGGCACATCCAGTTTTTAAAACAACAGTCTCAGCCACGCAACATTTATTATGACAGAGGAAGTGGGAAGACAGTGTGGAAAGCATATGCTTTCTCAAGTGAGGTATCAAAGTAAATATTAAAAGTAACTTTATGTCCTCATTACGGGAAAAAAAAAAAAAGTCTTCGTGTTGCCCAGCTTAACCCCGATTCGTGGGACCATGCACATTCCCCCTCCCACGCTTTGAGTCACGCCCGGGCGCGCCGAAGCGGGGCGGGAAGAGGCACGGAACTCCGGGCAACGACCTGTCCCCGCTACTTCTCGCCCGGTGTTGGCGCACCACAGCTCCACCCACGTGGGCTTCCAGACGCGGGCGGCGACACCCCCCGCCAGCGCCGGCGCCCGGCGCCCCGGCCCGCCCGGCCCGCCCGCGGGGGGCTCCGGGCTGGGGCCGGGGGCTCGCGGAGGGCGTGGGGCGCGCCGGTGACGCGCCGCGGGGAGAGGGGAAAGGGAGCCCGGCTCCACTCACGCGCCCGGGGGCGGCACCGGAGCAGCCGCGGCGTCGCTCCCGTTCAAACACTGAAAAGGGGGGCGGGGAGGGCGGGGGGAAAGACCTGGCTCCTCGTTTCATCCGGAAACCGGCGGGCCGGCAGGAAATGACGAAGGCAGAGGTCGTCCAGGTCCGTTCGGCGACCGGGCCCCGCGCGTCCGGCGACACTCCGAGGGGAAAGAGCCCCGAGCGGAGCAGCCTGGCCGCGTGCCGCCTCCCGAGCCAGCAGCGTGAGTGGACCCGCGTCTCCGCGCCTCCCGGGCCCGAGGCGGGGCCGCGTCACCCGGCCCCGCCCCCTCGCCCGCGCGCCGCCCCGCCCCGCCCCGCCCTCACCGCCGGGGCCTCGCGCGGGAGGGGGAAGGGACCGCTGCCCGCCGCGCGTTGCCGGACGGGGGCCCTGATCCTAGCCGGTGCCGCGAGCCTCTCAGGGTCGTGAGGAATAGTGAGGCTCCGAGTGCGGGCCATGCGGGCGATACACCGAGGCAGCCGCGCCGGCGACCGGGGACGGTGCCGTCGCGCGCGGGTGTGTTCGGATCGCGCAGGGTTTCGCAGCCTGCGAGCGGCGAAGCGCCAAAGCCGTCCCGGCAGCTCCGGGGGCGGCCGTGGTCGCTTCCTGGGAGGGGGTTCTACTCTGTCCCCCCGCGGCTGGATTTCTCTCCGGGAGGAGCGGGTGTCGCACAGCCGGGGGCGCGACTGGAGGGGCTCAGGTTTGGGTGTCAGGTGCATGGGACAGCCCTGGCCTGTGCAACTTGGGGCAAGTTACGTAACCACCACTCCCACCTTCCCGGTTTCTTCTGTAAAACGGAGCTTCAGGACCTCCGGCAGAAATGCAGCATGCGGACTGCCCTACTGGTGAACCCCACACACTGCCTCCTTCCTCTTGGTTGAAGGCCTGTTACCTCGTACCCTTCTGATTCAGGGGCTCAAACCTTCAGTGTTTCAGAGGACAGAGAAAGGAAATTACATTTACGCGGTGGGTTGTGTTGTAAGGCACTGCGTAAATGATTCTAATCCGAATTTGTATTCAGATAGCAAAGCTCTGAGAGGCCAAATGAGGCGTAATGACAAGTGCTACACAATTTTAGAACCACCTAGATATGGAGTCAGGAACCTGAAATCAGGAAACGGATTTTAAAACTTAGGATATAATCACTTGATCCCTTGAAAATTTTCACCTAGTTCTCAACTTAAAAGTTAATCAAACTAAAACTAACCCCTTAGTTGCTATATTTTGGGAACTCTGTCTCTGGATACTAATGTTTTACTTGGATCTTAATTCAGCTCATCCTAGAATTTCCTTACCGAAATTGTTCAAGCATTAGTGTCCAGGAAAAATATGTGAAAAAAGTTCAGTTTTCTCAAAAGAGCCCTCAATGACGATCTAGGCACATGGCTTGCTACCTTAGTGATCTTGCTGAAATATTAACTTCCCAGGAATGCACCATTGTAATGCCCATGGGCATTTTGCTTTAGAAGAAGGCTGTGGTGGTAGGAAGTAACTACTTAGCAAGTATGTATGTGTACACTTGGTTAGACTGTAGCGTGCTGGGAGGTGACGGTCATAGTTCAGGCCACATGTGGGCCATGGGTCTGCACTATGACTCCTCACAAGGCCATTCCTTATTCCTGGCAGTCTCGCAAAGTCGTGCCATTGGTCATGTTGGAGGACTGGGCAGGAGAGGCCTACCCTCAGTGCAAATCTTTCACAACTACAGTACTAAAAATAATTCAAGTGCGTGTCCCTGGAACTGTGGAATGGCAGTGTCATTGCATACCAATGATGTTGTATAATACATGTTGTTTCATTCATGTTAAAATTTTACCATTCTGGGTCAGTAGTAATTCAAAATCCTTCTCTAAATACTTTTCAAGACCGACATATTTGTAGCAGGATGAAGACAAGCTCTGTAGGAATATACCCCTTATTAAGTGGCCCATGAACAGAATTTTGTGAGAAATTGAAGCAAGAAATTAACCTGGGTCAGATCCATTCAGGTGTTAGAAAACAGGTCAGAAACACTTCCGTAATTTGCAGGTAAAGGACACCTGAAAAATGTTCTAGTGGCCATTGCTGTATGTCCCCTATTTCTTCCTGAATTTAACAGCTCCCAACCCAGAAACCTACCACCCTTGTGGCATAATTGTCTGTGGCCTTCTGCAGCATCTCAAATCAGACACTCAATGTCATCTCTTTTTGCCCAAAACACATTCCTTGTTGTTACTTTTCAGCACCAGCAAAATTCTAGATTCCATAAATCATAAAGATAATTATAGTCTCTTGTCTTCCAAAAGTTTCCATTTCTAAAATAGACTGATTACTTACTATGAATCATAATGTTACTTTCAGAGAAATTCTGGAGTTTAGTTGTAGGAAATAAGAATTAAAACTGTGAATATACCAAATTGCCCCTTGTCTTCCTCTCTCTCAAAAAAAAAATCTGTAGTCAGTCTTTCATATCAAGGAATTGGGTCTGGTGTGATGTTTAAATAATATTTAGATCTTATGTCTATAAATTTTTATGATTTAAAATAAATTGTTTTTATTAATACTTGGCTAATTTTCACAAGACCAATCTTTATATTCATCGGACACCAATAGGTCTTTTAAAGTTTTCACTCTCGACCTCAGTGTCTAGAAGCTAAGTTATATGATCATTCATGACACTCACTTTATCATAAATGAATACAATATGTCCCCAAACATCTGACAAAAATTTCAGATGTCAGAACAGTGAAACATGCCACCTGGCCTAAGAGCAAACTTATGGAAGAATTTTATTCATTTTTATGCAGAGGTGAGCTATAGGAAGGAAAACAGACATTTCCCTTAATGCACACTTATTAACTTACTAAGCCAGATCTACATTACAGGACATTTTGGAGGCTTACAGGAGATTGGAAGATATTTTAGTGCAAGAATGTCTGCATTGCCTTCATTGTTGTGGGATGTCTAGAGAAAAATTGCAAAACAATTTCTTGGACTTTTCAGATACTCTTTTTCTTGGAATTAGAAAATGACTGTCTTATTCTTAGAAACTACAGTACATTGATCACCTATCACTTGTTCAGTTTTTCTCCTTCTTATAGAATGTCTTAAAAATGCTTTTGGGTTTTTTTCCCATAGTAGGTCATTTTACTTATTAGACTTACCTTTTATGTCCAACAGAAGGGAGGCACTTTCTCTTCAAGGAAAAATTCAACTAACTCTCAAACACAAAGAGGAAACCATTACTCTTATACTTGCTGTTTGATACACTGGCTCTTACCATTCTTACTTTCTGTGGAAATGTCCAAAGAATCCATTTCCTTGAATAGAAGTCACAGCTGTGTAAATAGCAAAAAGTAACTTTTTATCCCATAGCTTCTTTCAAGCATATTTGGCCAGGAGGCCAAAACTAGATAAAGCTTCCAACATTTTCCACTCGCTGGAGAGGCCAGTGGAAGAGCATTGCGAGGGCAGTCTTGTCTTTTCTAGGGTGCCATCATGAGCATGACAGGATATTTTTTAACATCACGGCCAGTTTGGGTCTGTGTTTTAAAATATTTGGGTGCTTTTGGGCACCTGGGTGGCTCAGTCGGTTAAGGGTCTGCCTTCAGTTCAGATCATGATCCCAAGGTCTTGGGATCAAGTCCTATATCAGGCTGTCCTGCTCTCCCTGCTTCTGCTCTCTCTCTCTCTCTCTCTGTCAAATAAATAAATAAAATTTAAAAATAAATAAATAAAATATTTTGGTACTTTTATCTGGTGATAGTTACAGTTCAAAAGCTGGACAGTAACATTTCAGCCATATATCCTTTTTGTTATCTTTTCGTAATTGGGGTTTTAAACTCCAGTTTTCACCTTCATGCAGAAAACAAAATGTTTCAAAATTAAAAATAAGGGGAAATATGTTACTTGCCCTAGTTATGTAGGCCAGGAGTTGGCAAACTTTTTCTTAAAGGGCCAGGTGGTAAATATTTTTGGCTTCAAGGGCTGGGAAGCAAAAAGTAAGGATATTATACAGGTACATTTTACATTTTAATTATTTAAAGTGTATCTGTGTAGACCTGTAAAACCATCTCTAGCCCCTGAGCCATCCAAAAGCAGGTGGCAGGCTGGACTTGGCCAGCAGGCCTTCTGTTTGCCAGCCCCTCCACAAATGGTCTTCCCAGCACTAACGGAAACCCTCCTCCCTTCTCTTTCTCCCAGCCCCATGCCTGCAGGTTACAGGGTGATGGGGGACGATGGCTCTATGGATTACAGCGTTCACGAGGCCTGGAACGAAGCCACCAATGTCTACTTGGTAGTGATCCTTGTTAGCTTTGTCCTCTTCATGTATGCCAAGAGGTAATTGTTTTAGTGTTTCAGGGTTGGAAAGAAAGTGGGCGTTTCAAAAGTTCACATGTTTGTTTGTTCCAAATTAAATGCACACAAATAATTTCATCAGTATTTTTGTTCCTGCTAGGGAAGTACTGTCTCCTTGGGTCTGTTCTCGAGCTCTGGATGCCAGTTTGGCTTTGAAGAGCCCGTTGCTTTAAGATTTGGTGTCCAGCTCTGGGCACCCTGACCGGCTTTATATTATATATATTATATACATTAAATATATAACATATTATATATATATGTGTGTGTGTGTGTATATACACACACGTACATACACATATACACATATATTATATTTCTAATATAGCTTAGTTTGACCATCCAGCCTGGGTTTACTGTTCCTGAAATGCAGAAACTCAAATTCCTATGTTTTTAGCAATTCTCTCCTCACACATTTTAAGCTTTCCCTTCTGATTCTTGTACACAACCATATGATAGCACTTACTGAATTATAATGGTATTACCTGATGACTTGTCTGTCCCTTCCACAAAAACTCCAGTTCCTTCAGAACAAGGACTTTGACCTTTAACCTTTGTGTCCCTGGCATGCCACATAGTGTAAATCCTCAATAAATATTTCCTGCTTTAATTCCAGATGTTGTAGCATAATTTATTCTTTTCCATACTCCCTGGCTCCTTTCTTTTAAATACCAAAAAAAAAAAAAAAAAGAAAAAGAAAAAGGGTGGGTGCTTTGAAGAAGAAAGGCAGTTTTAGTTGGATGGAGTCACTTCTCCTTATAGCCACATGCTTCTTGGTATTCTTCACCAAGGTTAAAAAAGCATTCGAGAGTTCGGAGTAATTAGTAATTGAGAAATAATTGATGTTTGGCCTGGGTAGCACCTGCTCTCAGGCAGGCAGTTTTGCCCTTCTGGGCCACATGACCCACCTTACTCCCCAACCCCCCCCACCCCCGCCTCCTGCCCCATCTGGATTGTCTGGCCCATTGACAGCCTGGCCTCAGGGGTGGCTGAGAGAAGGCTCCACAGGTAACAGGTTTTCTCCAAAAATAGCCACCACTTCCTCCCCACCATCCTGTTTTAAAAACAGAGACACTGTTGTTGATTTTAAGTAGATGGATCCACTAAGGCCATGCTATTGTATTTAAGAAATACAGTGATTCATTATTTTCCAAAATTAAGATCTACTCACATTCTGTTTATTCTCTAACCCTGTAATTTAGCTTTATTTGGATGACACCAGAGGGAGGAGAAAAATAAGATATTTTCTAGTTGGTGCATTTTGCCATAGAATACTTGATTTTTGGAGGGGTGCAGGAGTAGAAGCACAGTGGAGGTATGTGACTTTGTTATATGAAGTGGCTGTGTTCAGCTTTCTTCGATTTCTTCGAGCTCTGTGGCCTTACACATATAACTGCATACTTTTTAGTTAGGGGAAGAAAACTGGAGCCAAGGAAGCATCTCACAGAGACAGAGGATGAGCTCATTGTTACTTAAGTCCTTTTAACGTAGCTTCTAATTACTATAGTCCTGAGTCCATTACAGACCTGCAGCTATTAGTATAAATCTCTCTTTCGTATTGGTTTTGTGTTGTAGGAATAAAAGGAAAATTATGAGGATATTCAGTGTGCCACCTACAGCAGAAACTTTATCAGAGCCCAGCTTTTATGACACAATGAGCAAAATCCGTTTAAGACAACAACTGGAAATGTATTCCATCTGTAAGTATATTCTGTGTTGAAAGGAGGCATGTTTAAAAATCGATTTTTTGGAATTGAATTCAATTAGCAAAAATTATCAGAAAGAGTTGGTAATGAAAACTTAGTGCCTCTTTTAGATGCTCAGAGCAGTATTAGCAAAGGCAGATCTGCCGTGAAATTGACGCTTCAGGACTCCTTGCTTGTACAGGGCCTATCCAGGACCCTGAGAATAGCCCTAGAAAGGTGCTCATATGATGATATTTTTATAAATTTTGCAAAAATTCAATATTTGAACCATTAGTTAAAACTGCTGTCTCTGCCTGCTCCAATCTGCCCTCTTCTGCACTTCCCCTCATGTGGAGTAGCATTGAAGAAACCAAGAGTGTTTGGGGATCTGGCTGAGGTTGAGTTGGACCCACTTTGGTTTGGGTTTGAATTTTGTATTTGTGGAGTTTGCAGGCATTTCCATTAGAACTGAATCACTGCAAGCCAAAGCAAAATAAGAATGACTTGCAGGGGCGCCTGGGTGGCTCATACTGTTAAGCCTCCAACTCTTGATCTCCATGCTACGCCTGAAGCCTACTTAAAACAACAACAACAACAACAAACAAAACAAAACAAAAACCAACAGCTTACAAGAATATGGCATGTGATATCAATGTGCAAGGCCAGAGTTCATGTCTTATTATTAATAAGTCAGATAGTACTAAACACCATGAGTATGTATGTCAGGGACAAGAAATAAAGTTTAAAATATATGGAGCCAGAATGAATTGTATGCCTAAGCCACAGCCTTTTGTGCCACCATTTAAAAGAATGAATTGTGGTTGGGCGCTTGGGTGGTTTAGTTGGTTAAGTGTCTGCCTTCAGCTCAGGTCATGATCTCAGGGTCCTGAGATCGAGCCCCACAACGGGGTCCCTGCTCAGTGGGGAGCCTGCTTCTCCCTATCCTTCGGCCTGTCCCCTCTATTCATGCATCCCCTCTCTATCTCAAATAAATAAAAATCTTTTTAAAAGATTAAAAATTTTTTTAAAAAGAAAGAGTAGTAGTTTCCAAGGTGTATTATGAAGTGAGAAGAGCAAGATAAAATAGTATATATACCAGGATGCTACTCTTTTAAAATCAAATGACCAAAATATCCCTTGTGTTATCTATGTGTAATATAAATGTCCTATGTAACCATGGAAGCATGGAGGAAGGCTCGGAAAGATACGCGTCAGATTATTAACGTACATTACCTTGTGGGACTGTGTGGGATTTAAGGGGAAAAGACTGGACATTTTTAAAAGACGTCTACAGTAAAAAGTCAGATGTGTGTGTGTGTGTTTGTATAGAAAGAAAGAAGAGGGGCACCTGGGTGGCTCAGTGGGTTGGAGCCTCTGCCTTCGGCTCAGGTCATGATCTCAAGGTCCTTGGATCGAGTCCCGCATCGGGCTCTCTGCTCTGCAGGGAGCCTGCTTCCTCCTCTCTCTCTCTGCCTGCCTCTCTGCCTACTTGTGATCTGTCTCTGTCAAATAAATAAATATTTAAAAAAAAAAAAAAAAAAAAAAGAAAGAAAGAAGAAAGGATGATCACCCAAGATATCACTAAGTATATATCTTGGATGGAATGGAATTTTAGGTGAAAAATAGAAAATAGAAAAATGAAATATAATTTATTTATTATTATTTTTTAATAAACATATAATGTATTATTAGCCCCAGGGATACAGGTCTGTGAATCGCCAGGTTTACACACTTCACAGCACTCACCATAGCACATACCCTCCCCAAAATGAAATATAATTTCAATCTAAAAAAAATAGAAAAATAGAAAAATGTGTGTGTACACATATACATATCATACATATCATATGTGTATACACATACACATATCTTTAAATAAATAAATACTTTATTTATTTATTTGACACAGAGAGGGAGTGATCCCAAGTAGGCAGAGAGGCAGGCAGGGTGGGGGGAAGCAGGCTCCCCGCTGAGCAAGCAGAGAGCCCAATGTGGGAATCCATCCCAGGACCCTGAGATCATGACCTGAGCCGAAGGCAGAGGCCTAACCCACTGAGCCACCCAGGCGCCCCAGAACTTCTAAAGTCTTAAGCACAAATTTTACCTTAACTAGTGACAGCAGTTCCTTGACGGGAAGGAACTGGGTGGTAGCTGCAGGACCTATCAGGTAGGAAGGAGATAAGCTTTTTACTGTTTCCTTTGTTCCTTTCGCATTTTGTACCATCCGCCTATGTTACCAGTTCAAAATAAGAAGTAACATTTAACATAGCAGCATTATCTCAATAGCCAAAAGGCGGAAGCAACCGAAGTGTCCTTGACAGATACGTAACATGTGGTAGAGAAATACAGTCGGATGTCATTCAGTCTTCAAGAGGAAGGAAATTCTGACACATGCTACAGCACAGATGAACCTAAGGACATTATGCTTCACAATTATTCTTATGAAGACAAATAAGCCAGTCACAAAAGAACACATATTTTACTTGTTGGAGGCAAATTCGCAGAGATGAAAGGTAGAAAGGTGGTTGCCAGAGGCCTGGGGAACAAGGAGTGGGGAGTTCTTGTTTCATGGGTGTGGAGGTCAGTTTGGGCTGATCGGAAGAGTTCTGTGGATGGCCGGTGGTTATGGTTGCACAGCACTATGAACTGTACACTTAGAAATAGATACAAATGGATGGGCGCCTGGGTGGCTCAGTGGGTTAAAGCCTCTGCCTTCGGCTCAGGTCATGATTCCAGGTTCCTGGGATCGAGCCCCGCATCGGGCTCTCTGCTCCTCGGGGAGCCTGCTTTCTTCTCTCTCTCTCTGCCTACTTGTGATCTCTGTCTGTCAAATAAGTGAATAAAATCTTAAAAAAGAAAAGAAAAGAAAAGAAAAGAAAAGAAGTAGTTATAATTGGCAATATTTGTGTGTATTTTACCACAAAAAGAAAAGTTCCTTAAAAAAATTTAAATACTAAAAAATAAAATGAATGTAGAGGCAGAAGCTCTATATGGAAAATTATAAAACATTAAGTTTCCATGCATGCCCAGTCAAAATGAAGTTATTTCCTAGCAGTAATACACTCAATAACACAGTCTATACTATCATAAACTAAGTATAGAGGTTTTTTTCTTCTTTGATGGCAATGCCATAAAATATAACTTATCAGAATCCCTGTGTTTATAAGGTGTGCTAGTTTTCTGCTGCTGCTGTAACAAATTACTAAAAATCCTGTAGCTTCAAACATCGCAAATGTGTGATGTTACAGTTTTGTAGTGTAGAAGTCCTACAACAGTCTGAAACCAAGGTGTCAGCAGAGCCCTCTTTCTGGAGGTTCTAGAAGAGAGTCTGTAACTTTGCCTTTTCCAGCTTCTAGAGGCCACCCACATTCCTCTGCCTCCATCTTGGGAGCCAGCAGCATTTAATCTTTTGGATCATTCTTCCTTTTTTTGTAGTCTTTCTCTGCACTTAGGAAAGTGAGGCCCATGTGATTTTTGAGGCCCATATGATTAGGATGGGCCAGATAATACAGGGTACTCTCTCCCTCACAAGGTCCTTACCTTAATCACATCTCCAAAGTCCTGTTTGCCCTGTAAAGTAACATATTCATAGATTCTGGGGACAAGGATGCAAACATCTTTAGAAGCCATTTTTCTTTTAAATAGTATATGTGTGGGGCTCCTGGGTAGCTCAGTCGTTAAGCAGCTGCCTTCAGCTCAGGTCGTTATCCCAAGGTCCTGGGATCAAGCCCCCCACCAGTCTTCATGCTCTGCAGGGAACCTGCTTCTCCCTCTCCCACTCACCCTGCTTGTGTTCCCTCTCTCGCTGTGTCTCCCTCTGTCAAATAAATATGTAAAGCCTTTAAATAAATAAATAAATAAATATTATATGTGTGGATTTGCACATTTTATGAATTCCCTCACAGTGGCTCTTTCTTAGTGTTTGTGACCTATCTAGTCCTGACAGTCTGGCAGTTCAAGAGGAAATAACAAAAAATTCTTTTTCTTAAAGAGGATTCCCGGGCGCCTGGGTGGCTCAGTTGGTTGAGCAACTGCCTTCGGCTCAGGTCACAGTCCTGGAGTCCTGGGATCGAGTCCCGCATCGGGCTCCCAGCTCCATGGGGAGTCTCCCCTTCTCCCCCTGATCTTCTCGCCTCTCATGCTCTCTCTCACTGTCTCTCTCTCAAATAAATAAATAAAATGTTTAAAAAAAAAAAAAAGAGGATTCCCAAAATTGTACAAACTTTAGGCCACAAAAATTTGGATGCACCCTGAGTAGAATAAATAAATAGTATCTCTTTCTTGGCTAGTAAAAACTTAAAGAAGAGAGTGAAAAGTTTTAACATTCACAAAGATTTTAACTCCATACTTTGTCTAGTTGCAGGTTAAAACCATTCTTCTTCAATAAACATTTCTCAGAAGTACAGAAAGGATGCAGAATGCCTATCTGTTTTTCTTCTAGTTTATATCAATGACAGCATTCAATAATAAGTCTCTTAGACTCAAAAGTTGAAATACAAATTCCTTATGATGTGGACAAAAGTAGTATTATTAACTTATCTTAAGGTGGAAGTGGGAGATAAGAAAGAAGGAAATTATAAAATGTTAATTTAACTTGGGGTGCCTGGATGGCTCAGTCGGCTAAGTATCTGACTGTTGATTTTGGCTCAGGTCATGATCTCAAGGTTGTGAGATCAAGCCCCACATCAGGCTCCATGTCCAGTGCATTCTGCGTGCCCTTTTCCCTCTGCTGCTTTCCCCTCCCTCCCCGCAACTCGTGCACACACACTCTCTCTCAAATAAATCAACAAAATCTTTTTTAAAAAATGTTAATTTTAATAGCTTCATTAAAAAATTATTTTAGGGGCACCTGGGTGGCTTATTGGCCTCTGCCTTCAGCTCAGGTCATGATCCCAGGGTCCTGCATCAGGCTCTCTGCTCAGCGGGGAGCCTGCTTCCTCCTCTCTCTCTGCCTGCCTCTCTGCCTATTTGTGATCTGTCAAATGAATAAATAAAATCTTTAAAAAAATTATTTTAAAGCTCTGAATAATCTTGATATACAAATAATAATAAATATATAAAAATGGATATCAGCAGTATTGAGAAATGAGAGGATCACAAAATATAATAAATTTTCTCTAATAAAAAATTATTTAATTCAAAGCTAATTCTTTACTGAGAATCATGGCTGTGATTTAATGATGTTAGCTAATAATTATTTTTCACTTTTTATTAATTTTATCTCTTTCTTTTGTTGTTGTGTTTTGTTTTGTTTTTGAATAGCAAGGAAGTATGACTATCAGCAGCCACAAAACCAAGCTGACAGCGTGCAACTCTCGTTGGAATGAAATCACAGAAAACGAACAACATAAGTAATGGTTCAGCAGTCTGGTAGTAAGCTCCTAAGTATACTAAATCATGGACAGCATATTTTTTTTCCAAACCTTATGTCCCTAAAATCACTTCACTTGTCATTTCTCTCAGTTTTATTTTTCGCCAAGTCATTTATTATACCAAAAAAGAGGGAAGGGGAAACAGGGGAAGCACAGACTGTAACCAGGGATGGTGATTTTACCTTGTGAAGACCTTTTATTTCTTCAGGATACAGTCAGTGAGGAATAGAAATACATCTTTGGAAGTGACACTGGAGAGTATGCCACTGTGATTTAAACATTTTTGTGAAATTCAAAAATAAAAATCCAGTCCTTGGAAGATTATCATCCTCTTCAGTCGTATTCTGTGATGAATGTAATACAGGTAGTGGACAAATTTGGGTTCTCACTGCTGTCCTTACTGCACGTTAATTGAATTAACGATCTTCACTGCTTCCGAACTTGTGCAGGAGACTGTCTTTTCTACTCTCTGCTAATTGTGGAAGCTTTCTGTGATTGGAATATTTTCCCTTCATTGTGTGCTCAGGAACTTGTTTGCTTTTTTTTTTTTTTTAAATCCTCCAGTTTCACCCCATCAGAACAGTCTTCTTTGGACCATGTTGGAGGCATGCCACTGAATAATATACACCTGTATACTGGTGTTGGCAACTTGCTTCTTGGCCGTGTAACTCTCAAGTTTAATGTGATCGGTTCCTTACACTTTTCTATTCTAGCATAATTAAACTTCCCTGAAAACTCTCCTGTCTTGTACCGTACACTGAAATGTTTTTACCTAGTTTTTCAAGTTTATTTAAATAAAAGTTTGTGGAAGCTAGTGACCGGGAAGTTTACCTGTCCCCATCACTGTCATAGAATTCATTTTTGAATCAAAGCTCGTCTTGATTTTAAGAGTTAGAGTTAATATTTCAAGCATTGTTTCCTTTTCCCTTTATAATTGTGAAGTAAAGAACATAAATTTTAAATGGAAAGATTTAGACCAAATAAAATTATGGAGGGAAATTGCATTTGCTTTTAAATTTTATTATTCAAAAATGTCTTTCTTGTACAAGGTGAATTGTTGACCAAATGGAATAACTCTTTCTTGACTCACAGAAGGGTTTGAATGCACTACCAATACATACACTGAAAAACTAACTTCAGGACTGTAAGCAGTTAAAATTATGGGCAGGAGGTCGCAGAGCAGCAAGGGGACAATCTTCTTAAACTCTGCTTTGCTCTTGGGAAAGCCACTTTATATTTCTGTGAACAGAAACTATAATCAGGAGCAGGAGCAGTTTCCTTGTATCATTGACATGTTGCACAATCTGGACAAATTACAAAAACTGACCATCTCAGATGATCTGTAAAATAGTGGACATAAGTAAATGTAAGTCCCAGTGAAATTGACTGTGGTTTGTTTTTGGTTTGCCTCCACTAGCTACAGTCAAAACCAAAAGGTGGTAGATCCTTTGGTGAGCATCAAACCTTGGCAAGGGAGAGGATGAATTCCTCCCCATTTTTTCTCTAAAGCCAACTGATGGGAATCACACCCCAACCCCCCACCCCCCACCGGCAGGAACAACAGTGAGTCTGCCTTTGAAGTTGTTTCTCTGCTTCAACAGCTGAGCTGGGAAAGGGCTGGAAGGCCTGCAGCCACACTTCAAAGCCACACCAGCTGATAGTACCGCTTCTCCTCTCCCTACCCCCAGCCCACTCATCCAAGGGTTCAGTGAAACTATTTTCTTTGGAAGAAAACTGGAATGACTAATAAACTGGTAACTAACACTTGTGTTCTCCTTTTCCTCCTTTCTTCTCTTTTTAACGCATAAGATCTTCAGCAGGAAGGCTTCATGGTGGTAAATCACTGGGTGTTTAGCTAGCGCTGGCCAGGCCAGCCACACTAAAGGAAGGAGTTAGCCTCCAGAGGGCACAGGTGTTTGTTATTGATCTATACAGGTGGAAGTCTTTATGATTCATAAATGAAATGCAGAGTTGATCATGAAATTGTTGTAATGTCAGAACTATTTTAAGGCTGGAGACGAAATAGATAAAATTATCGTAATAAAAATCATTTCCATGGCTAAGAATACATTTAACTTAGAAAATACAATTAAAGGGGGGGGGAAAGGACAAAAATATATTTTGCGGCGCCAAGTACTTCATTCAACAAGCTGTTGAGGCGTATAGACTCTGTGCTAGCTGTCTGTGATCTAGAGGCTATTCTAGTCTAGTAATAGAATCAGAACTGGAACAGGGGCTGAAAAACCAAATGGAAATAGAAAGGACACTTGGCTCATCTCCAACCTGTATGCAAAACCATGAGCATCACAAAGTGGGAACTCAAGCCTAGTCTTAAATCTGTTTTCCACTGGACAACCCCCCCCCCCGCCCCGCCATTAAAGCCAGAGCCAAACTTACACAAAACTATAAGGCAAGAAAAATATCCCACTCCTCTTTTCGTCCCTCTTCAGCCTCCTGTAAGTCTATGCGCAGCACAGCCTTGAATGAGGATGTGAGAGTAAGGATGACTCAGGAGGCTCCAGAACCAAGGGGGTGAGCCCTACGAACTCCTCAACGCACATGTGGAAACAGCAGCAGCTCCCTCCTGTCCTTGACCTCTCACCCCAAAATAAATGAGGGGCATTTAGCTTTGGATTTCATACTGATGTATTCTCCACCTTTATTTTACTCAGGAATAGTAAAAAACGAAAACCAATTGTATAGACTAGTAACATTCCACATTCCAAGTAGGAAGGGGAGATAAATCCGAGGGAGGCTGCTCACTGTCCAGGCTTATTGGTAGTAGTCGAGCCCCCAGTGTGATGCTGAAGGCCCACTGTGTTCCCTTTTATTTTTGATGTTCCTAGTTCTAGAGTTTCTTCTCTTCCAAACAGAGAAACTACAGAGGTTTCGCTGTAAGGAGTGGCTCTCCATTGCAGGGATTTTTAGGAAAAACATTTTGACACATTCCAAACTAGCTGAAGAAAGTTGGGTTTGGTTTGGTTTGGTCTGGTTCCCTAGTTTCAGGGGTAGAATTTAGTGATTCATGTTAAATATGACACCCAGTGCTCATCTATCAAGTGCCCTCCTTAATGCCCATCACCAATTATCCCTTCCCCTCCCCACCAACCTCCCCTCCAGCGACCCTCCATTTGTTTCCTAGATTTAAGTTTTTTATGGTTTGCCCTACAAATCAAAACCACAATGAGGTATCAGTTCACATGGTCAGAATGGGTAAAATTAACATGTCAAGAAACAACAGATGGTGAGGATACAGAGAAAGGGGAATCTTCTTACGCTCTTGGTGGGAATGCATACCGGTGCAGCCATTCTGGGAAACATTATGGAGGCTCCGCAAAAAGTTGAAAATAGACCTACCCTATGACCCAGCAGTGGCAATACTGGGTATTTGTCCAGAAGATACAAATATAGTGATTCAAATGGGCACATACTCCCAACTGTTTAGAGCAGCAATGTCCACAATAGCCCAACTATGGAAAGAGCCCAGATATCCATTGACAGATGAATGCATAAAGAAAAGGTGATATTATATATATATATATATATATATATACACACATATGTATATATATAGAGAGAGAGAGAGATGAAAAATTTTATATATATATATAAATTATATATATAACTTTATATATATATAAAATATATAAATTATATTTATAACTTTATATATCTATAAAATATATATAGATATATATGAAAAACTCAACTATCAAAAAAAAAGAGATCTTGCCATTTGCGAAGACATAGATGGAGCTAAAGGGTATGATGCTGAGCGACATAACTCAATCAGAGAAAGACAGTTATATGATCTCACTCATGTGGAATTTAAGAAACAAAACATGAACATAGGGGAAGGGAAGGAAAAATAAAATAAGATGAAAACAGAGAGGGAGGTTTTTAACTGCAACCAACTGCTGGTGTTATTAAACTTAACTGAAAATGCATCTGGCCTCAGAAATCAGAATTTCTTTAAAAAATGCGCCATATAAAGGTAAGGTGTTTATGACAGAACAAGCAAATGTATGTTTAACGTATTCATTTGGAGGGAAGTGATTGCAAGTATCTCTGAGTAACATTTTATTCTGAGATTTAGAAAACCAGGCCCATTCAAGTGACTACAATTGAAAACAATTCTTGGATCTCAAAAGCTTTCTAGCACCTAGTATTAGCATAATAACTAGCCCAAAGTAAATGCCTGATAAATACTTGCTGAATTAATTAATTTGCTTGTAACAATTTGTAGAATTGATGTTTTATTTTCATGTTTTTGAAAAGTATTCTGCATCTGGTTTCTTTGAAAGAAAAGACTGTGTTAGTTGTGTGTTTGTGTGTTTTTTTTGCCCGAAGGTATTTCCCAGTCCAATAGCTGAGATAGATAGAATTTAAGTGGAAAGCTACAGTGAAATTGGTTTGAGGAAAAGGACAGAGTTCAGGGCTTCTGGAGAGACTGGAAAGTGAGAAGGAACATCACAGAAAGAAAGGAACCACAGAAAGGGGAACTCCAGAAGCTGCATATAAATATTGACAAGTCCTTGACTAATCCCTGAACTACAAATCTACAATGAGAGACTGGCAGAAAGGAGCCCGGCGGAAAATAAACAGCTAAGAAACTGAAAGAAATAAGCAGAGTCCTCAGGTGCTGCCCACCACAGGAGATAGAGTTTGAGTCCTGCTAAATTGCCTACTAGAACAAAAAGACACTTTTCAGAGGAAGATGACAGAATGTAGAATCTCTGTACCATATCATCCACAATGTTTAATATACACTAAAATAATTACAGGAATGAGAACAACAGGAAAATGAGATCCACAGTCAAGAAAAGAGATGGGACAATGTGGTCCATAGTCAAGACAAAAATAGTCCATATAAACTGGCTCCAAGACAACCCAGATGTTGAATTAGCAGACAAGGACTTTAATGTAGCCATTCACATATGTTTAGATAAATGGAATTGAAAGGCTTTCTCAGTAGCAGATTTGCTGTACAAGAAATACTAAGGGAAGTTCTTTGGGCAAAAGAGAAATGATAGCAGACAGAAACTCTTGACATAATGAACAGTCAGGGAGACACAATGATGGTGCTTTTACCAAATGAAGATAAAGAATAGATAGAAGTTTCTTGTGCTATTAGGCTTTTTCTATAAGCTTGAAGGTTGTTTCTTTTTAATTATAGAAAAATATTTGTAAATCAATTTCTTGGTAAATCAGATTCTTTTCTGTGCATGTCATTCCAACCATCGGCAAAACTGAAAAACAGACAAGGTGTCCAAAGGGCTCTGAGACATGCTTCTTTCTTCTCTACTTCATCCCACGGCTCTCGATATTCTGTTCTCCATCAAAATCTACTGCTAAGATAGAAGCTAATACACACTTCCACAAAGGAATAAATGGCTGATAACAATTAAAATGTTACTTCTCATGGGGCAGTTGTTCTGCATTTTAACAGAGTCTTTAACTGGAGAGATATGAAGATTTCAGACATTACAGAGCAGCGATAATTTTTAGGGATAAGAGGCTTTATGGCCTCTTATGGCCTCATATCATATAAGCCATTAGCTAAACTCCGCCTATTCATTTAGCTACCATTTCCAATTCTGTTCTCCTGCATCCTTCCATTTTAGTTCAGCAATCAGAATTCACCTTTTCCCCATCAAAATTGTTAAATGCATTGGAAATCCTAAAATATATATATATATCTCTGTCAACAAAACAGGTCATAGTCAACTCTCCTTTATTGTCACATCTCTGTAAAGTAACAAGATAGCTGATAACAGCTAATGATCTTTTTTGTTTATAAGATTTTATTTATTTATTTGACAGACAGAGATCACAGAGAGGCAGGCAGAGAGAGAGGGGCAGAGAGCAGAGAGCCCGAAGTGGGGCTCGATCCCAGAACCCTGGGATCATGACCTGAGCCAAAGGCAGAGGCTGTAACCCACTGAGCCATCTGGGCACCCCCCCCGCCCCCGCTTTTAAAAAAGATTTGAATAGTTAATGATCTTTTGAGTATTGTTCTACAAATGAGCCAAAGTGAACAATGTGAATGATTCTTCCAATTCTGAACCTTATAAATATTGTGAAATGTGAAGATTGGATGGGAAGAAGTATCACCAGGGACAAACAGGAGAGGTATGAAGGCAGGTACATAAAAGGGCAATTTCTGACAAACGACTGTGTTTATTAATACTTTTTTTTTAAAGATTTTATTTATTTATTTGACAGAGAGAAATCACAAGTAGATGGAGAGGCAGGCAGAGAGAGAGAGAGGGAAGCAGGCTCCCTGCTGAGCAGAGAGCCCGATGCGGGACTCGATCCCAGGACCCTGAGATCATGACCTGAGCCAAAGGCAGTGGCTTAACCCACTGAGCCACCCAGGTGCCCCTTAGGACTGTTTTTTTAAAAAACAACACAGATACAAGTAATCACTGACTGAGTTCCTTTTCTCTGGTGTCAACTTTTTTCTTTATCTACTAGAGTATCTTTCAATACTAGGTGTTTAACAAATATTTACTTAGTCAGATCAGATCATATCCATAGTTGTGCTATCCCAGGAAGGAGTCAGGCCTGGGGAATAACAGTTTTGAAAGTTTTTTTGTTTTTGTTTTTCCAGTGCAACAGAGGGCTCTTTCTAGAAGTCCAGTGTACTTTGTGGTACAAAGTTGGTTAAACCCCAACAACATATCTTGTTTTATTTTTTATTTTATTATTATTATTATTTTTTAGTGGCTTCAAACAACAAATGGGGCCCCACAGTTGAAGGATTCAAGAGTGTAGCTGGGTGACTCCAGGTCTTGCAGCAAGGAAGGGGCTGCATTCAGCCGAGGCTGCAGAGGCTGCTTCCAAGATGGCTCCCTCACATGACTGTCGGCGGGTGACCTCAGTGCTTTGCCATGTGGACTGTATATATTAATATCCTCCATAAAGCAAAAAGGAGGATGGGTTTTTTTTGTCACAATCTTCCAGAACACAATATATCATATATATTTCAAGCATTACAATGTCTTAAAAATACATAAGTATTTTTCAAGGGGCTCCTTGGTGGCTCAGTCAGTTAGGCATCTGACTCTTGATTTGGGTCATGATCTTGGGAGTTCCGGGACTGAGCTCTGCCATTGGGCTCACTGTTCAGCGGGGAGTGTGCTTGTCTCCCTCTTCCTCTGCCCCTTCCTCTGCTCGCACACTCTCTCGCTCTCGTTCTCAAATAAATAAATAAATCTTTTAAAAAAAGTTTAGCAATTAAACCTCAATTAATTACACCAATGAAAGTGGTGACATGAAAAATCCAAAAAAGCAAACGATCTACAAAAGTTAACTTTTGTTTATTTTTATACATATGCCTTTCCAAATTGATTTTGCTACACCAGTATTTTAATTAGTTTGCAATTTTGTAAATTCATTACACCTAATGATAATGACCAGCAAGTGCACAGCTATCTGAATTCCGAAGGGAAGGCAGCTGTCCTGGGACTGGGACAAGGTTACAGCTAATCTACAAATTCACCAGTTGGTATTCAGACCAATCCTGAGGGGACCAGTTCTGCTTTCTGAAAGCATGGACCTGGCATAGGAGATTGTTTTTACAAAAAAAAAAAATATATTTCTTCTTTTGTTATATTCAAAGCTAGCAAATTACCACAGCAGCACGTCTTTCAATAGTGACTTAAGTCACCATCTTCCACAATCTCTAGTTCTTAAGCAAGACTGAACAGCAAAACATCAATCAACAAAATATTGTTGATTAGAAATCAGTCTTCTGCGGGAGGAACTATGTCAACAGTACAGAACATTGAGGGGCTGCTGGCCTGGCTAATTGCAGCCAAACGTTAGGCACCCTTTTTGGGTCCTCACTGCTCTTACCAACAAATCTTTGGAAAGTTGCTTCCTTTCTTCCTTGAGAATTTTGACCATCAAAGTTCAGCTTCTCTTTTCATCTTCAACACCTGTGAGGTTTTCTGCAGCAGACTGGAGATTGGGTTTTAGAAACACCTGTACCAAGGATGGGTTTTCCTTTATCTACAAATTATACATGAATAAAAGTGGCTGGAAAATTACTTAAAATTTGCTTATTTACTTGCATTCTCCCTTAAGGTTTTGGATGTTTCTGGCTACTTCTTAGGTGCCTTGCTTAATGGTCTGTGGCCAATTGCCATGGTGAAAGAGAATTAATAACAATTCTTACTTCTGTTAACTTAATACTTGTAAAACATACCCTTTATTTATTAAAAAAAAAAAAAAAAGATCCTGGCAAATCTCATCTGCTTTAAAAGGATTAAACAATTTTTAGAAACACTAGTCTGTATTTAGAGCTGTGGAGAAATCTCAGCTGAATGTGTTAACCATCGTATGACAAATGCAGACACTGTTCTGCTCACGGGCAGCTCTGACTGAGCTTGACATTGGCTTTTTCAAGCTGTTTGAGTGTAAATTTAGCTTGAAACAATTCTGAATGGAGTGAAGTCACTTCATGGTCCAAATACTTTTTTTTTCCCTTTAGAACTCTATTATAACTAGTCATTTGGGGCCAATCAAAAGGATTTAGTTCATCCTTCTCCCAAGAAGTTACAATACAATTTGAATTTGATTTTGTTTGTATAAAGTCCCACTTATTACTAAGGCAACTCTACATTTTTTATGTTTCCAGACAATTTTAAAAGCACCAATATAGATTAAAAACTGAACGAGGTAACAGTTTAGTTAATAGAACGCAGAATTTGAAACCTAAGTTCCAGCCTTGTTTTGCTCAGGGCTGTTTTTATCTGAATTTGAGCATATCATTAAGTTTACTAGGCCCCAATTTGTTAAATGGGAATAAGACTGCCTTTACCCCAAGAATGGTCATATTCTTAATGATATGATACCTGAGCTGCTTGGAGGGAAATGTAATGAGCCTTGGCAATATTGTTCTTGCTCAATATTTACTGTGTAACTACTTTATATATTTAAAAGTTTGAAGAATGGGCGCCTGGGTGGCTCAGATGGTTAAGCATCTGCCTTTGGCTCAGGTCATGATCCCGGGTCCCTGGATTGAGTCCAGCATCAGGCTCTCTACTCTTTAGGGACCCTGCTTCTCCCTCTGCCTCTCTCTCTGTCTCCCATGAATAAAAATAAATAAATAAAATTAAAAAATAAATGTAATAAAGTTTGAAGATCAAAATCAGACAAGAATGGAATCCCTAACGCCTCCAGGCCACTAGAGTATGTATTCTCTCTCCCTTTTTTTTTTCTTTTTCAAGATTTTATTTATTTACTTATTTATTTGTTTATTTGAGAGAGAGTGCATGGCGAGCTGGGGGAAGGGGCAAATGGGGAGGGGCAGAGAGAGAATCTTGAGAAGACTTCATGCTGAACCTGATGGAGGGGGTCTCAGGGCCCTGAGACCACAATCTGAGCAGAAATCAAGAGTCAGAGGCTTAACCAACTGAGCCACCCAGGTTCCCCATAGAGTATGTATTCTTTAGCTTTCTGTGCAATACCAGGAAGGCAGTTAGTCAATGAAAACTTATAAAATACATGAATCAAGTAATCCAGACCAAATTGTCATGTTTGAAAACATAGTTAAGTCATCACTTGCTTTAATACATCCAGAACCTTCAGTCTTCTGTCTCATTCTTCAGGTAATGATAATATCTCCATTTTTTCAGAAGGAAATACGGGTGCAGACAAATTAGGTGAGCAGCCCAATGTCAAAAACGAGAATTTTATTCTCTCTTGAGATCCTTTCTGCTCTGTTTCTGTGATCTTTGTAATAGAAACAAAATGATTTGGAGGTTCAAGCACTGTTTCCAGATATTATTGATGGGGAATAATTAGCATGCCTAATTTATTAGCTTTAGTTAAGTCTGTTTGAGATAAAAGTCAAGCAAATGGCAGCAAATAAGTTTTCCTTAACATGTTTTTAAAGTATCACTCCCAAACACTCAAATATAGACAATTCTCTTCGTTTTCTTTGTATTCATTTGACTACCCCATAGTTTATAAATCACATGTCTGTTTTGTACACTTTGTCCCAGACAAGTCTGGGCATGCAAAGATTGTAGCGAGTTTACAAAAGCCACTTAACATATTTGGTTGTCATTTAAATTATGACTTTGAAAACACAGAAGACAAGCTCTTTTACAGTGATAGGCAGGTTTACATAAGTTGCTGCACAAAGTAAGTTCAAAATAACTTCAGTTCATATTGAAAAAGTTATTCTTCCTTTGCCAATCTGCCATAATAGTCTAATATTTTAAAAAACTATCCATGGTAATTATTAAGTATGAAAGGGAGTTTTCGGCACCTCTTCTCCTGTGTATCCTTTCTGTGAGTCACGGAAATTGCAGCCACCAGAGCTTTCTAGGGACGGCCAAATGAAATCTACCTGTTCCTCCAAAGCACTTCCCCTGACACGTTGCACACCAGGGAGAGCAAGCCAAGAGACACAGTCTTAGGAGCACAGATAGGACTTGGGGTTCGTTCCTTTGCTTCACCCAGTATCTCTTTTTGATTTGCTCTAGGTTCTGTTGGTGACTCAAGCATGTTCAGGTTAAAAAGGAAAAAAAAAAGACTCCTGCTGTAGGGCGCCTGGACGTCAGGAGGCATGTGGGGTAGAGCACGCATGTGTCGGAAGGGCCTGCACTGGGAGCTGTGGCCAAGGATACATCCCGCTCTTCCTGCCAGGGGCACCTCTGAGACAGGGAGAACAGAACGACGCCCATCCCAAAGAACTTTTTTCAGAGTTAAATGAAATTCCCAATGTTAACTGCTCAGCATGGTGTCTGACAGAATATGGATTCCGCAAAAGAGTTTTTTTTTTCTTTTTCTTAAGATTTTATTTATTTATTGGGGCGCCTGGGTGGCTCAGTGGATTAGGCCGCTGCCTTCGGCTCAGGTCATGATCTCAGGGTCCTGGGATCGGGTCCCGCATCAAGCTCTCTGCTCGGCAGGGAGCTTGCTTCCCTCTCTCTCTCTCTCTGGCTGCCTCTCTGTCTACTTGTGATTTCTCTCTGTCAAATAAATAAATCTTTAAAAAAAAAAAAGATTTTATTTATTTATTGAATATATATATAGAGAGAGATCACAAGTAGGCAAGAGAGGCAGGCAGAGAGAGAGAAGGAAGCAGGCTCCCCGCTGAGCAGAGAGCCCGATGCGGGGCTCAAACCCAGGACTCTGAGATTATGACCTGAGCCGAAGGCAGAGGCTTAACCCACTGAGCCACCCAGGTACCCAAGAGTTGTTGTTGTAGACTCGTGTTGAGCCAGGCTATATAATTTAGGTTAAGAATAAAGTGAAGCATTCACAAGGATGAATCAAGAAAAAAGGCCATTCTCAGGAGTGAAATATTTTATTACAGGATTTTAAAAATAGTAGCATATAGTAACAGAACTGCATGCATAAAATAACAGGCAAACCTGTTTTAATGAACAAATAAAAACCACTTAGAATTATCATAGCAGAATATACTGGAAAGGAGTGTTAGAGCTACTTGATTTCAATTCTCGCTTTGTCCTTGAGCAAATTTCTTTGTCTTTGATCTTTGGCTTCTTCTCCTATTAAAATCACACATTGCATGGTGTAGTGAGGATAATATATTAAAACTATATTCATGTCTGTCTATCCTATCTTCGTAGCTATCATCTATCTATAGAGAGTATACAGTAAACTATACAGAATCATGAGCATTCCAATATTATCATAAATTTTTTACTCAAATAGGATTTAAAAATAATTTTAAACATGAAAAATTAGTCTGATACATGTAAACATTCTCTTTAAAATTATTTACACTACTGTTTACCTAATCATTTTGTCATTTATATAATTAAAAATTAACCTCAAGGGGGTTGTGATTGTGTTGGGGTGGATGGCAAAGTTCTATTTCTTGGCCTGGGTGGTAATTATAAGGGTGTGTCTGTCTTGAAATTACTCATTGAGCTATATATTTGTTTTCTGTGGATTTTAGTGCCTGTGTTTTATTACACAATACAAAAACTTTTAATAAAAAAATTTAACCCACCCAGTTACTATATGAACTACTACAAAAGTGAAATCATAGAGGACTGACTTAGGGAGGTTATATTATATTTTTTAAACACATTAAATAGAATTAACATGTAAGTAAATGAGTGATCTTGAGTCCTATCTTTTTATTGGGTTCTTCTACCAATGTACCAAATTGCTGAGTTTTCCATTTTCACGTGAAAAATTTTAGATGCTATAAATATAAAGTGGAATTGATATCACCTTAGACAGAAATAGAACTTACATGGCAATACACGTAATCAACATGGTTAATTCAAAAAGATGAATCTGACCATAACATGACCTCATGATTTCAGTCCCAGTAAGCGTGGTAGTATCTGCTAAGGAATAAAAAAGTATAGACAGTTAAAAAGAGATCACTGGGTGACAAGTTGAATAGGAGTCCGCTTTTGTGTGGTTATTAAAAGAACAAAAAGATGCCTTAGCTATAATAAGTAGGTATTGAACAAGTTACTATTAACTCCAGTGAAAAATGCAAAAATTGCAATTATGTTATTGCTATGTAGAAAACATATGGATAGGTACCTTCGGATATTTTGGTTATAAAGAAGAGGAACTTACTCAAGCTTTTTCTTGGTCAGGGCACCCGGGAAGCTCAGTCAGTTACGTGTCTGACTCTTGGCTTCAGCCCAGTTCATCATCTCAGATGGCGGTGAGGTCGAACCTCGTACCAGGCTCCACACACAGCATGAAGTCTGCTTGAGATTCTCTTCCTCTCCCCCAACCTCTTCCTCCATTCATGCACTAGCTCTCTCTCTCATTTGCTGTCTCTCTCAAATAAATAAATAAATAAATAAATAAATAAAACCTTTTTTAATAAAAGCTTTCTCTTGGTAAAGGAATGTACAGGTATCTTATGACATCCAAAACTGCATAAGGAATTTTCAGAAGCAGAAAACTTGTCAAGAACCAATGAAAGCCTGGTCTCTCGCTTTTGCCACCACGGACTCTTGCTCTCTTCTCTGTGCAGATCATCTCCCACTCCTTGATGATCTACATTCATGCCCCTGAATGGCTGCTCTATGTTTCCAGATCTCCTGTGGCTGGCATCTGATACTAAAAGACTCATTCTGTCTGAGCCCCAATTCCAAATAACTGTGGGCAGAAGAGACTGTGGGAGGCATTGCAGAAGTGAGAGGCAATGGCTTTACTAGAACTCAGCACAATGACATGACCACTAACATGGGTCACTCCTGCTTTCCACCAGCCCTGAACTACCATGAGTCAGACTGCTAAGGATTAAGGATGAATAATGCTCAGTTCCTGTCCTGGAAGAGGTCAGACTTCAGAAAACAAGACAGAATGTCTAAAGAAATTCTTTAAAAGTGGGTAAGATGAAAGAACTATGAAAAAAGTCTTTCAGGTTCTGAGGGGAGGTGATGACTAATTTCATCTTATAGAATAAGTATTAAAACTTGCAAAGTACAAGCAAGCAAAAAATACATTCATTAACTTCCATCGAAATTGAGTATTTCTCTTCAATGAAAAACATTATGGCTCAAATCTTGACAGATCCAAGAGAAGACTTTTGCAATATCTAAAACTTACAAGGATCTAAGGCAAATCAGTATGAAAAAATGAAAAGGAAACATTGTGAATGAGCAATCACCAGGGGAGAAAACCAAAGACACCAAATATCATTCATCCACAACCAGCTTGCACCACCAGTTAGACCAGCAAAATCAGCAAGCTGGACAGTGTGCCAAGATTGGGCAGGGGCTGTGGGACTATAGACTCCAGGACAGAGACATATTTCATCCACCCTGGAGAACACTCTCCCTGAGCTTATCAAAACCTGCATTAATACTCTGCATCCAGCCCAGGAGTAGGGGCACAAAGTAGAGAGACCAGCTTGGAAGGGTTTTCTGTGCCATGAGTTTGGTTTTGATTCTAAAGATACTGGAGGATCCAGAGAAGATTCAAAGAAGGTCAGTGACATGGCCAGGACAAGACTGATAACAGCATGGAGTTAAAAACAGAGTTTGGGAGGGAGGGGCCCCTTAGAAAATGAGCTAAGGGGCGCCTGGGTGGCTCAGTGGGTTAAAGCCTCTGCCTTCGGCTCAGGTCATGATCCCAGGGTCCTGGAATCGAGCCCCGCATCGGGCTCTCTGCTCGGCAGGGAGCCCGCTTCCTCCTCTCTCTCTGCCTGCTTCTCTGCCTACTTGTGATCTCTGTCTGTCAAATAAATAAATAAAATCTTAAAAAAAAAAAAAAAAGAAAATGAGCTAAGGGGCATGTATATACAAAATGACATAGAGTCAAGCAGAATCCAAAATATAAGCAACTGCTGTATAAAAATGACAGAGTACCTTTAACAAAGATCAGAGGTGAATCTGGAATTAAACATATTCTATTTAAACTTCATAGTCTTTTTTTCCCATGCACCAGCTTCTATATGATTATTTTATTATGATTTTATTACAGAATATCGTTCAGAACTCCAAAGTCCAAATATCAAAAGCATTAGTGGAAAAAAAAGATAGGTGCCTGGGCACCTCAGTCAGTAGAGCATGGTACTCTTGATCTTGGGGTTGCGAGTTCAAGCCCCACATGGGGTATAGAGATGACCTAAAGATAAAATCTTAAAAAAAAAAAAAAGTGCATTGAAATTGAAGAATAGAGTCATTATCCTTTGATCCTGTTTTGAAGGTAAAGTCTTGGCAGCATTTCGTGGTTCAGACAGTTCTCCTTTGTAGGACTGTTATGAAAATTTAGAGCCTAATTATACACAAGCTACTCTTCAAAGAAAGCAAGCACTTTAAGTTTATGGGATTATGGATGATTTTTCAAAACTTGTTTTATATATTTTGTGGTTTCTACAATGAGGTTGTACCCCCACATCTCACCATTTTTCCAACTATATTCTGAGTTTCAATTTTGATGAATTTAGGATTTGTTTGGGATAGAATGCAACAGAATTATAAACCTTAAAGCTGAAACTGGTTTCTGCTGTGGAACTAATTGGTTGGCCCAGCTGGTAGGTGGTGTCCCACTGCCCCAGCGGGCAGGGGTGGTGGGTGGGGGGCTACGGGCAGAGTGGCCTGGCCATGAGAAGTAGGACTGTCAGGCCGGATACTGGTGCTTCTTTGCAGTGACGAGGTTCCATCACTAGAAAACTTGTCATCTTAAAGGCATGAAGCTCACCAGTCCAAGGAAGTGGACAGCCCATCAGTGCTTGTTAGCTTCTCTTTCATATGTGCAGAGATTTAATTACCTCTGTTCTTAGAAACTGTTCATTTTGGCTTCTGTAACCTGAATATTAATTAGCACCCTTTTTTCTTTCCTGTATATCTACCCATCTCGGGGCCATGCCAGTGCTGAGAATACACAGAGTCCCTTTTTCTTGTTTGCTCCTAGTTTTCTAACGTTGCTTTCTCCCTCTGCCTCTCCCCCTGCTCTTTCTCAGCCCTCCGTCTGTTGTGTCTCCTTTTGTACCCCATGTTCTAAGGCTTAATGGCTTGTTTTCTTATTAATCCACTAGGAGACGGCATTGTGGCCCAGACACCATCTAGACAAACAGACTCTCTGGTTGGAATGTTCGTGTGGTCTTCTCCAACAAGACTTCCCAGAGGTTAGGTTGGAGGATTCATGCTCATTTGGCAAGGATGTATTTTAAAGCCGAAGAACCATGTAAACATTATATAACTTGCTAGAAAGCTTTCTTTTAAAAAATACTGAAGATGCAGTCTAGCTCTTTATTTTATTGAAAATATCATCCAGTGATATGAAATGGTATTAAGTTATGCCAGGGATTATGGTAGGTGCCAAGTACCATTTAGGCTACTGTTTTTAACTCAAGTGCCTTTAAAGAATTGCTTCATACTTTGTGGCCATTATGACATAATTTAATATATTAAAGTAATAAATGAATAATAAATAATTAATACAGCCATGCCTTACTTAATACAATAGGTGAGCTCCAGAAGAGTAGTATGTAAATAAAATTATGAATAGAAAAACATAGCATTTTATCAAGTGAGTAAGCTATGTGAATAAATTCTGTTGTTAACTGCTTAATAATTAAAGAATCCTCTTGTAAATAATGTGGCAGCATTATGAAGTGGGAAAAAATGGAATTTGGAGTAAGAATGAGGTTTCAATTCTGATTCTGCAAAGTGGGAGCTGTATTATATCAAGACAGCTGCAGTTTTCATCTGCAAAACGGGATTTATTTCACAATGTTATTGCCCTTTGCAAATTATAGTGTACTATACAGGTGTGAACTGTTTCTGGGATTACCTGCAGTCTTTTTTCTTTCTTTTTTAAAAAGAGAGAGAGAGAGAGCAAGGGGCAGGGGAGGTGGAGGGACAGGAGAAGGAGCAGAGGGAGAGAAACCCAAGCAGATGCTGAGCTGAGCTCAGGATCCAAGAAAGGGCTCCATCTCACGACCCTGAAACCAGGAAATGAGCCAAAAACAAGAGTTCAGAATGTAATGCTTGATGAACCACACCACCCAGGGACCCCTACCTGCAGAGCCTTTTAATATGCTCACTCTTATGTGATCCTCTGCAATCCGTGGCTGAGACAGAGCCGATTTTATTATACTTTTCTTTTCTTTTTTAAGAAGGCTCTACTCACAAGGCTCAAACTCACCATCTCAAGACCAAGAGTCACACGTTCTATGGACGGAACCAGCCGGGGGCCCCAGTACTTTTCTATATAGATGCGGAAACTCAGGGTCAGAAAAGTCTAGTGACGGAACCAAAGTAGCATTACCAAATGTGGCAGAGGCAAAACTAAAATCTAAATTCTCTGACTCCTAAATTGGTACATTTTCTACTAGACCTCAGACTCTGGGAGTGGAGAAGGGGAGGGGGAGGAAAGAGGAGATGAAGACTTAAACATTAATATGCTTTTTCTCATGAGAGCAGAAAGAAGATGGGCTACAGCTTTGGCTAAACCTCTGGTGGAGTCTCTTATAAGCTGCATGAGCTTGGATAGAATAGTTAACTGCATTCAGTCCCCATTTAGTCAACTATAAAATAAAGATAATATCTAATTTGAAGGGTGGCTAGAATTAAATGAAATGATATGTGACTTATACATGGTACATAATGAGCATTCATAAAAGAAAACATGAGTTCCAAATTCAGGTCCACATATGTGTGGGAGAGATGAAATCAAATACATCTAATGTGGTTTGGGGAGAGCGGATAATTTTGCCTGCCTTGATCCTCGGGGGGTTGTGTTGGGGACCGGCAGAAGAAAAACATTCTCTTTCATCTTCCATGAATTTCCTCAACTCCTGTCATTCTAGCCATCAGAACTGCCTGCAATTCAGAACATTCTTCCCATTTCTTCCTGAGAAGAAATAATGAAGTTATATCTTGATTACTAAAGTAAATAAAGATTTTCGGTCTCAGTTGGCAGACTGAATACATAAATGTATACACTCTGCATTAAAATGCTAATAAATAATATCTTTGAAAATCCCCCAAATAAAGAAAATAGGAGAATGTGCCATTGACAAACAGTGGAATTTGGGACACCTGCACAGTTGGTTAAGCATCTGCCTTTGGCTCAGGTCATCATGCTGGAGTCCTGGGATGGAGTTCTGCATCGGGGTCCTTACTCAGTAAGGAGCCTGCTTCTGCCTCCGCCTGCACTGCCTGCCGCTCCCCCTGCTTGTGCTCTCCCTTATTCTCTCTCTGTGACAAATAAATAAATGAAATCTTAAAAAAAAAAAAAAAAACTAACAATGGAGTTCAACAAATTTCTGCAAAACAGAAAGTGCACAGAATTGGTTCACGATGAAATAGGCCTGAGGAAACCCAGATTATCAAGACGAACTGTACTGCAAGCATTGAAAGTGGGCGGGAACCCACACGTAGTGCCTGGAAAGACTTGGGACTCCTGTTGGAGGCATGAAGTGGAGCTGAAGACAGGGGATCTGCTGAAGATTTAAGATTAAAATACATTAAAATGAGTTATTCCCCATCTGCCTCCTCCACTTCCCTGTGTGTCTTGTACCCAGCTGCTTAGGCCCCAAACAAAGAAAAAACAACTTTTCTGAAAACATCAAAAGAGCTCTCCTATATCTTTAAACAAAGATATAGGAAGAACTACAGTAGTTAGAGCAGTATTGGTGATCCAGGTAAAACGTACCTCCTTCAGCATTCCATGGAGTGGTGCCTCCTCCCAGCCTTCCTCCCTGGTGGAAAGCGACACGGGTTCCGATGAAAACCCCTCCACTCGATCCTGCACTACCGGTCAGACTTGGAATTTTCAAGTATAAACAGACACCCACAGTTCATCAGATGTTTGAATCAAGCCTGCAAACTGGAAGGGAAAGAACACGTAAATGACGAGAAAAACTGTCCCCAGAAGAGTCAGAACTAATTCATAATAGTATAATACTGAAAATAGCATTTTAAGTAATATAATTAGTACCACCACAGAGGTACATGTAATATGTCCATGAAAGAAGGATAGAATGCCATGAAAAAGAAACAGTAAAAAAATTAGAAAGAGTTCTTGCAAATAAACTAAAAAGAAAAATATTGCTAAAATTACAAATTCAGTAGAAGGGTAGGAAGATAAAATCAAAGAAATCTCTCAGAAAGTAAACCAAATGACACACATACAGTAAACTGAACCAAAAAACAAGAGACAGGGAGGTTTAATCTAGGAGGTCTAACATACAACTTAAAAAAATCTCAGAAGAGGGCACCTGGATGGCCAGTTAGTTAAGCAACTGCCTTCAGCTCAGATCATGATCCTGGAGCCCTTGGATTGAGTCCCACATTAGGCTCTCTGATTGGCGGGGAGTCTGCTTCTCCCTCTGACCTCTCTCTCATTCTCTCTCTTTCTCAAATAAATAAATAAAATCTTTTTTTAAAAATCCCAAAACCTAAAAACCTTCCAAAACCAGAAAGGACGAGTTTATCCAAAAAATAATATAAGTTCTAGAAGCTGTAGCAAAAGAGGCTGCAAAGATATCCAGAAAGATAAGTGAAATAAAAGCCACACCAGAAATTTCACTGTGAAATTTGAGAAACCTAGAGATTAAAAAAAAAAAAAAAAAAGTTCTAAAAGCCTGAAGAGAGCAAAACAGAAAGGAACAAGTCTATAAAACACTTTTTCCACCAGAATGATGACAGAGTAAAGATAGGCAAGTCCCCGCAAAATTTACTTCATATGCACCCTTTTACTAGAAACCCTGGGGAAATTTTCCTGGTAACTGAGGAGTGAGATCTAGCACACAGTAGGGATGAGCCAGGAGCGTCGTGAAGGATTGTGCCATGATGACGTCATGCAAAGTGGCACTTCCAGAACATGGCCTGGTCCGGGTCAGGGCATGGAGATCCTGGAAAGAAGGTCCCTGGGAGAAAAAAACGGTATGACCTTTTACTGAGGACAGACAGAAAGACTGTGCACTCAGAAAAACTAAACAAAGATATAATAAAGGTGTTGGATCCAAAAAGGCAAACAAAAATCAATAAAAGAAAACCACAGTCTAAATAAGAAAAAAACTGGAATTTCAAAAACAACAATGGAATAGTTTCCAAGCGATGGATACTATGAATAAGAACCTGGATGAGAGTAAGGAAAAGGTGAAGAAGACGTATGTTAATCCTTAAGGTCTTTCTTTCAACAACAATGAAAGGGTAATTAGAAACTCAAGAGACAAAGTATAAGAAAGACATTTTCCAAATACAAGGCAAACTAAAATGTGACATGATTGAAATTTATGTTAAGACCATTCTCATTTGGGTGCTCACAAGTGCTGGTAAGAAAGCCCTGTGTTCGTAGACATTATTTGACTGCTGAGGGAACAGCAGCATTTATAGTCACAATAATATATATGTTGTTAATTATTTTTAATATTTAGAATCAACTTGTAGACAAATAGAAAAATTCATTATGGTTACAATGCAAACTATCAATGCAACCAACTTCGATATTTTAAGACAAATACAAAATTTCAGCTGACAAAGAAAGGTCAAGACTGAGAGAAAGAGCTGGGGGGCTAATATTCACAACATGAATTGGGGGTGGAGGGGCCAGTCCATTGTATGGAACAAGAAATGGAAGTTTAAGTGTGCTGTGAGAGTTGCAGTGGTGCCAGGGAACTAGATCTGTAAGAGTCCTAGCAAATAGATAATGTTTAAGTTGGTAAACCGATACTAGAGGTAAGACACCCTACAGAATGGGAGAAGATATTTGCACATACATATCCCATAAAGGGTTAGTACCCAAAATATATAAAGAACATACACAACTCAACACCAAGAAAATAATCTGATTTAAAACGAACAGAAGGGGTGCCTGGGTGGTTCAGTGGGTTAAAGCTTCTGCCTTCAGCTCAGGTCATGATCCCAGGGTCCTGGGATGGAGCCCCACATCGGGCTCTCGGCTCAGCAGGGAGCCTGCTTCCTCCTCTCTCTGCCTGCCTCTATGCCTACTTGTGATTTCTGCCTGTCCAATAAATAAATAAAATCTTTTTAAAAAATTAAAAAAAATAAAATTTAAAATGAACAGAAGACATGAACAGACATTTCTTCAAAGAAAACAGAAGAGACACATGAAAAGATGCTCATCATCATCATCATCAGGGAGATGCAAATCAAAACCACAATGAGATATCACCTCACACCTGTCAGCATGGCTAGAATCAAAACCTCAGGAAACAACGAGTGTTGGTGAGGAGGTGGAGAAAAAGGAAGACTCGTGCACTGCAGACTTGTGTGGCCACTGTGGAAGACTGCGTGCATGTTTCTCAGAAAACTAAAAACAGAACTACAATTTGATCCAGTAATTCCACCACTGGGTGTTGACCCAAAGAATACAAAAGCACTAATTTGAAAAAATATGCACCCCCATGTTTATTGCAGCATTATTTACAATTGCCAAATTATGGAAGCAGCCCCATGTCCATCGATAGATGAATGGATAAAGAAGATGTGGTGGATACACACACACACACACACACACACACACACACACACACACACAGGAATGTTACTCAGCCATAAAAAAAGATGCCATTTGATAAATGCCATATGATAAGATTAAGATATCTTTATCTTTAAGATAAATACCATATGATTTTGCTCATATGTGGAATTTAAGAAACAAAACAAACAAAAGACAAAAAAACAAAAACAAAAACAAAAACAGGCTCTTAGCTGTAGAGAACAAACTGATGGTTACCAGAGGGGAGATGGGTGGGGTATGGGTGAAACAGGTGAAGGGGATTAAGAGTATACTTACCATGATGAGCACTGAATGATCCATAGAATTGTGAAATCACTGTATTGTACACCTGAAACTAATACAACGCAGTATGTTAACTGTACCGGAATTTTTTAAAAAGAAAAAAAGAGAAAGTGAGCTATCAAGTCATGAAAAGACATGGAGAAACTAAATAAATTTTTTAAAATAGTAGTTGTGTAGATGTATAATTTACAGACATGTTGTTAACTATTTGAATAAATGAAAATAGAACAGGGCTTAAAGCAAGGAGTAGGAAGAGAGAAAGAGAGGAAGGGAGAAAGGGACTGTTTGCTTTCATTATAATCCCTTTATAATTAGAATTTTTATGTGAAAAATTTAATTGTAAAAATTATATTTATAAAAATTAATTGTAAAAATTTTATTTTTATGTGATGAGATTATAAATTTTATCTTTTCAGTTTAGGTAAAGTTAGGTACACATTGCATATTATGTCAACGGATTTATATGCTTCCACTCTGACATGTTGACCACTTGAGTAAGTACTATTATTATTCCCATTTTGCAGGTAGGATACTGAGACTTAGAGGTGTCAAATAATCACTCACTGCACAGCTTGTAAGAGCAGAACCAAAATTATAGCCCAGGTCAAAGGAGCTCTTATTCACATGTGGAATTGCCATTCAAGTCTTGTTCAGCCTGATTCTCCAGCGCTCAGGTGAATGGTGCAAATTTACCCGAGCATAGGGAGAGTGCCAGCTATGGTGGAGGGGGAGGGCTTTCTTCATACATCTGAGAGTTACGTGTCTACAGGTTATACATCCCAGACTCAGGAGAAACAAACCTTGCTGACTATTGATGGGACTGTTTTAAAGAAGATAATAACTGTGATGACAGAAGTTCCTAGAAAGAATTCTCCATGTGGACTCACAGAATTTCTAGAAAAACAAATTATATAAACCCACTAATTTTGCTCTGAGGTGGTTTCCACCCCCAGGGAATCCCTGCACAGCACCAACAGCACCCACACTCAAATAGTATCATTAAAACCATCAGGTTTGGGGTCTTGAACTATCTGTTTGTAACTAAGTCAATGTGGGTTCAGCACAGCTGTTTGCCCCAGTCTTTAATTTTGTTTGAAGAAGCACACAATAGGGGCACCCGGGTGGCTCAGGTGTAAAGCGTCTGCCTTTGGCTCAGGTCATGATCTCAGAGTCCTGGGATCCTGCTTTTCCCTCTCCGTCTGTGCTCTTGCTTGCTCTCAAATAAATAAATAAAATCTTAAAAAAAAAAAAAAAGAAGAAGAAGAAGAAGAAAAAGCACACAATGTACTGTATTGCCTATATAATTGTGAAAATGTTACTTTTTTATTTTGCAAATGTTTTTAATGGATGGGGGGAAGCACATCCTAACAAAGCCACTGTTTTAAAAAAAAAAAAAAGAGCTACCTTTTGTCTTAATTTCAAATTTTCTGCTATCATCCTGCTCTTGACAACTTCTTGTTTCAGCAGTTTCTTTGATGCGTCAAAGTATGGTGCAGATTTCTAGGGCATATCTTACTATCTTTCATTTAAATGACTTATTTTTCAAACCATATTCAGGGTCTAGCTTGTCCAGGTCCCACCTCCTGATACTGACAGTGTGTCCATTCTTCAACCTTTACGAGCTGCATTCTGAGTTCTGATGGTTTGGGCTGTAAAAGACGCATACAAAACATTGTCTCCATTAGACACACAGGCAATCGGACAAATGTACCTGCTTTGATAATTTCACTGTGTGCTGGATCCTTCAGGACCTTACTCTTGGTTTTTCCCATTCTCTCCATCCTATCATCCACCAACTGCTGGAATGACTAGTCTTCACTTCCCGTGTCTCCTTCATTACTTTCCTACTCCTCAGCCTCCTGAAATCCAACTTCTTGCCCCGCCGCAACACAAGTCCTGTTGGGCAGGGTGGGTGCACGATGGGTCACTCCCACTCATAGCCCAGAGCTTAAGGTGACTCCTGTTCCATCATATGTCAGGCATTTTAAAAATGTGCTTTGTTGGGGAATACTTACATAGGTCACAGGTAATTAAGAGATTAGGCATAGAGCTCCTGATCCTTCCATCATCCTGGTTCCTCCCAGGTGAGGGAGTCTCCCTCCATTGTCTTCCGTTTGAGGGCAAGCAAGAGAAAACTGTCTTGTTTAAAGGATTTGGGTCTCTGCTATTTAAGGAGCTATCTGGCAACTCCAGATGTCTAGCCTGAAGAGACTTGATGGCTCATAAAATATTGCAACTCCCTAAGCTAGGGGAAGGAAGCTGCAGATCTTGGGGGAAGCTAAACATGGGTTCAGGGATTCTGCGTCTCACACCCCTCATGTTCCTGCCCCCCCCACTCCCCATCCCAGTTAACTCATTGTCTAGATAACACAGAATTAGTTCTCTTCCCCACTTGCAAACTGTTCTGTTCATCTCATGACAGGCTCCTAGCCCCCCTCAAGCTGTTATAGCGGAAAGTAGAAGTCAACCCTTGAGTAGCCAAATAGAGCGGAAGCTATTCAGTCCTTATCTTTTTATCTCTTCAGAACCCTCGATACCATTGACTGCTACTTTTCTTGAAATGCAAACTTCTCTTGACTTTCCCAATGTTACTCTTTTTTCATTCTTCTGTTGGTCTGACCTCCAACTCATTCCCCAGCTCCTTCTATGCCACCTAATCGCCAGAGTTGTAAAAAGTGAATGGAACATGGGGGGTTAAGGGGGTAGGAGAAGAATGAATGAAACAAGATGGGATTGGGAGGGAGATAAACCATAAGTGACTCTTAATCTCACAAAACAAACTGAGGGTTGCTGGAGGGAGGGGGTTTGGGAGGGGGGGTGGGGTTATGGACATTGGGGAGGGTATGTGCTATGGTGAGTGCTGTGAGGTGTGTAAACCTGGCGATTCACAGACCTGTACCCCTGGGGATAAAAAAAATTATATGTTTATAAAAAATAATAAACAAACAAATAAATAAATAAGTGAATGGACGATATTTAAAAGGGAAAAAAAATCCTGGGGCACCTGTTTGGCTCAGTCACTTGAATGTCTGACCCTTGATTTTGGCTCAGGTCATGCTTTCAGGGTCATGAGATCCAGCTCGCCATGAGCTCCATGTTTGGCTGACAGTTGGCTTGAAGATTCTCCACCCCCTCCACTCTCCCCACCGCCTCTCTAAAATAAATAAATACATAAAATATTTTGTAAAAACTGGAAAATCCAAGAATTTTAACATTTGTATAATATTTAAAAATATAATTCATAGAAATATATGAAGAACCACTAGAAGAGTTGAATGTGGTTTCTTCTAGGAAAATTAGGAATTAGGGGCAAGGAGGGATATTGTCTTTTGTAATAATCTTTATGTTCTATTTGACTTTTTAAATTTTTTTTAAAGATTTTATTTATTTATTTGACAGAGATCACAAGTAGGCAGAGAGGCAGACATAGAGGCAGGCAGAGAGAGAGAGAGAGAGAGAGAGAGAGGAGGAAGCAGGCTCCCTGCTGAGCAGAGAGCCCCATTCGGGGCTCGATTTCAGGACCCTGAGATCATGACCTGAGCCGAAGGCAGAGGTTTAAGCCACTGAGCCACCCAGGTGCCCCTCTATTTGACTTTTTAAACTAAACATAACTATTTAATTAAAATTAAAAATGCACCTTAAAAATCTCAATAGAAAGGCTAAAAGGTAAATAAATATCTATATGTACTGACTGACATATGGAGCTACCTCTAAGATTTGCTAAGAAGTAAAAATCACAAAGGAAACAGTGGTTAGTATGTGACTATGTGCATACAAATACATGCACATACTGTGCTCAGGTACGTATAGGGTCTCTCTGGGAACATGTAAGATAATTTCACAGGACAGCCTGACTCTGGGAAGGGAAACTGGATAGTCAGAGGATTGGGCCAACCCTGAGATTTTTCAAGGCATACCTACCCTTTTCAGCTTTTGGATTTTATTTCTATGCTTTTTTTTTTTTTTTTTTTACTTATTCAAAACAAAATTCTCATCCCAATCTGGTTTAAAGTAAGTTTTAGCCAATGGCTCTTGAGTGCAGTCTCCCTGAATCTTTTATTAAAAAGATATAAGTTCATACCATTGCCCAAAACTAAGACTGATGGGCAACAATAAACAAGATTCTGAGAGGATTGAAGCCATATTGAAAACCTGTGCCCAACTCATGGCACGACATCTTTAAGTCACAAAACAGAGACTAACTTCATGATGGTGGAAAATACTTGAAAACCTATGCCCCATTCACAGCTCAGAGGTTTAGGGTTCCTTTGTTGTTCATTCTCATAGCTTAAAAGCTTAAGTATTGTGTAAGACACTGTCGTGGTGCTGGGGCTAAACCTGTGTGCCCGACCATCATGGGCACAGTTGTGATGTGATTATAACCTCACAAGAAAACTGAGAAAGCAGTCTCTGCCCAGTTGGGACTGGTGTTTTGTTTTTTGTTGTTTCTTGTCTTTTGGAGACTGCCAGAGCACAGTTGCTACCACCACCCAACCCCTTCCAGCCTACACACACTCTATGCTGTCTGTCTTCACACATTAAGAGACAGGAACTCCCGGATGACAGCCTGACGTGATGCAGAAGATTCCTCACAAGTAAAGAATGGCTGGCAGAAGCAGGCAGGAAGAATCCTGGTAGTTCTGCATGCCCAAATTGTATTTTCTTTGTTTAGAATATTACAGAATTAGGCAGAGGGAACAGGATATTGTGTCATTTCCTCAGAACACAAACGCACTGGTGAGCACTGGCCAGAAACTCTAGTGAGGACTGGGAGCTGGATTCACCCACCTCCTCTCCACTGGGCATCTGTGAGGAGATTTTTTTAAAAATCATCACTCAGACCCAGAGTGAGCCCCAAAGCAACCCACATATCACACACTTCAAAATGTTGTCTTATTATTTATTCAGAAGATGTCAAATGAGGTCTATAAGAATATATTACAGTGAAGAGAAGGAAACAGCAGAGAAGACTTTCATGAGACCTTTGAAAACTTTAAAAAGTTTTTGAACTTTAAAAAAAAGACAAAAATGTTGAACACTATGCTCTACCTAATAGAATACGGGAAGGTGTGGTCAATAGGAAATACAACAGGAAAGTCATAAAGAATAAATAGGGTAAGATGGAAAGACAGTAGAATGAAATTTAAAGGGTCATGGATAAGATAAAAAAAAATAAGACAGCATGGAACCTAAAAACAAATATCAAAATATGATCTATAAATCCTATAGAACTGGTTCTGTAGAAAATTAAATAAGTAATACAAAGGAAAATATTAATAGATGGATCACATTAATGGCCCTAATATATATTCTTCCTCTATATACCCTTTTCTCTGTATCTCTGAAGTCCCTTTCCCTTTGACTTGGGGCTCAGCCATGTGGCTTGCCAAAGAGACAGTAGGAGACTTGACTATTCAGAGGCTTGAAAACTGCTTGAGAATTTTAGTTCTCTGCTCCTCTGCCGTTGCCATGAGACTGTGCTTAAGCTAGCCTTGGGAAGGCTGAGTGACCCCATGGAGCAGAGCCAAGCCATTCCAGCAAAAGTTAGACCCTAAACAGTCAATGGCCAGTCATCCTGCTGACCACAGACACAGAGGCAAGCCAAACTGTTAGCTGAGTCCAGCTCATGCTGGCAGAACCACCAACTTGGAAATCTGTGAGACACAATACATGTTATTATTTAAAGCCATTGTGTTTTGAGATGGTTTGTCACACAGCAGTAGCTAACTGGCAACAAGCTTGAGAAAGTCTCTCAGAATTTAGGGGAAAATTGCAAAGAAACAAAAAGATGGGGGGTTTAAAGGATGGAGAAAAGGAAATTTAATCTAACATGTACATAACTGCCAAAGACATAAAAATAAATCAAACAGAAGTAATTATCAAAAGCAAAGTAAAAAACTCCAAATTCCTGGGCTGAGGAAAACCCATGTAATCAGATTAAAAGTGTTTACCCAGGGGCGCCTGGGTGGCTCAGTGGGTTAAGCCGCTGCCTTCAGCTCAGGTCATGATCTCAGGGTCCTGGGATCGAGTCCCGCATCAGGCTCTCTGCTCGGCAGGGAGCCTGCTTCCCTCTCTCTCTCTCTCTGCCTGCCTCTCCATCTACTTGTGATTTCTCTCTGTCAAATAAATAAATAAAATCTTAAAAAAAAAAAAAAAAGTGTTTACCCAGTGGGACTCCTTGCTAGCTTAGTCAGTGGAGTGTGCAACTCTTGATCTCAGGATTGTAGGTTCCAGTCCTACACTGGGGGTAAAGATAACTTAAAAATAAAATCTTTAAAAAAAAAGTGTTCATCAAATTTGAGACAAAATTTATTTGAAAAGACTTATCCAGGACATAATCTAGCAAACTTTGAATTACACAAATATTTTCTTCATTGATCTACTAATATGGTAAATTACATTGATTCATTTTCAAATATGAAACTGTTTTGCATTCCTGGAATAAATCTCACTTGGATGTATCATCATTTTTATGTATTTGGGGCATGATTTGTTGAATTTTTGTTAAGAATTTTATATGTTTGTGTAGCATTGTCTGTAGTTTTCTTGTAATATCTTTATCTACTTTCAGCATTAGAGTAATGCTGACCTCATAAAATGAATTAGGAAGTATTTCCTCCACTTTTATTTTCCAGAAGAGGATATGTAGGCTTGGTATTATTTTGTCTTTTAGTGTTGGGTAGAATTTGCCAGTGAAATCATTTGGGTCTAAATTTTTTGTCATGAGAAATTTTCTGTTCTATTTTATTTTACTACAAATTTGATGCATTTGATAGGTATAGGACTCTTTTAGATCTTCCATTTTTTTCTTGAGTGTTTGTTTTTGTCTTTTGAAGAATAGATTCATTTAATCTCAGTTGTCAAATACATGGGTGGATGATTTTTCATAGTATTTCCTAATTATTCTTTTACCATCTGTAGGTTCTGTAGTGATTATGGTAATTTGCAGCTTCTCTCTTTTATTTCTTGGTCAGTGCTGTAGGTTTTTCAAGTTTTTTTTTTTTAAATATTTTATTTATTGACAGAGAGAGAGAGATCACAAGTAGGCAGAGAGGCAAGCAGAGAGAGAGGAGGAAGCAGGCTCTCTGCTGAGAAGAGAGCCTGATGCGGGGCTTGATCCCAGGACCCTGAGATCATGACCTGAGCCGAAGGCAGAGGCTTAACCCACTGAGCCACCCAGGCGCCCCTCAAGTTTTTTTTTTTTTTTAATTTTATCAAAAACACAGCATTTAGTTTCACTGATTTTCTCTATTGCTTTTGTTTCTAATTTTATTCAGCTCAGCTCTGATCCTTTTCACTTTCTTCTTTCTGCTGGCACAGGGTTTAATTTGCTCCTCTTTTCCTGTTTTTATAAAGTGGAAGCTTAGATGATTGTATAGTAGGGTCTGTTTGGATCCTGTGCCAATTTCAATTCATATGTTGAAATATTAATCCCCAAAGTGCTCATTTCAGAGGTCGGGCTTTGGGGAGGTAATTAGGGTTAGATGAGGTCAGGAGGGTGGGGCCCTCATGATGTGGTTAGTGCCCTTATAAAAAGAGGACATAGGGAGTCTCTCTAAGAACCTGCCCATGCTGCCTTCCCATCTCAGTCTTCCAGCCTATGAGAAATACATGCTTGTTGAAGCCACCTGTCTGTGATTTGTTAAAGCAACCCAAGCTGACTAAGATAGTGTGACATCTTTTTTCTTTTTTAATTTAAGCACTTAGTTCTATAAATTTCCCCTAAGCTGCTTTAGGTGTATTCTGCAAATTTTGGTATGTTGACTTTTTATTGCATTCAGTTCAAAATATTTTCTTATAATCTTTAGACTATATATATGCATATGTATATACATATACAATCTATGTATATATATATATATACATATACAATCTATGTATATATATATACATATGCATATATATAGTCTAAAGATAATTATCTTTAGATATATACATATATATAGTCTAAAGTTTTAAGATTTTTTTGGCATCTATTATTGACTTTTTTTTTTTAATATTTATTTTTAAGCAATCTCCACACCCAATCCAGGGCTTGAACCCACAACCCTGAGATCAAGAGTAGCATGCTCCACCCACAGAGCCAGCCAGGAGCCCCTATTATTGACTTTTATTTTATTTTGTTATGGTCAAGAAACATTTAATATGATTTCAATTTTTAAAAAAATATCTAAAAGTTTATTTTATGGTTCAGAATATGGAACATATTGATGAGATTGTAACTTTTCTGGTTGTCCAAGGAAGAATAGTTATTACTTGGTCATGAAAGCATGCTAGCTAATTAACCTTTTCACTTTGCCTGAAACACATCATGTAAGTAGCCCCAAACAAATCATTGTAATACATTCATATGTTTTAATCTCTCTAGTATATTCTTTCTCACAAGTCAAAAATTTTCAGATTCAGCAAAAACCAAGAACAATGTATGTTTTCTTTCTAAGAGGGAGCTTAAGACAATTGATCCAAAAAAAAGTTTTAAGATAAAGGATGTAGAGATAAATCAGGCTACTAAAAACAAAAATACAGCAAGAATTACATTACATTATTATTTAAAATAGAATCCAACACAAACACATTTAATGGGACCTAGAAAATATGCTCATTATTAACTTTGATGTATTGAACAGAGCATCAAAATATAGAGAGCCAAAACTGACAAAAACTTAGTGAGAATGTGAATGTTTAATATCCCTCCAAATATCTGACAGGTTAAATAGACAAGACATCTCAAGGATATAGAGCAGATGTTGGCCAACTTCTGTAAGGACCCAGAGAGAACCTATTTAGGTATTGTGAACCACTTGCAACCTCTGTCACAAATCCTACTTTGTTGTTTCACAACCCTTTAAAGTTGTAAATACCATTCCTCCTTGTGGAATGTACAATAATAATATCTAATAGGCCACAGGTTGGATTTGGCTGTGGGCCATGGTTTGCCAACCCCCAAAATGGAAAATCCAACAATATATTTAATAAGGCAATATAATGAATTAAAGTAGACTTCAAACTTTGTACCTCACACGTTTTTTCTATGCTTATACAGTGAGAGTTGTTTTGGTGGTGAGTTTAGAAACCCTCTTGAATTAGCTTAAGTGGTGAAGGAGCCATAATTAGGTGCCACAGAGTTCTCTGTTAGAAGCTATAATCCTGCTGGCTTCAGGTTCCCACCCAGGACCCTGCGACTATGACAAAGCAGACAGGTCTCAAACCCCGTGGATTATCAGAAAAAGCATTATCAGAAAAAGGGGTTGTTGGAGCCTGGGTGTCTCAGGCGTTAAGCGGCTGCCTTTGGCTCAGGTCATGATCCCAAGGTCCTCCTATCGAGCCCCTCATCAGGCTCCCTGCTCCTCGGGAAGCCTGCTTCTCCCTCTCCTTCTGCCCCTCCCCCTGCTTGTGTTCGTGCTCTCCCTGTCTCTGTCTCTGTCAAATAAATAAATAAAATCTTAAAACGGAGAAAAGGAAAAATCTTAAAACGAGCAGAACCTGTGACGTGACAGCCTTTAGAGAACCAGTGTGTGTGAGCACACACAGGGTTCACACAACTGCTCACAACTGCTCAATTCTCCGAGGATGGGACCTCCTAGTGTGATCTCATTTCTCTACTGCTCTTCAAGTTGTGGATCGCAACCTAGTCATGAGAATAAAATCAATTTAGTGTGTTGCTCGGCACTTGAAGAAATGAAATAGAATAGCACAAAAAAATCAGAACATCTTACATGTACTGTTAAGTATGGGTTTGAGATTTTTCTATTGTTTTATACAGAATTAAATAGTAGGCATTTACAAAATACTCAATTCCCAGGTACAACCACTACTGCAAAGGATCCCAGATCCCTTCTAGCTATGATGAAAGCCACCCATCCCTTCTCTCAATCAGGCTTGATTTGACCCACTTGTACCTCCCTACCTTCCTATAGCATATGGACTAAATTACCAATTCACCCACTCCCCCCCCCCCAAACACATTCCAAAAAGGGGGCTGTGTGCAGGCATAAAAACATGACACCAGGCTTTAATTTTCTAACTGTATGAAGTTTTGGTGTGAAAGTTACGCTGTCTTGGGAGATCACTAAGAGGGAGATCATTCATCCTTTTCTGTGTACTGCACAATTTTAAGTAACTTTAGTGGTATCTACTCTTTGAAAGTTTGAAAAGACTCAGCTACAGAGCTAAATATACAGAGAGAATACATACCTGTTTCATTGGCAGATTTTTTCAAAATGACAATTTTAACTCTTCCAAGGTTATTGTTCTATTCAGTTTTGCTACTTCTTTTTGCACTAATTTTGTTCATTTATGTAAAGTCATTTATTTTGTCTAATTTTTCAAATATATTAATTTGTAGATCTTCTTTTATACTTACTGAATCTTTTCTGTATCTATCTCCTTCTTATATTTAATGTTATATGTTTATTTCTCTAACTACACTTGCCAGAGGTGTGTCTATTTCATTGTTGATTGTTGTTTTCAGAGAACTAGGTCTTAAATTTATTTAGTTTTATAATTTTTAAGTTTTAAAATGCATTTATTTTAGCTCTTATTCTTCCTCTGCTTTCTTTAAATTAAAATAATTTTTTTACCAATTTCTTGAAAATTCTTGATTTATTTTAATGTTTTCCAAATTAATAATGAAATCATTTCGAGTGACTAATTTACTTGAATGCAGTTTTGGCCTTATTTCATAACTGGAGTGTTTTAAATGTTTATTGACTCTCTTTACTTGAAACTTCTATTTTTAATTTCTAAATTATTGTGCTTTGACAATAGAATGTGACCTATCTGATGTTGGCTTTTTGAAATTAAATTATTTTTCTATTTCTGATTAACATATGATTGATTTTTGTAGATACTTTAGTAAAATCTTCTGAAGACATCTGGGTAGCTTGAACCCCTTTCTTTGAGAATTGTCTTCCCTCTCCCCAGAGTGGGTTTTGGCAATAAGTGACACCCCCACACCATACCACCCCACCTTCTCAGTAGCTAAATAAACATGACCCAAGAGGAGCCAATAACATTTTCCCCTCAGGAATTGGGAGTTGAGGTTCAGTCATGATAGGGATCTTTGCTGGTTGTTCCAACAGTGGGGAACTCATACTCCACCTTGTGTGTAGAAAATTAATTTTGGGAGTGGGGGACAACTGAGTGAATTATTGGCTCTTGGCAGCTTTCCAGCTTCCTGCTTCCTGTTTTATTTTTGTCTTGAAGCCTGACTGTACTTCAGCCTTTGCTTCCAAGAGGTACTTCTGTTTTCTATAGTAAACTCCTGTTCTTGGCTTCAGGTAGTATGAGTCGATTTCTATTACTCATGTAAACAAGGTATGAAGGTTTGCTCTGTTTGGATGTAAAACTGAACTCAGTTTCTCTTTGTTCCCTTAGCAAAGGTTTATCCCGCTCTGTGGGGGAGAGCAGCTCCCTTAGAGAAGTAAACATTTTAACTCCCTTTCAGGCAGTGGAAATCGGAGAACTATATCTAAACACTGGGTTCTCTTTGTCCATGAGAAAGGAAAACTGCTCATTTTTTCTTGACATTCCGCGCTTTTCCTCATTTAGAATCAAGGGCTGATATGAAAGAAAAAAACAGGGATTTTTGGTGTGGAAAGGAGCTTGGCTTCAGAACTGGAGGAGACTGGAGGGAAATATTGAAGCTAATTGAGGATTCTGGAAATGGAGCCATTTTCCAGGAAGCAGCAGGTGAGTGGGCAAGAGAAGGGCCTCTGCAGGAGGCAGCCTTTGGCCTCCTGGAGCTATGTTGTCACTGACTCCTTACTGACCACCGACCTCTGTTCGTAATCACTGGCCTGAACAAACCTTTATTCTCTTATTTCTTTTCGCTTCCACTTTTACTCCCGCTTCCCTAACCTTCATAGGCAAGCTTTCTAATACATTCAAGATGTTATGTGTTCTTTAATTTGTTCCTGTGAAAATATTTACTGTGGTTTTATGTGCATGAACTTTGAGATATGACCACATACCATATAACTCATCATTTTGAAAGACAACCCAGTAACCCAGTTGTGCCTTAAAATACCTCCATTTTGACCTCAGTTACTTACTTTCTCATTGATCAAGTTTTTCTTTCCAGCTTATCTCAACTCAGGCAAAGGAACTGGCAGGCAAAGCATCCTAAGATGGAGACTGAAACTACCCTTCAGGACAATAACAACTGTCCTGACTCCAGCAAACCCGAGTGTGATTGACCCCAAGAAAACGATCAACCTGACCTCTACTGGCCACCTGCCACCCACCAACATTTGCCCCACATTTTCCTTATATAAACCTGGAAGTATTTTCAGCTCTTGGAGTCAGTCCGTTGTCTTCCCGGTGTTGGTCTCACTGAAATGAATTCCTTTTTGGTTTCACGGCCGCTCGTTTGTGAACTGCGGATGGCCCACCCTCGTCTTTTGGGGACCCTCAGAGCCAAGTGGTTACAATTTTAAGTGTACAATTAGTGGTTTTTAACATATTCACTGCTTTGTGCAACCCTCGCCACTATTGTGCAGGTATTATTAATTTACATAAAGGTATTTTTTGTTGTCATTCTGTTTCTATTTTTGTCAATTGCCATTTTAAAAAAATCCATCCGTGCTGCTGCGCCCACTCTGGTTCACTGCTGCAGAGTATCCCAGAGTGTGTACCCACCACAGTTTTAACCATTCCCTTAATCTTATCCATTAATCTTAAAAATAAAGCTGCCACTTATTTTACCGGCAAAAGATGGGATTTATTCGGGAATAGCAGAGAACTGCAAGCCCGGACAAGCATGCTATGGCAAAACCATAGGCTAGGCGACAGAACCGAGGAGGAGAAAGCGCTTTCAAAGAAGAGAGGGGACACTGGATGGGCTGTTGTAAACAAAAGGCCCATTGGAGTAAACTGGGAGTTGGGAGTGTGGTGGTTTCCCATTGGCTGAGTTGTGACTGTCTGTCATTGGCTGGGCGGTTGCCAGGGGAAGAGGAAAATTCCCTTCCTCCTGCTGGAAGAGTCAAGTAGTATCCACATGCAAGGTCCATCTCTTCCTGCTGGATTTGATGTTGACAAGGAGTGGTACGACATGAGGGCTCCCCCTGCCAAACCTCCCGACTCCATTTCCAGTGAGGTTTCCCTTCATTAACTTTCATGCCTCTGTAATGGACATCTAGTTATCTCCAGATCCCCACTCTAATAACCAATACTGCAGCGAGCATTCTACATGTGCCCTTGTGACCAGTGTGAGCATTGCTCTTCTGGAGGGTTATTGCTGGGTACAGGCTAGGGGGCCATCCGATTTGAGGAAGTGCCACCAGATGAGTCCCTGGGATGGCCGCACCCAGCCACACTCCCGCTATGGTGCCCACATCTCCATTGGCTCTCATTGTTATCGTCAGCTTTCTACTTTATGCCAATCTAGCAAGTATAAAGGGATGTATTCTTATTTGTTTTGTCTTGTTTCTGTCATTACCACAAAGACTGCACACAGCTTCATACGTGTACCAGCCTTTTGGGCTTCCCCTTCTTGAATTGCCTGTTTTGCTGTCGTTGCTCTTGTTTGGGTTTGTACCTCCCTTTTTCTCGATCGGAGTTCTTGGGTTTTTTTTTTTTTTTTTTTTTCCTTTTTTTTTCTTTCCCTGCATACTCTAAATTTTTGACCATGTTTGGTTTAAGATACTGTAAATATCCTTTCCCAATCTGATCTCACTGTTTTTTCCATGGTCTCTCATTTTCCATGGGGTTAGAAAATTCAAATGACCTGTACCCAGAGCCAGGGCCAGTCAACTGCCCAGCGTTCACACCAGTGGAAATCCCATACCCCCCTCACCAGCCAGCTACAAGGTGGGAGAGCTGCCTGGCCCCTTCCACTGATATCTGCTCTGTCACCATCTGGCATCACTGTGACAACTTCTAGTACTGCTCCCTCACCCCCATGCCTTCCAGCAGCCATAAAACCACAGGTGGCCTGGACACCGAATGAGGTACTGAAGGAAGAAGCCCTTCCTTCAGGGTGTGTGGCAGTGGGGGTGGGAAAAGGGCAGAGAGCGAAGCCTGTGGGAGAATTCTGAGGCAGTACAGTAGGCACAAACACTCCATTAGGCTTTGAAATACAGAAGGCCTTAGTGAAGGTAAAAAGTAGTATAAAGAGTAGGTTTATAGGTCAAAGATCCTCAGGAAAAATGAGGAGTTGGGGACTACTGAGCATTTACCAGGGGCAGGAAGGGAACTGATAACCTACTGTAAGTCAGCAAAGGAGGACCCTGGGTCTCAGCCCATAGGTCCCCTTAAGCTAAGGCTTAAATTAGACTCAGAACCTTGAGTAAAATGTACCAGTTGAGTGACAGATTCTAGACCAAAATGGCTTGGCTGGAAATGAAAACAAAAACAACAACAACAACAAAAACACAAAACAACAACAAAAAACAAAGCCAAATATTTGAGAATGCTGAGATACAGTCTAATAATCATGCCAAATTACAATAACAAAATTCTGTACTTTGTTCCCACCCCTGTTGTTAAGGTTTAAGCCCTAAGAGTTGGAGTCTGGTGATGCCACGGGGGCAGATATGGTAGGAACCTGAAATGAGAGGAAACCCAAGCCCCAAAGTCTTGCTTTAGGCATTTGTCACCATGCAACACTGCTGGACAAAGGTGGAGGGGGCCTTCCTTCTCAAAACTCCTTGCATGAGGGCTGAAAGGCAGCATAAGTGGATGTTTACAAAAAGGAAAGACCCCTTTTGCAACCTCTCCAGTCTATGTTTCCTATTCATAACCTGAGACTAAGAAGTTTTAGTGGGAAACAGAGCTTAGACTACTCTTGCTGCCAACATAAATAAATAAATAAATAAATAAATAAATAAATAACTAGATAAGAAGGTATGGTCCAACTCCAACCGTTTAGGTAACTGGTAAAGTTATTCATAGAACTGCCTGGTCCAGCATGACAAGATTGCAACCACTCTATTGGGTTTTGGCACGCAAGTTGACCAAAAATAACCTTGACAGGCGACTCACTAAGGCTCCATGTGTTGTGTTGCCAGGACAAAAAAAAAAAAAAAAAAAAAAGAGTCTGTTAAGTGGAGGCTTGCGGTTGACTTAACATCTAGTCTCTGCTTACATTGTACCTATCTGAAACTGAGAACTGCTCTGAAAGAACAAGAGCCAAGGATCAGAGAGACAGACTGTTCAAGACATCATACAAATTCCTGAATTCAGCCATGACGGCAACTACTGTTCATTCTGGTTACTTTCATTTCTTCCTTAAGACAGCTAAAGCTGGATTTCTACAATGGGCAACCAAAATGTTCTGATAAGTTTAAGAGGTGTCAATACTGGAAAGGAGAGTAAAATTTTTGCTAATTACATGACCTACCTAGAAAACCCCAATGAACCAGCTGAAAACTTACTCAGACAAGCACGAGAAAAGATGATTTGCTTTCATTAAATGATGTTGGGATATTAGATCGTAACCTCATATTGAAATAAATTACAAAAAGACAATTATTTTATTAATCCAAAAAAGAAATAGAAGAACATATAGTCAAATAGTTATCTGATTTAGGAGTTGAAAGAGACTTTCTTGCATTCAAGGAAAAGTAGAAAACAAGCAAACAAAAAAGAGAGAGACCTGTAAAAACTCTTCTGTTTTAATAATAGTAAATAACATGCATGGAATGAAAAATTCAAAGATAGGAAAGTTGAGGGGAGAATCAGGTTGGGAACTTCCAGGGGCCAATTCTGGGAGTGGGGAAGATGATTAATTAGACATATGGATATTTGTTCCTACAATGAACTCTCTCTGTCCAAATGAATTAGAAACAGATTATACATGGGTAAAACTTAGCTTAATCATAAAGTTAGATACATATATTTGAGACCAATCAACATGGTGATGATAGTTAAATCTACTAGAATAGATGGGATCACCTAGGAATGAGAAAAGAAGTGGTCTAGAACCTTGTAGAATACCGATATTCAAGGAACATGGAAAAAAAAAAGTCCAGATAGACTCTTAGTTACTTTAGGACAGGAAATATTCCAAGCCTGCCTTCTCTCATGGCCAAGATAATACCTAGCACTGTCCAGGTTATGTATTGTATGTTCAATACACAGCTTCGTGATTGTTTCCGTTTGTTTCTTAAACTTAACTAACCTAAATTTAATTAAATGTCAATTCATATAAGCCAAAATTCTGTAGGTGTGAAAATGTATTTCTTAGTACTCCTGTCCCTTAACCACTATTTTCCCTCCCTGTAATCAGTGACTATCAACACTTTCTTGTGTACCTTTCAGAGATAGTTTATGTGTATACAAGCAAATAAGAATTATATTTTCTTCCTTTTTAAAATTTTTCTGGTTTCAACCCTCTGTCTTTTTAAAAATTTTACTTATTTGAGAGAGAGAGAGAAAACGAGTGGGGGAAGGGCAGAAGGAGAGGGAGAAATAGGCTCCCCACTGAGCAGGGAGCCTGATACAGGGCTCGATCCCAGGACCCTGGGATCATGACATGAGCCCAAGACAGCCATTTAACCAACTGAGCCCCAGGATGCCCCTCAACTCTCTTTTTTTAATTGACACAATATTTTAAAGACTTGTCCTGTTACGAATAAAGAGCTTTTTCATTCTTTCTATGATTGCATAGCATTTTAATTTATAGTTTACCATAATTTATTTAACCAGATCCTTTGATAGCTATATAGGTTATTCACAATCTTTTGATGAAACTAATAATGCTGAAATAGAAAATTTTGCATGTCATTTGATGGGTGGTGGTTTTCAAATGGTCAGCTTGGTTAGGCTGAACCATGGGCTTCACAATTCCCTTGTCTATATGTTTCCTATAAGGTGGGCCATAGGAGACATTTTTGCCACATTAGATTGGAGGGCGGAAGTGAAGGTGCAGCCATATTGTTTTTTCCTTGGAAGATCAGGGCCCTTCACTCTCAAAAGTGGTTGCTTACCTGTTAGCTCACCTCTTTAGAAAGGAGCCGCCAGCTGTACCCACACTAACTTAAGAAAAAACTCTGCTATGTTTCCTTATCTGTTTTTACAGCTTGCGTCTCTGGATTTAAGTGTGTAACCCCTTTGGAATTTGTCCATGTGTTTATCAAGTACTTTCAAGACCATTTGTCAAATACTCTGTTTTTCCCCCACTGATATAATGTCATCCTCATCATATTATGTGTTTAGGTCTATTTCTGGACTTTCTCATCCTTTCTACTGATTTGCATGTAATGCATTATTTACTGAAATACATAATATTTAAACATATCTGGTTGGTCCAATCCCTTTTATTTACTCTTTTCAGAATTTTACTGGCAAATCTTAATTCATTTTTTATACAAAGTTTAGACTTAATTTCACTAATTTGAAAATCCATTTAAAATTTTTATTAGAATTAAATGTACAGATCACTTTTATTTTTTTTAAAGATTTTATTTACTTATTTGACAGAGATCACAAGTAGGCAGAGAGAGAGAGGAGGAAGCAGGCTCCCGCTGAGCAGAGCCCAATGTGGGGCTCAATCCCAGGATCCTGAGATCATGACCTGAGCTGAAGGCAGAGGCTTTAACCCACTGAGCCACCCAGGCGTCCTGTATAGATCAATTTAGAGAGACTTGATAACTTCATGATATTGAGTCTTCCCAGTTAAGAACACAGTATACTTTCCACTTAATCTTTTTTTCTTATGTGTCCAAAAGTAAATTTTAAAAAAATTTTGTAGGAACTGAATATTTATTAGTATGTTTATTTCTAGCTATTTTACCTCTTTGTGAAATCACTGAAATATGTGTTTTCTTCCATTATATTTTCTAATTGGCTATAATTTATACATTTCTTTTCCTTTGGCCTTTAAAGTGGAACATACCTAAATTATTGCAGACTGGTTATTATTGACTCTTTTTCCTCCTCTCTCTGCTCTGAGTGAGTCCCCTAGGCAGTCTTAAAAACAGTAAATTAAATACTGCATCTCTCTTGCAAATTTTTCTCTTAGCCACTCAGTTCCAAAATTCCTTAGCTAGGTCACAGATGGTGTCCCTCTCTGCTGGTATTTTAGTCAAATCAAGGTTATTGTTTATGCTTTTTTTTTTCTCCTTTCAGGCCAAATAGTGGAGATATTTTTGGTTAAAATTGGAGTTTGATCTCATCAAGTCTCCAAACTGAGCACTCAGGATGCTGGCCAGCACTGCTGTTATCTGTTCTGAGGACCCCAATGGTGTGGATAATTGTGCAAGCCTGTAGAAATTGCTAAGGTCATGTTTTTATACCCTCTTGTAAACTGGTACTACTTTGCAGTGCTGAGAGTATAAAAATCATTCTGCTTCTATCACATTAATTAATTAGAAATGATTAGAACAGCAAGCGATGTTTGAGATTGCACATCTAGTGTAAAGCTTTCATTTTACACATGAAGAAGGCCAGAGTAAAGAAACTATAGTTAAAACTCTTCACAGTGTAGGGATAGAGGGAGCGTACTTAAATATCATAAAAGCCATATACAAAAAGCCCACAATGAATATCATTCTCAACAGAAAAAAACTGAGAGCTTTTCCCCTAAGGTCAGGGACACGACAATGATGTCCACTTTCATCACTGTTGTTCAACACAGTACTAGAAGTCCTGGTCTCAGCAACCAGACAACAAAAAGAAATAAACGGCATCCAAATCATCAAAGAAGAAGCCAAACTCTCACTCTTTACAGATGACATGATACTCTTTATGGGAAACCCAAAGACTCCACTCCAAAATTGCTAGTACTTATACAGGAATTCAGCAAAGTGGCAGGATATAAAATCAATGCATAGAAATTGGTCACATTTCTATACACTAACAATGAGACAGAAGAAAGAGAAATTCAGGAATTGATCCCATTTACAATGACACCTCAAATCACAAGATCCCTAGGAATAAACTTAACCAAAGAGGCAAACACTCATGAAAAAAAAATTGAGGAAGACAAAGAAATGGAAAAACATTTCATGCTCATAGATTGGAAGAACAAATACTATTAAAAGGTCTATGTTACCTAGAGCAATCTATACATTCAGTGCAATCCCTATCAAAATACCATCAGCATTTTTCACAGAGCTGAACAAATAATCCAAAAATTTGTATGGAAAAAGAAAAGACCTCAAATAGCCAGAAGAGGGTTGAAAAAGAAAACCGAATCTAGTGGCATCACAATCCCAGACTTCAAATTCTATCACAAAACTGTAATCATCAAGACAGTATGGTACTGGCACAGAAATAAACACATGGATCAATAGAACAGAATAGAGAACTCAGAAATAGAACCTTAACTCTATGGTCTTAACTCTTTTGACAAAGCAGAAAAGAATTCCAATGGATAAAAGACAGTCTCTTCAACAAATGGTGTTGGAAAAATTGGACAGCCAAATGCAGAAGAATGAAATCGCACTATTTTCTTATAACATACACAAAAATAGACTCAAAATGGAAGAAAGACATAAATGTGAATCAGAAATCCATCGAAATCCCAGAGAACAAAGGCAGCAACCTCTCTGACCTTGGCGGCAGCAAATTCTTGCTAGACATGTCTCAAAAGCCAAGGGAAACAAAGGCAAAATTGAACTATTGGGATTTCATCAAGATTAAAAATTTTGGAAAGCAAAAAAGACAGTTGACAAAACCAAGACAGCTGACAGAATGGGAGATGATATTTGCAAATGTCTTACCAGATAAAGGGCTGGTATCCAAAATCTATAAAGAACTTATTAAACTCAACACCCAAAGAAAAAATAATCCAATCAAGAAATGGGCAGAAGACATGAACAGACACTTCTCCAAAAAAGACATCCAAATGGCCAACAGACACATGAAAAAATGCTCATCATCACTCAGCATCAAATCAAATCAAAACCACAGTGAGATACCACCTCACACCAGTCAGAATGAGTAAAATTAACAAATCAGGAAATGACAGATGTTGGCAAGGGTGTGGAAAAAGGAGAACCCTCTTACACTGTTGGTGGGAATGAGAGCTGGTATAAACAGTATGGAGGGAATCAGTATGGAGGTTCCTCAAAAAGTTGAAAATAGAACCAACCACCCTACTACCAAGCAACTGCTCTACTAGGGATTTATCCCAAAGATAGTGATCCGAAGGGGCACCTGCACCCCAAACTATGGAAAGAGCCCAGATGTCCATTGACAGATGAATGGGATCAAGTAGAGTTGGTATACACACACACACACACACACACACACACACACACACACACACAAAATGGAATAATATGCAGCAGTCAAAAAAATGAAATCTTGCCATTTGCAACGACGTGGACAGAACTAGAGGATATTATGCTAAGCGAAAGAAGGCAATCAGAGAAAGACAATTATCATATGGGAAAACCAGAAGGTGAGGGCCTTCTCTGGCTCAGCTGCTGGAGCATGCAATTCTTGATCTCAGGGATGTAAGTTCAAGCCCCATGTTCAGTGTAGAGATTACTTAAAAATAAAATCTTAAAAAAAATAGGTGGAGAAGAAAGAGAGAAAGGAAAAGAAGCAATATTTGAAAAATAGTGACTGAGAATTGTTCCAAATTAATGTCAGACCCCAAAACACAGATCTAGTAAGCTCAGAGAACACCAAGCCAGTTAAAATTAAAAAAAAAAATCTGTGAATATCATAATCAAAATTCAGAAAGACAAAACTAAAGAAAAAGTCTTAAAAGAAGGTACAGGAAAAAAAAATCTTACCTATACAAAAGCAACGATAAGAATTATATCTGGGAACGCCTGGGTGGCTCAGTCAGTTAAGCAGCTGCCTTTGGCTCAGGTCATGATCTCAGGGTCTTGGGATCAAGCCCAACATAAGGCTCTCTACTCGACAAGGAGCCTGCTTCTCCCTCTCCCTTCGCCTGCCACTCAGCCTACTTGTGCACTCTTTCTCTGTCAAATAAATAAATAAAATCTTTAAAAAGCAACAACAATGAATTATATTTGACTTTGCAATAATCCTTCAAGCAAAAGAGAGCACAGCTAAATATTTATGTGTTGAGAAAAGAAAACCCACCAACTTAGTATAATTTATCCTATCAAATTATCCTTCAAAAAAGAGAGAAAAATACTGTCTCAGATAAACAAACATTGGAGGAATTTATTGTCAGTTTGTTGTCAATAGTGCCTTGCAATAAATGTTTAAAAAAAATTTTAAGAGGGAAGGAAAATGACATAGGTCAGCAAGTCAGGTCTACATGAAGAAAAAAAAAAAAGGACATCAGAGAAGGAATACGTGATGGTAAAATGAAACCTTTTTCTTAATTGATCTGATAACAATCTGTTCAAAATAATAATACCAACAATGTATTCATTATGTATGTTTATATTATAATATAAACCTCCTTTATCAGAAGTAGACAGGTAAAATAGGCAAAAAATCAGTAAAGACATAGGTGAACTCAACAACACCATCCGTCAACTACATATGACTGACGTCAATAGATCACTTCGTCTAATCACACATTCTTCTCAAGTTCTCATGGAACACCCAGGAGGATAGATCACGTTATGAGCCATAAAATACATCTCAATACATTTAAAGATTAATTTATTTATTTGGGGTGGGGAGGGAGGTACAGAGGGGAAGGGAGAGAGAAACTTAAGCAGTAAGCGTGGAGCCTCGATCTCACGATACTGATCACAACTTGAGCCAAAACCAAGAGTCATATGTCTAAACCGCTGCACCCCACACCTTTACACACTTAACAGAAATCATACAATGTCTGCTCTCAGACCACAATGGATCCAAATAAGAAATCAATAATAGAAAGATACCTGGAAAATCCCCCAACTACTTGGAGATTAAACAACACACCTCTAAATAACCTATGGGTTGAAGAAAAAAGCTCAAGAGAATTTTAAAAATTTGAACTGAATGAAACTGAAAATACAACTTATTAAAATTGTAAGATACAGTGAAAGTGCTGTTTAAAAGGAAATTTATATTGTGGAATGGATTTATTAGAAAAGAAAAAACTCTAAAATCAATTATCTAAGCTTTCTCTTAAGAAACCATAAAAAGAAGAGCAAATCCAATCCAAAGTAAGCAGAAGAAAACAAATAATAAAAATTAGAGCAGAGGGACACCTGGGTGGCTCAGTTGGTTAAGCGGCTGCCTTTGGCTCAGGTTATGATCCCAGTGTCCTGGGATCGAGTCCCACATAGGGCTCCTTGCTCTGCGGGGAGCCTGCTTCTCCCTCTGACTCTGCCTGCCACTCTGTCTGCCTGTGCTCGCTGTCACTCTCTCTGACAAATAAATAAATAAAATCTTAAAAAAAAAAATTAGAGCAGAAATCAAAGAAACTGAGAAAAGGAAATCAGTACATAAAATCAATGAAACTAAAGCTGTTTTTTTTAAAGATCAATAAAGTTGAAGACCTTCTAACCAGACTAAGAAAACAAGAGAGAATACAAATTACTAACATCAGAAATAAATGAGAAAACATTACTACATACCCCATGGGCATTAAAAGGTTAATAAAGTAATATTATTAACAAGCTTAGGCTCACAAGTTTGATAACCTAGATGAAATGAACCTTGAAAGACACAATACACCAAAACTCACAGAAAAAGAAAGAAATGATCTGAATAGGCCTATATTGATTAATGAAATCTAATGAATAATTAATAACCCCTCAAACATAAAGCACCAGGCCTACATGAGTTCGCTGGTGAATTCTACCAAACATTTAAGGAAGAAATTATAAAATTTTTCTGTAATCTCTTTCAGAGGATAGAAGCAGAGGGAGTACTTCCTGGCTCATTCTATGAGACCAGAATTACCCAAGTACCAAAACCAGACAAACACATTATAAGAAAAGAAAACTACAGATCAATATCCCTCATGAGCATAGATACAAAAATCCTCAAAAAATTTTAGCAAATCAAATCTAACAATGTATGAAAAGACTTATGTACCACAACTAAATGGGATTTATCCGAAGTATTGAATGATCATAGGCGCAGAAAAGCATTTAATAAAATCCTATACTCATTCATAATGAAAATTCTCAGCAAACTAGGAATAGAAGAAAACATTCTCAACTTGATAAAGAATACTTACAAAGACCCTATAGCTAACATCATACTTAAGTGAGAAACTCAAAAATTTCCCTCTAAGATCAGAAGCAAGGCAAAGATTTCAACTCTCACCACTGCTTTTCTTTTTTCTTTCTTTCTTCTACTTCTTTTTTTAGATTTACTTTCTTATCTGAGAGAGACAGAGCACACGTGCAAACGGGTCTTGGGAGGTGAGAAAGAGAGAGCACACGTGCAAGCCGGTCTTGGGAGGTGAGAGAGGAGAGAGTCTTAACCCACTCTGCACTGATCAAGGAGCCTAACGAGGTGCTCGATCTCACAACCTGAGGTCCCAACCCGAGTCGAAACCAAGAGTTGGACACTTAACCAACTGTGCCACCCAGGTGTCCCTCACCGCTGCTTTTCAACATTATACTGAAAGTCTTAGACAAGAGAAAGAAATAAAAGTTTTACCAATTTGGATGAAGAAATAAAACTGTTTGTAGGTGACATGATCATCTATGTAGAAAATAGATGAAAGAAACAACTAAAAAAACTCCTGGAACTCATTGACGATTCTAGCAAGGTTGCTGGATACAAGCTTACTCTTTCCTACATACCAGCAATGAACAACTGGAACTCGAAATAAGTAACACAATACCATTTACATTAGCACTCTCAAAATGAAATACTTAGTTATAAGCCTAACAAAATATATATAAGATATCTATGAGGCAAATTACAGAACTCTGAGGAAAGATATTAAAGGTAAACTAAAAAAAGAGACATTCTATGTTCATGGGTAGGAAAACTCAATATTGTCATGATGTCAATTCTTTCTAATTTGATCTATAGATTCAATCCAATCCCAATCAGGATCCTAGGATGTAATTTTGTGGATATCAACAAATTTCAATTTTATGTAGAGAGGTAAAAGACCCAGAATAGCCAACTCAATTTTTTTTTAAAGATTTTTTTAAGTTTAACTCTAACAGAGAACTCCGCACTTTGCTCACTTTAGACAGAGATCACAAGTAGGCAGAGAGGCAGGCAGAGAGAAAGGGGGAGGCAGGCTCCCTGCAAAGAAGAGAGCCCAATGAGGGGTTCCATCCCAGGACCCTGGGATCATGACCTGAGCCGAAGGCAGAGGCTTTAACCCACTGAGCCACCCAGGGGCCCCCAACTCAATCTTGAAAGAGAACCCAGTGGGAGGACTGACATTCCTGGACTTCAAGCCGTAGTAATCAGGACAGTGTGATGTTGTTGAAAGAATAAATAAGTAGTTCAGAGGCATAGAACAGAGACCCTAGAAATAGACTCATATGAATATAGTGAAGTGATCTTTGACAAAGGAGAAAAGGCAATACAATGGAGCAAAAATAGTCTCTTCCAAAAAAAAGGTGCTAGAGCAAACAGACACCTACATGCAAAAAAAAGTGAATTTAGACACAAATCTCACAGCCTTCACAAAAATTAACTCAAAAGGGATCATAAACCTAAAGGTATATTTTAAAAGAATCAAAGTCCCAGGAGAAAACCTAGATGACCTCGGGTACAGTGATGACTTTTTACATAAAACACCAAAGACATCAGTGATGAGAGAAATAAACACTCTGAAGCAGGACTTCATTAAAGTTAAAAACTTCTGCTCTGTGAAGGACAATGTAAAGACAATGAGAACACAGTCCACAAACTGAGAGAAAATATTTGCAAAAGAAACATGTGATAAAGAACTGTTATCCAAAATATACAAGGAACTCTTAAAACTCAACAGTAAGTAAATGAACAATCCAATGGAAAAAATGGACCAAAGATCTGACCATCCACCTTGACAAAGAAGATATACAGATGGCAATTAAGCATATGAAAAGATGTCCAACATCATGTGTCATTAAAGAATTACACATTCAAACAACAAGGGACCAGTACCTGCCTATTAGAATGGCCAAAATAAAAAACACTGAAAACACCAAATGCTGATAAGGATGTGGAGCAATGGCGACACTCATTCGTTGCTGGTGGGATGCGAAATGGTACAGTCACTTGGGAAAAAAACAGCATGGCAGTTTCTTACAAAACTAAACATGATCTTACCACATCATCCAATGACGGCATTCCTTGGTATTTATCCTAATGAAACTTATATCCCTAGAAAAACCTGTATCCAAATGTTATAACAGCTTTTATTCATCATTGCCCAAACTTGAAAGCAGCCAAGATGTCCTTTAGAAGGTGAACAGATACATAAACTGTGGTCCATGTAGACAACGGAATATTATTCAGTGCTAAAAAGAAATAAGCTATCAAGCCATGTGAAAACATGTAGGAAATTTAAATGCATATTATGGTGTGAAAGAAGCCAATCTGAAAAGATTACATGCCGAATGATCCCAGCAACATGGAATTCTGGAAAAAGCAAAACTAAGGAGACATTAAAGATTAGTGGTTGCCAGAGTAAAGAGAGGACAGAGGAATGAGCAGGTAATGCAAAGAGGATTTTTAGGGCCGTGAAGCTATAACGTATGACACCAAAATGGTGGATACATGTCATTACACATTTGTCAAACCCTCAGAAGGTACAGCACCAAGAGCGAACCCTAATGTAAACTCTAGACTTTGGATGATAACGATGTGCCAAGGTAAAGTTATCAATTGTAATAAATACCACAGATAGACAGCTGGGAGGATATGTGTTGCGGGGAGGGCTGGAACGATATGGGAACTCCGCACTCTGCTCACTTTTGCTGTGAACTTAGAACTGCTCTAAAAATTAAGTTTATTAATTTAAAAAAAGAAAGCATCATGGTGCCATGTAAGTTGTGGTATCAATGCCCTTGGAAACCAGTCACTCAGCATTTAAAGAAAAAGAAATTAAATATTCTAAATGTAGATGTGATAAATTCTTCAAAAACTAAAAATTATTGGGATGCCTGGATCGCCCAGTTGGTTAAACATTTGCCATCTGCTCTCTCTTTCTCCCTCTGCTTGTGCTCTCTCTGCCAAAATAAATAAGCAAAATCTTAAAAAAAAAAAAAAGACCTATAAATTAAATTGTTAGTTTTTCATTTTAGAAATGAGAAAACTTCCAAAGCACTTTGCAGAGCAAATTATCTTATTACAGAAGTTGGAGTATTACCACCAGAGGTTGAAAGACTTAAAAAGCCTTTGCTGAGGACGTTGCTGAATGCCTTACGAATAGAAGGTCAGAAAAGATACTGGTGATAGTGCCACTTTCCAACGATTCAGTCCCTTGTTACAGTGATGACTTGGCTACCAATATGATAACTGAGTTAATAGCTCATCTGCCAAAATTGTACTTTCGCTTTACCAATGGGACAAATCTATTGACGTGGCCGGGCTTGCTGCTTTGCGTTGTATCAGTCCATCATCAGCCCCAAGGAATAATCATCAAAGACCTTTTATGGGTATACTTGGCAACAACCACAAAGAGTTAAATAAGTTGTTGCTTGGCCAGAAACACAAAGTGTCGAATAACTTGATTGAATCTCATGGTTTATCCTGGAACGAGCCTGTTGACATTTGCCTGGAAGCGACAGAAGCCAAGGTGAATGACACTGCGGGCACCTTCACAGACCCAAGGAAGTGGCGTTAAATTGTACCAGCAGTCTTTGTATTCCTCACAGCGCAGTTAAAAAATGAAGCAAAACCAAACCCAGTTCCACTTAGGAATGTCTCTGACAACCTGTAGAGGTTGTTAATTTCACGACAACCCAACTGCTGGACTGGGATCTTTGTAATAGTTCTGCGTGACAAAGCGACACTTGTATTGCACACTGAAGTCTGGTGGTCTCTCAGAGAAGGGCGTTTGCACAACTGTTTCAGCTGTGAGCTAGCCAAGCCCTTGGAACACCATGAAGTTCTTCACCCACTGAAAGAACAGCAGATAGACAAGTTATGATTATTCACACGTGAGTATTTGGCAGACACAGAAAACATACAAAGCGAACCTTGTATTCCAAGGAAGATAACTGATCATTTTTCTTACCAATAATAAAACTGAACTTTCAGGGGGAAATTAGAATACTATAAAAATTGAATTTACCACCACGAGTTCAACAGCTTCACAATACGTTCCTTTTTGGATAGGTGGTGATATTAATGAATTCTTTTGTATTGTATGATGTATGTCAACATTTAGAAGATCTGAATAACTCAGTAAATAAATATTTTTCTTTTTAAAAAAAGATTTATTTATTTATTTGACAGAGAGTGAGACAGCGAGAGAGGGAACACAAGCGGGGGAGTGGGAGAGGGAGAATTAGGCTTCCTGCCCAGCAGGGAGCCCCATGTGGGGCTTGATCCCAGGACCCTGGGATCATGACCCAGGCCGAAGGCAGACACTTAATGACTGAGTCACCCAGGCGCCCCAAATAAATATTTTTCAAATGAAAAGTGTTTGATGCTATAGAAATATTTATGAACAAAATATCCATTCAAAATGTCAAGTAGTCCAAGGAATTTTAATGTAACAAAGTACAAAAAGTTCATTATTATGGTTTCTGATTCCACATTGCAACTAACCATTAAATACTACCTCTTGTCAAGTTTTAGTGTAGTATCAAAGAATATCCATAATTATTTGAAAAAAAGCTATTAAAATATTTCTCCCCTTTCCAACTATCTATCTATCTGTGTGAGGTTGGACTTGCTTCACATTTGTCCATCAAAATGACACATCATAACAGATTGAATACAGGAATGGATATTAGAGCTTTTTCTTATCAACTCAGACAGTATGAAGAAATAAAATACATTAAAATGTGAAACAAGGCTACTCTACTAACTGGAAAATATAGTTTCAAATATAGTTTAAGAAATTTCATTTGTGGGGACACCTGGGTGGCTCAGTCCCTTAAACAACTGCCTTCAGTTCAGGGTCCTGGGATCAAGTACCACATCAGGTTCCTTTCTCAGTGGGGAGTCTTCTTCTTCCTCTGCCTGCTACTCCCCGTGCTTGTGCTCTCTCTCTCTCAAGTAAATAAATAAAATCTAAAAAAAAAAAAAAAAAATAAGAAACGTCAATTGTGTTGCAAGGTAATGTGTTTATCATTGTTATTTTTAAATAACTAAATACATAGTAAAATCTGAGAACTACCATGCTTATCTATTCCTTTACACACCACTTTTCACATTCCTACCAACCCAATAAAATCAAATCATGAGTACTTCGGCCTGTTTGAATTGCCAAAGCTTTCCTCATTTATTCACAGGAATTTTTATTCTGGCCCCACCTCCAGCCAATTCCAAACTTTTAGCTCCATTTCTACAGCCCAACTCTAAACTTATCTGGGGCAACCATTCCTTATCTTCTTCCCTGCAAACAAAACTAGGGTTTTGTTTCCTCCTCCCCACAATGACCCTGACCTTAAGAGCAGTCTAGGGCCCAGTGAAGCCCCAAAGGGGAATTTCAGTTTTGTCTAACCCAATCATGGTTATCTCATTCCCTACCAAGTCATTGGTCTACAGATGGTGTGACACCATGGCTGTGAGACCAATCAGTGTCTGAACGATGACTTGTAAGAAGGCTACTGAGGAGCCTGGGAAGGTTTTCCTCAATCCTAAAATGAGACATAAGACAGGGTTGATTTCCTCTTTCTGCCTGGATATTGCTGTTGGCATATGAAGCCTGGGGCCACTGTAACCATTTGGGACCCAAGAGGAGAAGTAGCCTAGTGAAGAAAGCAATTGTGGAGGATGGCAGAACATAAACACAGAGGCAGTTTGACCCTTGATGAACATTGCCATTCTAAAAGCAAGCCCTGCCGCCCCCCAGTCTCTAGATTTCTTTTTTTTTTAAAGATTTTTTTTTTTAATTTATTAATTTGACAGAGAGAAATCACAAGTAGACGGAGAGGCAGCCACGGAGAGAGAGAGGGAAGCAGGCTCTCCGCTGAGCAGAGAGCCCGATGCGGGACTCGATCCCAGGACTCTGAGATCATGACCTGAGCCGAAGGCAGCGGCTTAACCCACTGAGCCACCCAGGCGCCCCTAGTCTCTAGATTTCTTATTAGGGAGCTAATACATTTCCTATGGCACAAGCCAATTTAGTGAGTAATTTACCTTCACTGTAACTGACAATATCCAACCAACTCCAGACATTCTACAAATTATTGTTTCCTGCCCCTGCACACTCCCATCTGTCTGCCTCTCCATCCTGTGGTTTCCTTGCGTGAGAAAACCATGAGCAAAGTGAAAAGTCCAGGCCTCAAACCCAGGCCCAAAGCTGGGCTCAGGCACATCCTAGCTGGTGAAGTGAGGGTAAATGATTGAATATTGCTGGGCCGTGGTTTCCCCATTTGTAAAAGGTGGCTAATAAGACCATAGGAAATATTCTTATCTATCTATCTGCACACTCCCATCTGTCTGCCTCTCCATCCTGTGGTTTCCTCGGGTAGCTAACACATTCAAAGCATTTGGAAGAGTTACGGGGCTCCTGGGTGGCTCAGTCAGCTCTTGATTTGGCTCAGGTCAGTTGCTTGAGAGTGTCTCTCTCTCCTTCTCCCTCGGTTTCTTCTCCCCCTCACACGCATGCGTGCGCTCGCTCTCTCTCGCTCTCAATAAAGCATCTGGAACTGTTTCCACCTTCTCACAGTCTATAAAAAGGAAATTGCAGACAAGGTGGAGTTTCAGTGAATACATCTTTGTTCACACTTTGTTTAGACCAAAATATTAGGTTGCACCATATGAAGTTACCAACAATCCAACACTTCTGACTTACAAAAACAGCGATTTCATGTGGTTCGATCTACTATCCCAGAAGCTGCTCTTCAGACCTGTCAAAGAGCTTTCTTGTCTTTGAGAAAAGAAGAGCAGCTCAGAAGCAGCTGTGGAAAACACAGGCCACTGGAAATTAAACCACGGCCTCCACGAGTCCACTGCTGCAGAGACAGACTTACGAGCAGGCAGCAGGAACAGAGAATCAAAGCAAGCAAATGAGAGGACGTGTATACGATCTGAAAACATTATAGTCCAAATATTATTATAAAAATTACTTGCTGTCATCTAAGCAGTCTTTAGTGCCTCGTCCACGATCAAGATACATTTTAAAGAGTACTACGTGTGACATTTCGGTTTTGTACTTGAAAAGACCAAAATGCAAAGGGATTAATTGGCAAACACCACAGACATGGGGAATTTTATTCATCTCCCCATCCTGGGAGGGTCACATGGTCTGGAATAAATAATATCTTCTTAAGCTTTTGAGAGTCCGGTAACTTTTCTGCATCTTTTTCACTCTATTGGCTTAAATTTAAATTAGAGGATAATTCCATAGTAAGAAATGTGGGCTTTGGATGATAGCATACCAGCTGCCAGCGGAAAGGAAGCACCCAGAACTGGGCTCAGCGAGGACGCAGGGCTGGAGCTCCGCCCCCCACCCCCCTCCAGCCACTACTATGCCCCATTTCAGAAGCAGAGGTGTCACACATTGGAACTCCACACGGTGGCCCAGAAGAAGAATGTGGTGGCCTCACATTCCCTCCCAGCCTTTCCTACCAGGTTGCCAGGGCAACACTCCGCCCTGTTGATGCGCACAAGGGAGGAAGGCGGGGCTCCCACGTGTGGCCTCACAGCCACTGAGCTACCCCCGGGGTGCAGAGGGGGTTAAGGAGGGGCTCCTGAGTGTGGGCTGGGGAAGGGGGGAAAGACTGAACACTCCAGGTTCATTCTCTGCTCAAGGGTCACTTTCTGTTTGGAGCCCGTGGCCGTGCCCTGGAATTCTGATGTAGGCTATTGATGCCCATGGAAACGGCGCTGCGGAGTCCTGGCCTGGGGCCACCGTGTGAGCTCCACTCTCACCAGGAAGGAGCCAGCTCGGGAGCTTCCTGGTGGTCCGAGTTCCAACCCAAGTCTCCCTTTTGTTTCCCAAATGGCGTGTCTCCCAAGCTCTGGGAAACGAATACAAGCAATGTTCAATGAGAAATGATCATGAGGTCTGTAGGGACCCCACACTTTGACTCAAAGCCTGGCCTAAGCTTGGTGTCAAGATCCTTTGGCTCCTTTTGGAGAAGAGCTGGGCTGACATCAGGCGATGGGACTGCCGGAAGCTTGGCCTTCTCATTGGCTGTGTGTGTTTAGGACTCCTGGGCTTGCTTCTCTGTCCTCCTCTCACCTCCCCAGCCCCCATGATAGCAGCTACCTCTGGCAAGGGGAGGGAGCAGGACTGGGATGGAAGAAGGCCATCTGGGCTTTATTTCCAATGTACCATTTCTTCAGTAAAATTAAAGAACTTTGCAAACCTTTTAAGACAAAATAATAATGTGGTATTGTGGGGCCTGATTTAACTACTCTCTATTCTTCTGGCTCTTTAAACTTAATACAGTACTTCATGTCACAGTGGTGACATTTGTAGTGATACCTTATTTCTCCTTTATATGTTTCTCATATTTCTTCCAAGGATCACAGCTTTCTTTTCCAATGGGAGAAAATCTTCCTGAAGCGTGTGCTAAGTAATTGTTTGCACAAGGCACTAGTGCTCTGCGGACAGCTGTTTGCACAGCTAGCCGTGACTTATAAAGAGATGACCCTGGAGGGCTCCAAGTGTAGGCGGAGTCACTCGGGGAGCGGAATGAAAACATTTAACCCCGTAGCACAGAGTGAGACTGTAACATGCTGAGCTCCGACTAGGTCAGAGATGAGCACAGAAGTGCATCAGGGGCGGGCACCGTATTCAGCTTGCACTTCAGTGAGAAAGTCCATTAGGCAAAGGGAGGTTCTAAGACCTTTGGGGAGGAAGCCGAACATCGAACATCGACACTGAGCAGAGAAAGAAACCATTCCCAGGACAGGCAGGAAAGGAGGTCTTCAGGAGCTATCAACAGCAGATCGACAACCCAAGAAGCTGAGAATCGGATTAAATTGGAACAGGGGTTCTTTGCTTCATGACTAAGGCTCCCATCACCTGCCCAGTTAGGAGCCTGAAGGGTTGTGGCAAAGCTTCGTGGTTTGGTTTTGTATCCTGTGTATAAGAATACCTAAGTCGTGGGATGCCTGGTGGCTCAGTTGGTCAAGGTCTGCCTTCAGTCTGATTCTCTCTCTCTCTCCCAAATAAATAAACAAAATCTTAAAAAACAATATGTAAGTTGTGTACAGGAAAATCCACGTAGTTCATTAGATCTCAGAGTGTAAGTTCACTCTCAGCCAATACTTTTTTTTTTACTTTAAGACAGTCTCAAGTTAAGGAATCTGGCCAGATATTGTTAGAGGTTTTGACTTCCCCTGTTGAATTTCAGCTTCTAAGAATGAATAAAGCCAATTAGTCCCTGCCTTCCTGACCAAAAGAATGTTGCTTTGATAAAGCTTTTTCTCCTAGCTATGGTCCATATTATAAGAAGGTCCTGTATACATTAAAGGAAGGTTATATAAGACCTCTCAGTATTCTTTTTGCCATTATTTTGTCAATCTAAAATTATTTCAAAATAAAAAGATTTTTATAAAAATTAAAACAACAATGACCAATAATAACAAAACACAAAAGGGTCTGGTATACTTTCTCGGTCCCCCAATCTACAGATACAGACTGAGCACAAATTGTATATACCATAGTGTCTGGGTCAGACACTATGATAACATAATGATTAAAACAGATACAACCTCTGCCATCTTGGAGGCGTTTCCTAAATGTGCACTGTTGTTCTTTTCTTTATAAACATTCTACCTGGTCTGCACCTAAGAATGCAAAAAAATCTTCGCATTGTTGAAAACAAAATCTCTTCTCCATTAAAATTTATTTTTAGGTGAAACTGACTGACACATGTTGTGATGGTTAATTTTATATATAAATTCCCTAGGCCATGGTGCCCAGATATTTGGTCAAATGTATTCTGTATGTTTCTGTGGTGTTTTTTGGATGAGATTAATGTTGAAATCAGTGGATTTAGAATAAAGCAGATTACGCTGCTTTAAAAGTGGGTGGGCCTCATCCAATCACTTGAAGGTCTTAATTGAACAAAGACCTCCCCTGAGCAAGAAAGAATTCTGTCAACAGATGGTGGACTTTGGACTTGAACTGAAATATTGGCTCCTCCCTGTACTTCTAGCCATCGGGCCTACCCTGAAAATTTTGGATTTTTACCTAAACACTAGTGTGAGCCAATTCTTCAAAATAATTCTCTCTCTCTCCCTCTCTTATACGTACTACCCATCTCCTTTTAATTCTGTTTCTCTGGAGAACTCGGATACACATGCACACCCATAAAACCTCGGGTAACACCCACTAAACGCAGTGAGACGTCAAGGGCAATGGGAACGGGAGAGGATCCACAGCTGCCAAGCTTCCCATTGTCAGTGGAAACAAATGGGTTTTGGTGGCAGACGCTGAAAAGATTTTTAGAAATAATCTAGATTCATGGCATTCAAACTCCTGTTTTCTGAATGAGATCTTACACAAAATTCCAATATATCAAAATGGGGTAAAGGAACCCCCTCACTTCAGCTGCCTCATTCTCCTTCACACTCCTTTCCAAGGCACCCCTGAAGGCATATCTCCTGAACTTGAATGTTCATTGTTTATAAACAGGATTAATATATGTGCTTCCCAATAACGCATTCTTGCATGACCCCCAGTTATCTTTTTTGTTGTAGTGTTCCTTGAGTCTGCGCCAATATTCTTGAGGATGTAAATTCTTTATGCTTGTAGCTCTTGAACGATTATAATAAAACAGATTTATAAATTCAATAAAAACATTACTACCAAACCAATACAATTTAACTTCATAATACTAATTTGATTTGCCAAATGATACTGTTTTGCTCAAACTAAATTGCTACTGATGATATGAATATGATAATGGCAACCATGGAGAGCTGTGTGTTTGTGTGTTTGCGTGTGTGTGTGTGTGTGTCACATGACCCCTTCTTTCCTTAGTTAATATCAGGTCCCATGATATCATCTGGTCTTCACTCAATGTGAATCTTCTTGAGACCTCGTCAGTTCTTTTCTGGGTATCCCATGAAGAGTAAAGCAGTATGGCCAGATGTCAAAGAGAAGATAAGTGTGACCAGATCCTCGGGCTCTAGTGGTGGGTAGCAGTCCTTGGTTATAAGGGCACAGCCAAGGGATTCAGTTAAAAGCTTATATGAGTTTTTAATCAATGTGAAAAACTAACAGAAAAGGATAATAGTGAGTTTAAGTGAGGGTGTGTGGATGTTCTTGTCACATTCCTGTGACTTTTCTATAGGTTTTTTTTTTTTAAGTGAAAAAGCTGAGGAACAAAGAACTTTTCATAGAAAACCCACAGCTTCCAAGAGTATGTCCCTACCCCCCCCCCCCAGTGTGAGAAACATCCATCTATGTCAACCTTTATTTTATACATTGGAAAATTGAGGCCCAGAGAGCAGAAATGACTTGTGGGGATATTCCAGACTGAACAGTAGAGAATCAAGAATTGAATCTCAGTCTCCTGCCGAGTGACAGTGAATTGTAGGACCCTCCAGGTCTCAGACGGTTCTATCCTGGTGAAGAGACAGGAGAATTTCACAATCGAACTATGTTTACAGGGGGTGCCTGGGTGACTCAGTTGGTTGGGCTTCTGCCCTCAGCTCAGGTTGTGATCCTGGAGTCCCAGGATCAAGCCCCACATCAGGATCCTCGTTCAGCGGGGAGTTGGCTTCTCTCTCTCCTTTTGCCCCTCCTCTTCACTTGTGGTCTCTCTCGCATGCTCTCTTTCTCTCAAATAAATAAATAAACCTTAAAAAAAAAACCAAAAAAACAAAAAAACACAAAACAAGCAAACTGTGATTTCCAGAGTGTCACAAGCTGGCCTGTGAGAAGATACCAGCCTGTAAACCCCACAGACATCACGAGCATAAGCAAGAGTCCAGCACGTATGGAGAAGGAGCTAAAACTTTTCTCTGTCATAAAGCATCTCATTCTTAAACAAGAGAAAAAAAAAATCTCTTTGTTCTTACACTCCAGGGACCGCTAAATATTCTTCCACTCTATACCACCTGTGGTGGGGCAGGGACAGGGGACGTGACCTGGGGCCATGCCCACACCTGCCCTCACTTTCTGTGCTCTAAGTCCTGCCTCCAGTCCTGCACTTCCACTTTTCATCAGTAAAAAGAGATCATATAAAGCTCCGGGAAAGAAGCAAAAATGACTCTCTATAAAAGCCCTTTGAAAGTGAGAACGCGAAATAAAACACCGAGTGTTTTAGGAAATGCTCCTCATTTAGACCATCATCTTCTCCAAGGGACCAGAATCGGATCCCAGGGTTAAACAGCTGAACCGACTGAAAGACACAACGACTGCCAAGAGGGTTGAAATGACCAAGGAGTTGAGAAGAAGTTGCGAAGGGCTTGAGCAAGTAGCATGGTCTCTAATGTACTTAAGAGGGTCAAGTTCATGCAAAAAGTCGGTGGAAAAGTCACGTTATGTTTAACGTGAAACACAGACACTATAGGTATTCATCAGAGGAAATTACATGCAGAGAGGGCTTTATTCCCCCTACTGAAAATATACAGAACTGCAAATATGTGACCAGAGTGAACTATCCTTTGGTTTTCAATAAACAGTCAACAACCCCTGTAAGCTATAATCTGCTTCTTAAGTCTATACTTGCAATTAAGTTGGGGATAAATGCATTTGACCACAAACCTTAGAAGTTGCACAATGTTTTCCACAAATGTTAGGTTCACGGTTCATTAGAAGGAGCCTAGATCCTGGTCCAGGGTGCCAGCTAGCATTCTGGTGCCTTTGGGAGAGTCTGAGGGTGGGAAATAAAAGTCTGTAAGCTGTCTGTGCAACTGGGAAACAGAAGTTTATAAGTCGCCTGGGCAGCTCTGCTCATTGCTCAGATCTCACCTCCCTTTGGAACGCAAAACAAGGCAGCATGGGCTCCTGCAGCCAGGGGTCCAAAGGCTTGAAATGCTTCTCACTGGAATGGCTGGATTGGCCAAGAAGGTGGTTTCTGGAGAAAGGTGCTTCTTTTACATTTGCTGTTACCTGCGAGTGTTTCACTGCACCCATTCCTCATCCCCAGCCACCCCCGGGTGATACAACCCTGTTCTGTGGTTGTATCCACCAACCGCCTGCTCCCAATGCATTTTCCAGCCCAGATCTTCTGGATCTATCTCTGCCATGGACATATTGGACAGCTCCACTTGGAGTCCCATGGGTATCTCAGACCCACGTTCCAAGCAGAGCTCAGCAACTTCCCAGCCCCCACGCCTGCCCCTTCTGGATTGCCGTCTCACTGGAAGGCAGCGTTAGATACCTGAGAGTCATTCTTGACTCTTCCTGACATTCTCATAAATATTTCTTGACTCATCCCTCTTCTCTGCCCACCGCTAGCTGTTTCATCTCCACTTCCCACGCTTCTGCGCCATCGCAACTTGGTGCTTGTGCCTTGAATTAATTCTCCTTGCCTCTATCTTTCAGTCTCCATGGCCCACAGGAATGGATTCAAGTTCTTCAGCACAGCAATGAAGGTCTTTCAATTCCTGGTCGCTTCTATCTCACCAAGGCCAGAAAGTTGGCATCGGCCCGCTTGGTGCACTGTTTCCAGACCTCGTGCTTCTTTCGTGCCTCCCCTCATACCTGACATGTTCTTGTCAAACCTGACTTCCTTACTCTGTCTGGCTAACTGCTCCCTCTTCCTGAAGATGTGGTTCCGGGGCCTGCTCTTCCCGGAAGTGATTCCTGCCTGCCTTTGTAGGGTTGGGCCTGGACCCTCTGCCCAGCCTCAGCTTCCACACGAGGCCTCTGCTGTCTCATGTATTATAATGGTCATCTGCGAGCTCCAAAATCAGCAGACACTTGGAGTCCTCAGCGTTCAACAAAAGCGCTTAAGAAAAGTTTGGTGGTTGAATGAATAAATGATTTCAGTTTACTTCTCTACTCCTAAAGGAACTATTTCCAAAAGAAATATCCACACTATTGATACACCCATCCTCAACAGGGGGCACATTGGGGACTCCTTTAGTGAAGGTGATCTCAAAGCTCTACTACTTGCAACAGGTAGACAGTAGCCCTGGAAAGCTGGATGGTTGATGTTAGAAGCAACAGAGCTGAATGACAGTGTACTGAAGGTCTGGAAAGACTCAAGAAATGGGGCTGTAACCATGGTTCCTTAGTCCTGAGAACAGAACTCCCTTCTGGGCCTCCGTCTCTGAAGGAGAGCCTTGACTTAGATCAACTCTAGATTCTCTTCCGCTTTCAGGAAGTATTATCAGCCGAGACAAAGTGGCTTTGCCCAAGGATTAAAAAGTGATGAATGGTGAGAAGTGGAGAGACCTGGGTGCTGTGGACACCCACACTGTGACACTGTAATGTGGTATTCCATTTCCCAGAGCAATGGGAGACATTTTTGCTTGCTCTAACTGGGGGACTGGGCCGAGGGGATGCTACTAGCATATAGTGGGCAGAAGGCAGGGATGCTGGTAAACATTTACCATGCACAGGACGGGCTTACACAGGTAAGACTTATCTGGTCCCAAATATCAGTGCCAAGGTGGACAAACCCTGCCTAGGACGTTAGCCTTCACCTTGGCCTCCTAATCTACCCATAGGCCCATGGCTCCCGTACAGTGGTTCCATACACAACAGATAAGCAAACACACCTGTGTCTGACACTAGGAAATGTCACCATCATTGCACCAGCAAAGAGAGTTTAAAGGTGTGTGTGTGTGTTTAAGGCAAAAAGTGTAGGGCTCAGGATTCACTCAAATTGTCCAGACTAGCACATTCCAGTGTCCTATCTAAATTAGATGGAGGTTGGCAAAGTTGATCTCGACAAAATCTTGCCATAGTCAAATATATAGTATTCTACATACTCTCGGTGAACCATCCATTTTCATGTTGGCTTTTGGCCGCCAGTCTAGTAGATAATGTGACACTTCCATGGTCCCTCTCCTTCTTCACCCTGGAAACATTTCCCTGAAGCCCTGCCAGTACACTGGGAGGCTCTCTTTGACCCTATGAAATCTCTCTGATTCCACAGTTCTTGTGGTTTCTTCGGTGCAGCGTAGAAAGTACCTATAACCACAGTCATAACCCCAACTGGATTGCAAGCCTTTCCAGGGGTTTCTGTGGCCCCGTTGTGCCTACACACCACTGAGTCTGTGACAGAAATTAATTTAAAAACATGTTCCACTGGGGCCCCTGGGTGGCACAGTCGATGGAGCTTCGGACTCTTGGTTTCAGCTCAGGTTGTGATCTCAGGGTCGTGAGATCGAGCTCTTACCCACTCCTCCCCCCAAATAAATAAATGCATCTTTCAAAATAAACTTGGTTGACTGATTTCTGTCTTCCAAAGAGACAATTAGCTAATTACAATAAACTGATTCCTGCTAATGGGGAACTTGGTCTCTATTAAGTTTACTCTTCGTGATTCCTTTTCTTGGCACATCGTCCTTCCCTTGGCAACTCTGCCATACTGCAGCAGCTCTGACAGTTGGAGGAGCAGAGTAGGGTGGAAGGGATGGTATTGCAAAACGGGGAAGATGTTGAGGCCATTAAAAGTTGGAAGACTCCCTCCCTTCAGAGCTGGCTGAGATGGCACGTTACAGAGGACCCCCTTTCTGATGACTTGCGCTGTGCCATGGGAAGTGGCTGGGGCTTGGCTCTTTTGCCTCCTTTCCGAACCTCTAGCTGAAATAGAAGCCAAAAGTGTGTGGGAACAGGGAGAAGTAGTGGTGGAGCCAACTGATGGGAAAAGGATTTGTGGATTCTCTCCCTCCCTCTGGGTCTCTTTATCCATCCTAACTTCCCAAGTTGATGTTCAAGTTTTTACTCGTGTCTGCTAGGTTAAGACTCAGAACGATAACAACTGGGGATTTTCATGGTTTACCGCATGCTGGTCCTACATTTGTGATGCTACTGACAACACCCGTTGCTGTCGGACGCTCTTGCATCCTCAGAATACATAAAATTTTTGGGACGACTACCCACTTTCCAGGACTGTGAACACCAGAATGGGAAATGCTTTCAGAAACCATCTGGTTAGAGCTTTAGGACTAATTTAGTCAAGCCATACATATTAAAATGATGGTTTCCTGTAATTTCTTGTATTAGGTAGTTGCTCTTGAACTCTGGCTGGTAATTGAGGGAGTAGCATTTCATGTCAGGTCCCTGCCTTCAAATCTTTATTAACTGACAGGTGTTAATTAAGATGCTTATAATTCTAAGTGTCGGTGGAACAAATCCTTGACTCAGAGCCAGGAGACTCGGAACCTGATCCCTGCTTTGCGACTGCCTTTTAGTAAGTCGTTTCCTGTCTCTAGTGCCTTGTTCTGAAATGTGGCTAATGGCACCTGCTCTACCTGCCTTCCAGGTTTGCTGTGAGTTTCAGTGGGGTATACGGTAGTGCACCCTCCCCTCCATTAAAATGGCCTCTTAGAATCCTCTGTGCTCTGCATCAGTCTCACAAGCACGGCTAGAAAAAAGGAAGAGATGGACTCAGCAGGAGCAGGAGGCCAGAGTATGTGCACACTTCGTTCCCCTGCAGTCCGATCGCCCTCCATTTGCAGGCTTCCCTTTCCAGCCATGGTTCCCCTGATTCTTCTGGAGAGACGGAGACTTCGTTATCACTGGACAGGTGCTGCTTGTTAGCGGCCAGCATCCAGTGTTCTCAGGGTGGCCAAGCAGGGAGGGGGCATGCCTAGCCTCAGCATCCCCCGAGCAGCTCCCGGTCCACCTGGGTCTTCCCTTTCCCTTCCAGCATCTGGGCCCAGCGCACACGACTCCCAGACTCCCCCAGGGGCCTAGCCTTCTTCCCAATTCCACACTCTCCCACGGTATTGCCTGCCAGCCTGGCTGGGATCCTGCATTGTGCAGAGGAGCAAGGAACAAAGTGTTGGTGGGAAATATTATGCAATTCCTAGGGATTATGGTAATGTGTATTCACCCTAAATTTAATCATAAGTATAGACATGAGATTATAGGCATCAGAAGTTGTTGATTGTTTACTAAAAACCAAGAGGGCAGTCCAATGTGATCTGACAGTGCATATTCATTAAGGGGGAAAAAGGAAGTGCTTTTCAACGTCCCCACTGCATATAATTTACTCTGATGAATACCCAGAGAGTATGTGTTTCATGTCAAATACAAGTTAATTCTCCCTCTGGCTTTTTCCCATGAACTTGCCACTAGGCCATAACTCCTTAATCTCACAAGCATCGGAGTTCCAGGAAACTCTTACTAAATTATAGTACTGGAGTAAATCCCTCTCCCCCAACCCTTATCTCACTCCGTCGGCTCCAGATGAGTGTACTTTTGGCTCTGTTAGCTCCTCCACCTTTTATTACATCTTTCCAGGGGGCTCACATGGGACATCCTCTCTGTGCTATCACATCCTCAACAAACTTCTCCCATGAGTTCCTTGTCTAACCTCCAGACAACCCATGCTCCTCTTGACATCCTGGAAAAGCAAGAAAAAAACCACCAGCAATAAATCCAGATATGTTTGCTAAACGGTTTTAACGTACAGTTTGGGGGACTACCACCAGGCAGTCTTCTTCCACATTTTCCTGTTGCGTGGGATCTCTCTGATTTACATCTTCAACGAGAATCACCATTTTCCAACTGGACATTCCAAGTCTCTTCAACGGGCCTGTGAGGTCGGCTCTGAAAGAGCACAGAACTGCTCCTTTTAGGACCAGAAATTCAAGTTCAGGGTAGGGGTGCCCTGGTGGCTCAGTCGGCTAAGCATCTGACTCTTGGTTTTGGCTCAGGTCATGATCTCAGGGCTGTGGAATCAAGGTCCTCCATGGGGCTCCGTGCCCAACAGGGAGTCTGCTTGAGATTCTCTCTCTCCCTCTCTCTCTAACTCTCCCTGCTCCCTTTCTTAAAAAAAAAAGAAAGAGAGAGAAAAGAAAGAACAGAAACAACTTAAATGTCCACAAATAGGGGATGAAAAAATAAAATTCAGGGTATTTAACTGAATTATTAAAACATAAGAGATGATACTGGTTCTGGGAAACCATTATATGATGATACAACTGGATAGGTCCCAGCTCCCTCAACACCTCCAAACCCCCCAACGCGTACTCTGGATCCTTCTAGTCTTCTCAAAACCTTCAGTCTTGCAGCTTCCCCTGTCTATGCTGCAACATCATTTTCTCTCCCTCTGTTGGGACAACAAATATTCTCTAGTATCTCTAGAGATACTAGCACTTCCTGCTATGTGGCCAAACTGTCCCTTAACTCCTGGTCTCCCTGAGCTCTTATCCCCTATTTCTTCTTGATGATTCATCTTTAATCACTCTGCATTCTCTCCTTCACATGCTCCAGCTGGGTGATGGAAAATGTCGTCTCTAGCTGGGTGGCCATGTGCTCAGTTAAAGTGGGAGGTGGGACATTCTGTTCCTAGAGAGAAGGGAAGGCCTCAGGCTGGGGGCACATTAGTAGACTGCCACACTAGGCTTTCCAGAATGTCAAAAAAAAAAAAAAAAAAAACCTGGAATGCTGGGGGCACCGGGTGGCTCAGTTAGTTAAGCATCTAATCTTTTTTTTCTTTAAGATTTTATTTGACAGAGAGAGAGAGAGGGAGATCACAAGTAGGCGGAGAGGCAGATGGAGGGAGGAAGCAGGCTCCCGGCCAAGCAGAGAGCCTAATGCAGGGCTTGACCCCAAGACCCAGAGATCATGACCTGAGCCGAAAGCAGAGGCTTAACCCACTGAGCCACGCAAGCACCCCTAAGCATCTGATTCTTAATCTCAGCTCGGGTCTCGACCTCAGGGTCATGAGTCCAAGCCTGTGGAGCCTAGTTAAAACAAAACAAAACAAAAGCTTGGAATGCTTTACCTTAATTAAGTTAGGGTAAACTTGCTTTTCTCTTCTTTTTCTTTTTTCTTCTTTTCTTTTTTTTAGTTGAAACTATCCTTCATTGTCCTTGTTTAAAGGAAAGCTCTCTAGGTTATCCAGGCTGACAGTTTATTTTTTTCTTACTTGAAACACATTACCCTTGGTCTCATATTGCAGTTGAGAAGGTGGCTGACAATATAATTGTTATTCCTTTATACATAAACTGTTTTTCTTCTCTGAGTGTTTTTAAGATCTCTTTGTCTCTCTGTCAAATAAATAAATAAATAAAGATCTCTTTGTCTTTGGTTTGATCTGCAGTTTCACAATGATGTGGCTTGGCACTGATTTCTTGCTATTTAGCATGAGATTCATTCAATTTCTAACTCTGATGATTTGCACCTTTCATCAACTTTGGACAATGTCTTGCTTTTTAATGTTTGCTCCTCCTTTATTTCTTCTCATGGAATTCCAGCTCGCCGAGCTTTAAGCCTCGTCTTGCCCTTCGTTCCTTTCTTCCTCTTCTGTGTGTTTTTTTTGTTTGTCTTTCTGTGCTGTATTCTGGGCAAGATTTGGGGGTATTTTTCTGTTCATAATTCTTCATATGTCTTATGTTTACAACAAAATCAAGCATTCTACTAAGTCAGAGTAAAGTTGGGACGCCTGGGTGGTTCAGTCATTAAGCATCTGCCGTCGGTTCAGGTCCTGATCCCAGGGTCCCGGGATCGAGCCCCGCATTGGGCTCCCTGCTCGGCAGGAAGCCTAGCTCTGCCCCTGCTTGTGTTCCCTCTCTCGCTGTCTCTGTCGCTCTCACGTAGATAAATAAGATCTTAAAAAAAAAAACCAGAGTAAATTCTTATTTAAAAATTTTATACATGGATACATATATCCTGGAGTAGATTTCAGCATTAAACAGTTGTACACATCAAGATTCATATGTTTATTTATTAATCAGGTAAATCCCAAGTGATTTGCCAAAATGATTTTGTGCAGTTAGGGGGAAAATACCTCCTGTCTATGTAGAAAATCGTGTGGATGTCTTCTGAAAACCTTCATTTTCAGTAGCTTTAAAAAAGAAACTTCATTGAGAAGTCTCAGCCTTTCATCCTCATTTTTCTGTAATCTACAAGCACTGAGTAGAATTTGTACACGTTAGGGTTAGGAGTTATTCTTTCTATCCTACTTCGCATGAGGACGGACGTTCCTTCTGTCCCACATGATGCACAGTACCACTCGGCTCCTCCTGCTCAAAGAGCAGACGTTCACGTTGGAAGCTTATGGCCTGAACATACACAGAGACAGAACACGAAATTTTCCAGGCCTAAAACGTGATCATCTTTTCCAATTATTTCAACTATGCCCGATCTGCCTTTTAACCTATCAACTGAGTTGTAATTTCCATTAATATTATTTTATTTATTTTACTTTTTTTACTTTTTTAATTTTTTTATAAACATATAATGTATTATTAGCCCCAGGGGTACAGGTCTGTGAACCGCCAGGTTTACACAGTTCACAGCACTCACCATAGCACATACCCTACGTATTATTTTATTTTATTTTTAAAAGTACTATATTTCTTTTTTCAAATCTGTCTGGTCTTTTTGATAGTATCTTTTTTTTAAAAGATTTTATTTATTTATTTGACAGAGATTACAAGTAGGCAAAGAGGCAGGCAGAGAGGAGTAAGCAGACTCCCTGCTGAGCAGAGAGCCCGTTGCAGGGCTCGATCCCAGGACCCTGGGATCATGACCTGAGCCAAAGGCAGAGGCTTTAACCCACTGAGCCACCCAGGTGTCCCAGTATCTTATTTTTTGCTTCTGTTTTAGATTCTCTTTTTTCTTTTTTTAAACCTTGTGAAAATGCTCATTTTAGATTTTGGAGGGGACAACTCCAATGTTCTTGGTGGATCTAACTCCGCTATTCCTGCTGACACATACTAAAGGCAATTTGTTCACTCATGTGTTCTGTAATTGAGGTTGTGAGTTCATGTCCTACTGGTCTGTGTGGATTCACATGAAACTTTGGTTGAGTTTGCAGATTTCAAAAAGGCTTCACCTTTAATTCTGCTAGGTGCCCTTGACCCAAGATCATTGTAACTTAAAGATCTTAGCTCTAGGGTTTCTGTACAACTCAGGTGACTTAAAATCGTTCTCCAAATCCATCTAAGAGAAGGCCATGGTTATACTTTTTCAGGTTGCTTTTTTTTTTTTTTTTTTTTTTTTAAACCATATCTAGAGGCAGGGTCATAGCAGATAAATTTCTTTGTCATGTCTTTACTGGTGGATAGTTTTTCAGGTCTGCCTTCTTCACACAGAGAGTGGCATATACTTTCCAACTTCCCAACCTGTATGGACCCAAGGCCTTGTCTCCTCATTCCATGAGGTCATTAAAACCCATGGCTCTTGGAAACTGAGCTGGGTAAACTCCTTCATGGGAGTCTATGTATGGAAGCTGCCAGAACCTGCTTACCACTGTGTTTTCCTGGTTTCCCTTCATTTTTGACTCCTGGGAATTTCCCCTTCTTTCTTGAAAGTGCAGTCACCTACAGCATTATGTACAATAGCCAAGACATGGAAACAATCTAAGTGTCCATTGACAGATTATACACACACACACACACACACACACACACACACACAATTCAGCCATAAAGAAATCCTGCTATTTATAACAACATGGAAAGAGCTTGAAGGGTTTATACTAAGTGAAATAAGTCAGAGAGAGAAAAACAATTACTATATGATCCTACAGTATATATGGAACCTAAAAACAATACAAAACACCAAACTCATAGACAAACAGATCAGATTTGTGGTGACTGGAGGCAGGGGGTTGGAGGGTAGAATTGGATGAAGGTAATCAAAAGGAACAAACTTCTGGTTATAAGATAAATGGGAACTTGGAAGGATATAAGCATAACATGGTGACTTAGCTAGAATAGCTCTGTGATATACAGGAGAGTCGTTAAAAGGACAAATCTAATAATCCTCATCACAAGGGAAAAAAATCTTTTTTTCTCTTCTTATAACTACATGAGGAAATGGATGTTATCATGGAACTCAATTCACAATAAATATAAATCAAGCCATTATGTGGTACCCTTAAACTTATCCAGTACTGTATGCCAATGACATCTTAATATAACTGAAATTTAAAAAATCACCAAATCATTTTTTAAAGTACAGTCACATATTTAAAAGAAAAACTTAAAAAAATATTGTAGTCAATATTTTTAATCATTTTTATTTCACGTTGTTTTTGTGGGCTGTATATTCCACCATAGGGCTGGAAAAGGAAGTTCCCTTCCATATTCAAAATCAGTTTTCTCTTAGGAAAAAAGCCTTTGGTAGTATAGAAAATATTACCATAACCAGAAAAAAAAAAAAAAGCCTAGAAGTCAATGTACCTAGCTAGATGAATGTTGTTTACATCTTGGATTGAGCCATAAACCCAGACACAGTGACAGGGGAATGCCTAAATTAGGCTGCACTCTAGTTAGGCCATTTATATTGTATAATTTCATTTTAAAAGATTATATGTCTTTGCTGCCCTAACATGAATTCCTTCCTGGCATTAGAGTAATTATATGAGTCAAATGGAAAACTGGTTAAGAAATATATAGGATCATAGAGGAAAAACGAGGTTGCCAAGTGAGAGAATGAGAGGTCTTGGGTGGCTCAGAAATCCCTGGGGTGTTTAATGTCACTATTACGTGTGCAATGGCACCTCAATGCCGGATGCCAGATGCGAACCAGGTCAGACCCTCTCTTAAAGATCTGACCCACAGCCAAACGTAATCGTCTCCTAGAAGAATGATTTGCAATGGCAGTTCTTCCAGTTGCTGACGTGTGATGGTCCCAATACAACTAAAATCCTGTGGTTGTCTGAGCATAGATCGTTACCTTGGCCAACACACGTCTCAACTTCCACAGGACACATTGCCTTAAACTGCTAGGTCCCCAAACCCGACCCACTGACTTTGCCCAACAGAAACTGCTGCGGTTGGAGGACCAGCAGTAGGGTTCTTTAGAACAGCTCTAAATTATCTGATGGAAAACTTTATCTTGGCTGGGGAGAGCATGGGCTTAGGTACTATGGCAGGGCTTTGGGGAAATGTTTTCAACACGTGTGGTTCACTGGCCCTGCTCTCTTCCATCCTGAGTGCTCAACCAGTGCGTGTGTGGGCGCGTGTGTGTCTGTGTGCACACACATGCATGTGTGTTCGCCATTTCCTACCACTTTTCTTCTGTCCGCATTGGCAATCATCTTGGGAGGCAGTGGGAAGTAATAGTTCTGCTTTGATGTCATACGGTCTGAGGAAAAATCCCAGCGCTGACTCTTACCACCTCTGCAAACTTAGAAAATTATTTAACCTCTCTGAGCTCAGCACCCTCAAAAGAAAGATGTGGATAATAATAGTGTATATTTCATATGAGGGCTGAGTAAGATAAAGCAAAGCCTTTAACACATTTCTTGGCACATGTCAAGTACTTGAGAAATGTAAGTTCCTAATTTTATGGGTGGTGATGTGAGTGTGGGTAGAACAGCTGTGGAAAAAATGAGCAAGAGAAAATGCCCTGGGCTTTGGCTTCGTCTGACCTAGCACTGTGTGTTTTTCTTCTTCCTCTTAATTAATTTCTTGTGCCTAGCACAGGACATGGAGCTGTCCTGTATCCTGTCTATATCCTGGTCCTGCCATTCATTTACTGTTAAGTGACCTTAGAAAAAGCATTGCTTAGAATGGGCCATGAAGCAACACCTTTCTTGGCTTGACCTTCCAACGTTTATTCTGCACTCGAGCCAGTTGGCCGTGGGTCCACGGAAGCCATCTTCCGGACAGTAGCAGTATAAGCTGCTCACAGCCAGCGCCTCCCAACTGGAAGGGTCCACAGTTGCCCTGGCAGAGAAAGAGGGTGCTCAGGAAGCCCGCCCCCTCTCCTACGTGTCCAGCCAATGCTTCTTCTAGCCAGAACACGTCCCTTGGCTTTCCTTATTGCTGAGCACTGGATGGAAATGTGGAACTGTCATCATTGATGAGCATCACTGTTTCTGCCATAGCTAGTCTTTTAGCCTCTCTGTGCCTCCACTTCCTTATCTACAAAATGGTGCTAATCCGTCCCAGGGCCATTCTTGAGGATTCACAGTACACGGCGAGGATTGAGAGCGCCTCTGTCAGGGTCCTGGCAGGACACACTTGGCACACTCACTAGAAACAATGGCTCCTCGAAGAGTCTGTGGTGGGACCAGGTGCAGATTGAGGACGGAGTGCGGGGATCTACTACGGGATGGTGTCTGAGGTTCGATTCCTTAGCAGCAGGTCAACCCCCACTTTAAGGCAGAGGGTGAGGGAGGCTGGTAGGGCAGCCCACCTGAACACAGAGCGGGGCACATCTGAAAGGGGGCTGGGGAGTGCAAATAGAGAATAACCAGCACAGCACATAATAAACAGTGATTAAATCTAACCGGCTTGTAGAGTGTTGGTAACTTACGTCACCTGCCATTGGTCTGGCTTCATTCTCTGGTCTCCCTCTCCCTTTCACTGAGGCATCTAGTATGAAGGGTTGACTGCAGACCCCAGGTTTTTCCAGAAGAACATGTATCTGTGACACCTATAGTCACCCCACACGTGTGTCCCTTGGATGGCGCTTGGGTCCGGCATTTCTCTCGGCATGGATGGAACTAGTCTATCTCCACTTCAACACTGTTGGATCCCTGAAACTCACCTGAGAAGAATGAGGAATGATTAGGAATTGTGGAATTCAATCTCTGTGGTTCAGAGCTCATCTCCTCTCTCCTGGATGCTTGTAATGATCTCCTAACCCACCTCCCTGGCAGACTCAATGTAAGGGCATTACTCACACCTCAAAAAACATTCAACATCCCCTCACCCACAAAGAAGTAAGTCCAGACCCCTCAGCCTGTTATCTGAAGCTGCTGATCTTCTGTGCCTACTGCCCCCCACAGCCTCCACCTAAGAGACCACTATGGTCACTATTTCCTACATTTTCCCTCTTGGCTCAGACAGAAGGCCCCTCCCACACCGGAGGGCACTTGCTGAGGCACTATTCTCCCTCTCGGGGCCAAGACAATACCCACCTGGGTCAAAGGTTTACCGTCCTTAGAGCAAAAAGCCCTTTGCTGCCCTCCATGTTCTTGTACAATGGTTGTCTCCCTGATGCTTGTAATTTACGAGTGTGTTGGTCCCCTTTACTAGATGACAAGCATCACCAAATCATCTTCACTCTGTATCTTTTTCATGATACCTGCGTTTGGCTTGCGAGTAGACCCTCAAAAATTATTGGTGGAATAGGGGTGCCTGGGTGCCTCAGTCTGCCTTCAGCTCAGGTAATCATCCCAGGGTCCTGGGATCAAGCCCCACATTGGGTTTCCTGCTCAGTAGGAAGCCTGCTTTTTCCTCTCCCACTCCCCCTGCTTGTGTTCCCTCTCTTGCTGCGTCTTTCTCTGTCAAATAAATAAATAAAATCTTAAAAAGTATTGGTGGTGGGGCGCCTGGGTGGCTCAGTGGGTTAAGCCGCTGCCTTCGGCTCAGGTCATGATCTCAGGGTCCTGGGATTGAGTCCCGCATCGGGCTCTCTGCTCAGTGGGGAGCCTGCTTCTCTCTCTCTCTCTTTCTCTCTCTCTCTGCCAGCCTCTCTACCTACCTGTGATCTCTCTCTGTCAAATGAATAAATAAAATCTTAAAAAAAAAAAAAGTATTGGTGGAATGGGAGTAAATCCATTTTGAATCTTTTTCGAAATAACTCCTATAGAGCTGGGGAAAGAGAAGGCTCCACCAGTAGCCCTCAACTTAGTAAATCTCTTGCTTAAATTAAAAAAAAAAAATCCCAAACCTCAAACTTTTATAACTAGAGGGGTACGGAGCCATCCGAGATATCTTGGGGGTGCCGGGGAGGGTTGCTGAGGCCTTTCCACTGCCCCCAGGAGAACTGTTGAAAGAATTGGAAGGGGGCTGTGCTGCTTTGGCCCCAAGAGTCAGAATCCTGGGAGGGGGGTGACAGAGCGTGGTTCTCTGGGTGGCTCGCGACCTCCCATGTCAAAATCAGCATGGGCATGGAGACAGAAGGTCTGGCTCTCCCTAAGGTGCCTGTCAGGATGGACTCAGAGACTCTCCGCAGGATGTTTGCATACACAGGACTCCCAGCAGGAGAGTGTAGCTTCTAGCCAACAATTTATTTGTAAAAATATCTTCATCTTTATAACTGAATAGCCAGGGGGGCTTTGCTTCCCTCAAATACAGTCTTGGAAACGTGGGTGGGTCCTTGACCCAGAAGATTCCAAGCCTCAGCCCCCTACTGCCAGGCTCGCTCTCTCCCCAGCTCTGGGGGAAGTTGCGGGTCATTTCCTGCTCCCTGCCCCGCCCCCCGCTGCGGGCCAGAACACTGGGCGAGCCCTGTTCCCCGCCTCTCCCTCCTCTAGGCACTGGCTCAGAAGTAATATCCTGTGTTTGTGTAGCATGTTCCAGCCACTACTTCCAAAGCCCTTCGCAAACATCAGCCCATCATTACTGGGCTTCTCCCTTTTCTCACCATGTCAGGGCAAGGAGACTGTGGAAAGGGCACAGTGTTTTGTGGATTGGGAAAATAGCATTTGGAATGTAAAATAGGAGATTAAGGGATGGGAAAGGTCAGAAAGCCTACACCCCTGGTTTCAGAAAAAAATTCACTCTGGTTCGAAATCAAAATTTCTCCTAGTTTTAGATTCCAACCACCTGGCTGAACCCTTTCTTGGGTTCCTGGGAAGAGCTCAGTAGGGTTCCACTGTGTTTGGACACAGTCTGGGGGGACTATTGCACCATGTTTTGCTAGTCTGTTGATATCACCAAAGGCATGACTGGATTTTGTGTAGAACAGACTCCGTGCATTTCTGAAGCCATTAGAATTATTCTGACTCAACTGGTAGGAGTTAAGCACCTACTACTTTCTTTTCTTTTTTTTATTTGAGAGAGCGAAATAGTGAGAGAGAACATGAGAGGGGAGAGGGTCAGAGGAAGAGGCAGACTCCCCGCTGAGCAGGGAGCCTGATGCGGGACTCAATCCCAGGACTCTGGGATCATGACCTGAGCCAAAAGCAGGCGCTCAACTAACTGAGCCACCCAGGCACCCCCTACTACTTTCGTATTCTTTAACTCACTGACCTTCCCAATAAACTCTCCATTTTACAGATGAAAAACTGAGGTCTGGAGAGGAGTCCGATCCCTGAATCCACCACGCTCTTCCCCACTGGGCCAGAGGTCTACGTTCTTTGGAATCTCATGAGACAGGTGGAAAGCTTTGAAAACCATAAGGGTTCCCATCTGCCTTTCCTCCTCATTGGCTTGTTTCTGGGACCAGGGACACTCAAGTGGACTCCTCCAGCTTCTGGCCGCTCTGTCTTCTACCTTGGCCCTGCTGCTTACAGTGTCTTCAAAGTTCAAGTCCAGGCTTTCACTCTCTCCCTTCAGCCTCTACTCCCCCCGGGCTCATCCTATCTTAGAACTTAGAAATTCACCTGACTCTTATCCCAAACTCCATCTGTCCTACCCAGGACAGTCATATAAATCCTAGTAAGGCCAAACTCAGATTACCACACAGTCTGACTCCAAGCAGGTGCCTCGCACCCTCCCACAACCTACCAAAACAAGGAAGCTCTTCCCCACCAGCATCCCATGAGCTAACCTCCATTTACCTAAAGCTGAATCCCCACTATTCTTCGTATGTAGCCGGCGCTCACATTCCAGCCTGGCTTCTTACTAAGATGAGAGACGCTCCAGACCTTGCTAGTCCAGGAGATGATATCCACTCGCTCATTTCCCTCTCCCTGGAATGCCCTTCCCAGCCCCCATCCCCACAAGCCAAATCCTGGTCTTTCTTCAAAGCCTGTTTCAAATGCCGCTTCCTTCAAGCAGCCTCCCATGGTGCCCAATCCCACGTGGCTCCCCAAACACAGTATTCTCTTCGGCAACTCACCTTATGCTGTCTAGTAGCACAGTCTTATCCAAATGCCACTTGCATTGTAAATTCCTGAAAACAAGTCTGTGTCTCCTTTCTTTTTGATTCTTCAACAGTATATAATGTGTACTTGACACATAATGTTACGCAGATGTTAAACAAATGTTTGTTGATTAACACATGGATGAATGTTTGCACTACTGGGCACTCAAAAAATACCTATTGGAACTGATTTGCTAGTGATCCCCGCTCTACTTCTCCAGCTGTGACGTCTCCATCTAAGCTCCAGACTTAGATTCCAGGTGCCAGCAAGAATGTACATGGTGGGGCGCCTGCATGGCTCAGTCAGTTAAGCCTCTGCCTTCGGCTCAGGTCATGATCTCAGGGTCCTAGGATCGAGCCCTGCATCTGGCTTCCTGTTTTGCAAGGAAAATCTTAAAAAAAAAAAAAAAAAAAAAAGAAAAGAAAAGAAAAAAAATGAAAGAATGTATATGGTAATGCCTTACCCTTACCTGGAGCACAGCATGTCAAAAACTGAACTAACTATTTCCATTCCCTCCCTTACCCCTGGGCCCCAGTTTCAAATGCTTTTGTCTTTTTGCCTCACACATCCTTCCAGCTTGTACTTTTATGAGAATTACTTCATATGGGGCTTAGCGAGCATCAGAAACTTGATCTGGTAGCCAAGTTCCCAGCACCTAACATCCATGGATTAATCAGTATCACAAAATTATAGGATGTCAGAGCTCAAAGTAACCTTAGTCCGACCCCTTCATTACAGATGAAGAAACCAAAACCCCAAAGGGCTTTGCAAGCACGAGAGGCAGGACTATCACAAGACTCTCAGCTTCTCACTTCTGGCCGAGGTCTCTGTGCTCCTTAGATCCGCCACGACCTTCTTGAGCTTTTGTTTCTCCAGGTGTTTCAGGTGATCGTTTTTCAAGTGACTGCGTGTTCCAGCAGCTCACTTTCTCCGACTCCCACAGAGTGAGATTTGACAGTTACAGGCCTTTAGAATCTGTGGCAGAGGGCTTGGACAAAGCTGTTGCCTCTCCCAGCAGAGGCTGCTGTCTGTAAAGCTCATTAACTTTGCCCCAGCGTCTGATGAGCCTGTTTCTCTAGAAACATGCTAGTGGTTAGCTGGTAGGAACTTTCCATTACGAACCCAGGGGCAAATTCAGATTCTCTTCATTTTATCCCCATATACGAAACTAAAGATAACCCAGGATGCTTTGGGTTTTGAATAGTCAATCAATTCAAAAAGAGCTCTTTCAAGCATGGTCCGAAATGACCAGAAGTCCATGGAGCGCAGTTTGCACCAGACAATGTACACGTGGGGCTGAATCATCCAAACTCACGGGCAGCCTCAGAGAGACACGGATTAGAGATTACTCGTGTACAGCTGGTCTGCTGAGCTAGCCGGGGCCAGAGAGCCCTTCCAGCTGGTCCTCTCCCCCAGGCACGGAGAATCATCCAAACTCACGGGCAGCCTCAGAGAGACACGGATTAGAGATTACTCGTGTACAGCTGGTCTGCTGAGCTAGCCGGGGCCAGAGAGCCCTTCCAGCTGGTCCTCTCCCCCAGGCACGGAGAATCATCCAAACTCACGGGCAGCCTCAGAGAGACACGGATTAGAGATTACTCGTGCACAGCTGGTCTGCTGAGCTAGCCGGGGCCAGAGAGCCCTTCCAGCTGGTCCTCTCCCCCAGGCACGGAGAATCATCCAAACTCACAGGCAGCCTCAGAGAGACACGGATTAGAGATTACTCGTGTACAGCTGGTCTGCTGAGCTAGCCGGGGCCAGAGAGCCCTTCCAGCTGGTCCTCTCCCCCAGGCACCGAGCCGGGAGAGAAATACCGTTTGGGAGCACCAGCTCTGCCCTTTACACAGGCAATCTCATTGGATTTCAGTCCCTCAGTAACCCCATGTGCAAGTGTCCAAATCAGAGAACTGACCCATCAAAAGGTAAAGTCATGGGGGCGCCTGGGTGGCTCAGTGGGTTAAAGCCTCGGCCTTTGGCTCGGGTCATGACCCCAGGCTCCTGGGATCGAGCCCCGCATCGGGCTCTCTGCTGAGCAGAGAGCCTGCTTCCTCCTCTCTCTCTCTGCCTGCCTGTCTGTCTACTTGTGACCTCTGTCAAATAAATAAAAACCTTTAAAAAAAAAAAAAAAAAAAAAAAGGTAAAGTCATTTCTCAGTTGACACAACCTGAAGCAGAGCCAGCCTTTTCAAGCCCAGCTCTGTCCTGCCTCCAAAGATTAAGCTTTTTCTAGCTCAGTGGTCGCTCCCTACCCCCCTCCCTCCCTTCTTCCTCTTCTCTTTCTTCTCTAGAAGCCATATGCTTGGGACACCTGGGTGGCTCAGTCGGTTGGGCGTCTACCTTTGGCTTGGGTAAAGATCTCAGGGTCTCTGGGATCAAGTCCAGCCTTGGGCTTCCTGCTCAGCAGAGTCTGTTTCTCTCTCTCCCTCTGCATGCTACTCCCCCTGTTTATTCTTTCTCTCTCTCTCTCTCTCAAATAAATAAATAAATTTTTTTTAAAAATTTTTAATGAAAGAGACATTTCATTTTTAAAAAAAAAATGAAGGAGATCAGGGGTCACCTGTGCAGGGGCCAGAATGCTTATTGCAAAGTGGCTGAGGGAACCATGGTCCATTTGGGGGATATTGGAAATGTTTCTGTATGTCGATTGTGGTGGTATGTACCTATTTGTCAAAACTCACTGAGCTTCACATTTAAAATGGGTACACTTTATCGTGTATAAATTACACCCCAATAACACTGCTTTGTCTTTAGTTCACCTTTTTAAAAGCAGAATTGCTTTAATTGAGGAAGAGATAACTCAGTCCCCCCAACCCTCCACCCTCTTAGTGACCCTGCGGTCCCCAAAGGGACCCTGGGAGTGCCCTGTGGAAATCTACATCTTAAGGAAACTTTTTGGCCGCACTAAGCTGCTTCACACAGCCATAAATATTGCTAGGCAGTCCAGGCTTATAAACAGTGTAAGATCCGCTCATTTTCGAGAAAACCACCTCAGCATTCTTGCTAAGGGCTGGCTACGTAGTTCCAACGAAATTAGTGACGAGTCTTATCATTGGCAAGAAAAGTCTTCCAGGCCAGCTGTATTCTCTGAACTGTAAAAAGAATGCTAATGCAGAATTCGGAGTTAGTAAATGAAACTGAGGAATGTCATAAGCACAAATGAGTGTCTATACCTGTGTGGGGGGTTGTGTGTGTGTTTTGGATATGAATTTGTTTCACACCACTTAGGCACAAAAAATGTTATGCTTGATTTTCCTGAATCAAATTCTATCCGGCTGCCAGTCTCCACTGACCAGAATGGTAGGATACACGGTGTCCGTGTTTATTGCCTCAAGGCCATGGGGGTGTCCTAGGGCATGTATCAGTCCAGATGATTTAAGGAAGTAGGTCTGGCCTTGAGTCCACTCAGCCATACATCCAGTGCTCAATTTCCAGGTGTCCAATTCAAAGGTCAGCGACTTCAATGCCCAGCTGGGGTGGGGGGACTTTGAATTGGCCCCTATGTTCAAACTCCCCTCACCTAGTATGGACACGCTTAGTATTCTGCCTTCCCCAGGCCATCTTGAAATCGGGCCCCCCATGGAGTGCTGGGTGCAGGAGGGCTTGGTCACTGCTACCTCCAGGGGCCTCAACCCTGCTCCCTCCTCTCAGAGTGGAGACTCTCCCTTCCCCAATTCTCACCCTCCCAACTCCCTTCCCCCAGCCGGGCTGCGCATCTCCTTGGGGACCCGGACACTTCCTCCTCCAGAGGAGCAAGTGTAAGAGGCTTTTGTTTTGTTTTGTTTTTTGGCTTTTCCTTGGCGAATCCACACAGGAAAAGAGAGCCGAGACAGGAATTCATTTCTTTATTAAAAACTCAACTAATTGTGTATGAGAAATTGTATTCATATTTATATGTAAGATATGTTAAAAAAAACAAAAACAAAATTCAACGGAGTACATTTGAAGATCTAATTGTTTTTTTCAAACAATTCAGGAATCAGGCAGCATCCTATCTAGCAAGCAGTTGGAGGAGATGGACAAAATAGAAGGTTTTTATAAGAAGGAGGGTGGGGAGAGGGGGTAAAAAGCAAAAAAGAAAAGAAGAAGAAGAAGAAGAAAGAAAGGTTTTAGGCACGCTCACTTTCTCTTAAAGGGAGAAAGCCAGGGGTCCCATCATGCACATCACCGTGTCTTCTCTTGGGGGGCATGGAGAGGGCCCATGAGACCGATGACCTCACTGATGCCGAGAATTCCCGATTGCATTCCGGAGGAGTTTCAAAGTGCAGTTCGGCTGGGTATTAAGCGTGGGTTTGGTGAATCAGCCTAAGTGATGCTGGAAGAGAACTTCCACGGCGTCCACTCCAACCTCAGTCTCTACTGTGTAACTGGCTAAGCTTTTTTTCAGCTTATCTCTTAACTCAGGCACAGCATCCCATGATGGGGACCGAAACTACCCCTCAAGCAATAACAGTTGCCCAGACAACAGCAAGACAACATGTTGATTCAAGCCAAGACAAGGATCAGCGGACCTGACCTCTACTGGCCACCCGCACGTACCCACGGATATTTGCCCCACATTCTCCTTATATAAGCCTTGAAGGATTTTCAGCCCTTTGGAGACAAGTCTTTGAGATATTAGTCTACTGCCCCTCCAGGGCCAGCCTCCCGGAAAGAAATTCCTTTCTGGTTGCATCACCACTCGTCTCTCTGCCTTTGTATTTTGTCAGAGGTGAGTGTCTGAACCTTCTGTTTGGGACCCCCCACCACCACCACCACCAGGCGCCCTGCACCCTTGGGCCCAGACTATAATGCCATTTTGGGCTTGTGGTTTTCTTTTTAGCAGATCCATGAAGTAAAAAATCATGTTGGTCTCATTCACATTTTTTTTTTATTCATTTGACAGAGATCACAAGTAGGCAGAGAGGCAGGCAGAGAGAGAGGGGGAAGCAGGCTCCCCGCCGAGCAGAGAGCCCGATGCGGAGGTCAATCCTAGGACCCTGGGATCATGACCTGAGCCAAAGGCAGAGGCTTAACCCACTGAACCACCCAGGCGCCCCGTCTCATTCACAGTTGGATCCCCTGCACACAGCTGAGACGGTAAAGGCGATCAATAAATATTGTATGTTCATGAATGAATGAATGAATGGTGTTAACAACAACAGCAGCAGCAACAACTGTGCGCCAAGGTAGAGTCACTTGACCCCAGGACAGCAAACCAAGACTTAATCACACTTCCACCCGCTCCAGGAATGGAATTTTAAACCAATCAACTTGGAATTTTCTGGTCAGTACCAATGAGATAATCTGTCACATGGGTTCTCTCCCTCCCCAGAAAGGAAAATGAGGTCACCTAAGACCCGCCCCCCACTTCCCCCTAAGGGAAGACGACTGCCTGAAACAATCTTTCCTTTATTTTGCTCTTAACTCTTTGCCCCACCCTCTTTCCTATAAAAACCCATGTTGTAGACCTCAGGAGCTCCTCTCGACTTGCTAGATGAGATGCTGCCTGATTCATGAATCACTTGAGGAAGCCAGTTAGATCTTCAAATGTACTTGGTTGAATTTTGTTTTTTTAACAGTAGGAAATGGCCTGAAGTACACACCACAGGAGGACTGTTTATGTTTGGGAAGTGGAATTCTGTGGAGCCCTATCATTCCTATTTATACTTACTGTATTGTTTCCTCTGCCTGAAATTGTATTTAGTGACTGCCATATTTACATAGTTTGTATTAGAAAACTCTTCAGTCTAAGTAATAAGCACATGAAAAAGTTTTCTTACAATTTTGTTATAAGAGGGAAGCTGTTTGGTGGCCATGGTTCGCATTTGGTAGGGTTATACTATTGGGTCAGAAAATGTTGATAATTACATTAGGCCAGACTGAGAAAGGTCAATGTTTGAAGATCACTGGACGTGTGACTGACAGCTGAGTGAGTGACTGGTTTCTGAGAACATGACTTAATCTTCCTAAATTTAATGAGAAAATTTCTTAAACATTTCGTCAGGAATAGATGGTATTCCCAGGAGATGTGAATTAGATCAATATGAACTACATCTCTTCCAGACAGGTTGAGAACAACTGTTCTTTTACATTTGTGAGGTTTTTGTCACCCTGTGGGAGTACAGAGGAGAAAAAAAAAAAAAATAAGTGAACTAAAATCCACACAAATCCAAAGAGCCTTCCTGGAAGCCAAGGTGCTTAGAATGGCATTGTCATGAAAGCATTTTCTTTCCTCTTAACTCAGTAGACTACAGTTAGGGAAGACCTTTGTTTTCTCTGAAATTATCAGAGAAAAATGCTGCTGGAGAACCAGGAGCAGAGACACCCCTAATCAAACCTAGATGGGTGCTGCGTGGTAGTTCTCACCCCCCACCCCCACCCCAGTACTCACAGGAATTACCTGAGGAACTTTCTCAAAGAATCAGGACTCTAACTCAGACCAATGAAATCAGAATCTCTACCTGGGGGACGCCTGGGTGGCTCAGTCAGTTAGGTGCCTGCCTTAGGCTCAGGTCATGATCCTAGGGACCTGGGATCAAGTCCCACATTGGGCTCCTTGCTCAGCAGGAACCTGCTTCTCCCTCTGCCTGCTACTCTCACTGTTTGTACTCTCTCTCTCTGACAAACAAATAAATAAAATCTTTTTTTAGAAAAAGTTTAAAAAAAAAATCTCTGTGTGGGTCCAGCAATCTGTATCTTTTTTCAACAGTGGTTCTAGAACACTAGCATGCATCGAAATCATTGACCTTGGGGGTTTCTGGTTCGTGGGTCCACCACTGAAAATCAACATGTCTAATAATATTCACAGGTGAGGTTGGTTAGAAGATTCCTACACTCACACCAAGTCAAGAACTGGTAGAGAGCATTGTTCTCTAATTGGGCTTCTACATTGCAATCGTCAGGCACCTGTTAAAACTATAGACCCTGAGTTTAAGAGTCACTTATGGTTTATCTCCCTCCTCTGTCCCATCTTGTTTCATTTTTTCTCTCCCTACCTTCATGACCTCCTGCCCTGCCTCTTGAATTCCTCATATCAGAGGGATGATAATTATCTTTCTCTGACTGACTTATTTTGCTTAGCATAATATCCTCTAGTTCCATCCACATTGTTGCAAATGACAGGATTTGTTGTTTTTGATGGCTGCATAGTATTCCATTGTGTATATATACTACATCTTCTTTATCCATTCATCTGTTGATGGACATCTAGGTTCTTTCCATAGTTTTGGCTATTGTGGACATTGCTGCTATAAACATTCGGGTGCACGTGCCCCTTCGGATCACTATATTTGCATCTTTAGGGTAAATTCCTAGAAGGTTGCTAGAGGGTGGTAGGGGGAGGGAGAGGGTGGTTGGGTTATGGACACTGGGGAGGGTATGTGCTATGGTGAGTGCGGTGAATTGTGTAAGACTGATGAATCACACCTGCACCCCTGCAGCAAATAATACATTATATGTTAATACAAAATAAATTAATTAATTTAATTAAATTTTTAAAAGGGGGAAAGGATTTGGGGCTTCTGGGTGGCTCACTCATTAAGTGTCTGCCTTCAGCTCAGGTCACGATCCCAGGGTGCTGGGATCGAGCCCCGTGTTGGGGGTCTCTGCTCAGTAGGAAGCCTGCTTCTCCCTCCCCCGCTCCCCTGGTTTGCATTCCCTCTCTCGCTGTGTCTCTCTCTGTCAAATAAATAAAATCTTTAAAACAAAAACAAAAAACCTACAGACCCTGACATAACTAAATTGAGAATGGGCCCGACTGGACATTATGTAGTCATACCAGGAGCAATCTGGACTGGTCAAAGAACAAAACAGAAAGGCTTATCCCCTTGTTGTTCATGACCGCACACACGGCACATGGGATGTTTATCGAGAGACAAAGGCGCAGGCTGGGGGAGGAGAGCACAGTCGGAGCACAGAATTAGCAGGGCAGCCTGGGGCTGGGGGGGGGGGCGGTGTTTGTGGGCCCCAAGCTGCATGGCCAGCCCAAAGGGAAAGGTGAAGCTTTGGCAAACTCACTGAGCGAGAGGAGGTTCTTGGTTGATGTTCCCCACCATTTTCAGAGCAGTGGTTAAGGCAGAAGAAGCAGGCCAGGGCTAGAGGAGGCCAGTGAGGACTGTCAGGTTCAAAACTGACCCGAGTGCCAAACGAATTATTAATACAAATAATTATATTCAAATTGTTCATTTTTAGATAACGATAGGCTCACAGGAAGTTGTAAACAGCGGTGTTCCCCCGAGGGTGACCTAGAGAGCTCTAGTACGATGTCAAGTGCAAGACAGTGAAAACCATTATTGCCAACTGGACTACAGGTGGCCATTTTTTTAACCTCTACACATGTGTGTGTGTGTGGATGCGTACAGCCGAATGCAATTTAAGATGGATAATATTTCATTGCAATAACTCTAAAGCTCAAAATCAGTGAAAAAATCCAGGATGAGCAGCGTATCGAAATTTTAAATAAAGACAGGCTCAGTGAAAGCTCTGTCACCACAATGGAGCCTGGGACAGAAGGAAAAATGAGTAACATTTTGTTCCTCGTGGATTTTTTTCCATTAAATTTGCCTTTTCCTTTAAAGATTATCTATTCTGGCTGCCGAGTTTTTTGCTTCGATTTTGTGCCTGAGGTGAGGTGGGTTCCTGGGTCTCCTCACCGCGCCGCAGAGCGAGCGCCGTGCTCCCCGCAGGGCCCGAGGAAGGCAGGCGGGGAGGCGAACCCTCTCTTCCTGCTGCTCTTTACCGCCATCTGCCCTGTTTTGGGGGCCAAGCAGGAGGGCGCTGGCACTTGGATTCTGTCCGAATTATGTGCTGCAAGGCACAGGGCTTGCTTCTTGAGGCCAAAAGGATCTCAGCAGTCAGTGGCTCGGCCCTTGCCTCTTCCCTCTCAGCCTCCTCCCAGGGGAGCACAGCTCTGCACCCAGCCAGGCCCGCGCTGGCCAGTCAGGCCCCAGGAAGGACCTCTCCTCCTCCTTGATGGTAAGTGAAATCAGAGGCCACACACCCTCCCCTAAAAGCAGGCTCCCTATCTACTTCAGCGTGGGGGTGGGAGTGCGAGGGGGAATCTTCCCTGGGAGGGCAGGCTGAATTATTGGATTAACACGTTAGGCTGAGCAGTCTCTGTTGCTGAGAACCTGTAGTGACCAGAGAGCCGTCTTTTATCTAAGAGTCAGCAGAGAGGTCACGGGTCTGCCCAATTCCCCATCCAAGGCCAAGGACAATTACCAAAGAACACACTGGAAAGGACAACGGGAGGGGCGACTGGGGGCTCAGTCGGTTAAGCGTCTGCCTCGGCTCAGGTCAGGATCCCAGGGTCCTGGGACTGAGTCCTTCATCAGGCTCCCTGCTCAGCGAGGAGCCTACTTCTCCCTTTCCCTCTGCCTCTCCCCCTGCTTGTGCTCTTACACTCTAGGGCTCTCTCTCTGGCAAATAAATGGATAAAATCTTTAAAATAAAATAAATAATCAAGTAATTAGTTAAATAAAAGGACAATTGGAGAGAAAACCAAGTTTGTTTTGAGCATATCCCATGGGTCATCAGTAAACCAAAGGTTTTAATGTAACGGTGTTAAGAGCTAAATACTAAAAAATAAGTACATTAAAAATAGTTCTCATTTTTTGCCATTTCCTGAGTGTTTGCTGTGGGCAAAGCACACTCCTGTAACTACAAATACTAATATCATGTAGTCTTTGACCCTCGGGTCTGGCAACTTAAGGAAAGCCAACACGAACAGAAATAAGTCTCACACCAGGTTGCCCAGGACAGCCGCCCATCAGGGGCCACACCTCCTGCCAAAGAGAGTGTTGGCCCCAAGTCCACGCTCTGACCGGAGTGGAAGATGGCCAGGGAACGAGCTCATGTTTCTTTCAGCTGTTTATTGGGACACAATTTATTTTTAAATCCAAACGACACAGATTGTGGGAAGGAACCAGAAGGGAGAGGATTGAAACTGATGGAGTCCCTGTCTTCCTACGAGAGGGAGGCTAAGTCTCTTCACCAACATTCATCTAGTAGAAGCAAGACAGAGGATGGCAGAGCCTTCGTTCTCCAGTCACCTTGTCCTGATCCCCACCTCGGCACTTTCTCCAGAACCCGTCCCCTTCTGAAGGACCTCTGTCCTACACTGATGCCACGGGACTGGCACGAGAGGGAATGAACTGGACCCCCCAGAATTCTGAGGGAAATAAAGAAGAATCTAAATGCAATTGCAGAAGTTCCTATCTGCGAACTCCAGATGGTCCGATCTGGGAATGCCTGACTGGAGATTTCGTGACAGCACATCCGTTGTACTGAACCGCGGAAGAAAAGAAGAAAGAGCAGGAGGGAGCCTGAGCCCGAAGTCCTCAAAAAAAGTTGCAGGGGAAGCCCCAGCTCTGTGCAGGGAGAAGGTTCCCTAATTGGCCAACAGGAGGAGTGAGATGGCTTAGGCAGGTAGAGCCACATAACGAAGCTGACTAGCTGGTTTTCCTGAACAGAAACCACAGGCCATTTACCCCAACCGGATTCGCCCTGCCCTGTGTATGCGTTTCCTGTGGCTGCCCTAAAAAATGCCCTAAAAAAATGACCACATGGTTGGGGGTGGTGGTGGTGAACAATGTATTCCTTCACAGTCCTAGAGGCTAGAAGTCGGAAATCCAGGGGAAGCAGGGCTCAGCTTCCACGGAGGGGAGGCTCCTTCCTCTGTCTTCGTTTCCGGTGGATTCAGGTCTTCCTTGGCTCCGAGGTGTGTCCCTTCAACCTGCCTCTGTTTCTCTTCCGTCTCTCTGTGTGACGTTCCCTCTTCCTATCGAGACACAGACTTCGGGTGTGGGGTCCACCCTAATCCAGTATGACCTCATTTTAACTAAGTGCATCTGCGAACATTCCATTTGGCAGCAAGGTCACGTCCCGAGGTTCTGGGTGGGCAGGAACTTACTGACCCTGCTTCCACATTCACGAGGGAAGTTCTGATTTCGTTTTCCAGGGCTGACCACACTGGTCTATCGCCGGGCAGTTATGTTTCGTGACACAACAATGAATTACCATTCTGGCTTTCTCCTCTAGATGCCTTTTACTAAAACCTCTGCAGGCAAGTACCCCAGAACAGACTCTGCAGAAACTCCCACCACTACATATCTTATTCCCCCGGTGGCATTAACAAGACCGTCTTGAACACAAGCATGCCGTGTAGTTTAACTTGCCACTGTGTATCCCAGCACCTAGCATGGTGCCTGGTACACAGTCGTTGTTCAATGATTTTGTGGAATAAATATTATAATAGTTAACATTTTTTCTGAGCAGTGTGCTCAAATGTAAAACACATGAATGACCAGGTTTGATTATGACAGCAGCCCTTTGACCTAAGTAATCATTTCCAAATCATTCTGGAAATGGGGACGCTGAAGGTCACGATGCTGGGGGATTGCCAACAGAGCTGTCTCGAGTCCGGGAGTCACTGACTAGGTTAGAGCAGGACAAGTGCCCTCAGCCTAAGCAGTATGCTCACACTAGTCAAACTGATTTCTTTTTTCTTTTTTCCCCCCACTTTTTAAAAAAAGATTTTATTTATTTATTTGACAGAGAGAGAGAGAGAGCACAAGCAGGGGAGAGGCGGAGGGAGAGGAAGAACCAGGCTCCCTGCAAAGCAGGAGAAGCCCAATATGGGACTTGATCCCAGGACTCCGGGATCGTTACCTGAGCTGAAGGCAGTGTGGCTTCACCAACTGAGCCACCCAGGCACCCCTCAAAACTGATTTCTAAAACAGAAACCAGAGCCCTTGACCTTGGGGAACCCATAGAGAGATAGAGTTTGGGAGGCCCCTGGAGACCAAACTCTGTTTAAATTCCCTAAAACTACTACACACCACTTCTGAGGCTGAGTCAGCCAGGAACGTTCTCTGAATTTCCTTCCCCTCAACGGGTCTCTGTATAGTCTCTTCAGTTCAGTTTTCATGAGGAAAAAAACCTTCTCCTCTCTGTCTCTTGATCCTTTCTACCTCCTCAATTTTGCTCCCTTTACTCCCATCTTCAGTTTTTCCCTCCCTCCAGCCCACAAACATGCTCAAGTCTTCCCGCCCTGAGAGAAACTCTTTCCTTGATCCTGCTTTGCTTTGCTCCTTTTCCTGACAAGAGAGTGTCTGTAGCTGCCGTAAAGCAGGAGGCAGCCCGTCTGCTGTGGGGGATCCCCTGTGCGGCGGGCGATGGGCGAGAAGGGCACCCGGAGGATGGAGCCCAGGGACAGGACACCCAGAGGGCAGGGCTGTGCATTAAACCCCTACCTTCTGGCTCCACCCATATCTCGCTTTGACCCTGACCCCCTTTTATATTCTTCCTCCGTGGGTAGGGGGTATCCTAGAAGCTAACACTTAACCACCCACCCACTCCTTTAGAGTCTGACCTCTCCCACCCCCATCCTTCATTGGTGTCACTAGTCATCTTATAAACATCAACACAGGCTTGCTGGAGCCGTTATGCTCTCCTGCTTCTCCCAGTAATTCATGGTTTGGTAGAGAAGAGACACTGCATCAGCAGGAAGTTTATGTCATTGCAAGTAATAGAGTATCCAAGTTAAAGTGTCTTCACTATGAGACTATTTTTTAAAAGATTTTGTTTATTTATTTATTTGTGTGTCAGAGAGAGAGAGAGAGAGAGAGAAAGCACAAGCAGCGGGGAGGGCAGAGGTAGAGGGAGAAACAGACTCCCCATCGAGCAGGGAGCCTGATGTGAGGCTCGATCCCAGGACTCTGGGATCATGACCTGAGCCGAAGGCAGATGTTTAACCTACAGAGCCACCCAGGTGACCCAAGAACATTTATTGTTCACTCAGTCCAGAGGTAGGCTGTTTAGGGCGTGCTGAGCTGTTCAGCAATGTCATCAAGGACCCAGGCAGTTTCAAACAACCTCCCTATGTTGACTTTCAAGATTGGTTGTTACTTGTCACAAGATGGCTGCTGTTGCTCCAAGTATCATAGTCTGGTACTGCATTCAAAAGCAGGAAGCAGCAAGGAAGGAAGCGGGCAGAAAAGGACTTTCCTTTCATCAGAATGAAAAACATCTTCATTAGCCAGAACTGAGGCATAGCCATACTCTCAGCTTTAGTTTTTTCTCCTGGCCTCCTAAACATGAGCCTGTCTCTGATTCCTTCAGACAAACTTAAGAGGTCTTCCGTGTACCCACTGAGTCTGTTGTATACCTTGATTACAGACCTTAATGCTATCATATCTTTGTTTAAGTGACTTTCTTCCTCAACAAACCTTACCTTTCATCCGCAGGTTCCAGTATCTCATAAGTATTTATCCCATATATTTTTGAATGAATGAGTGAAGGAAGGAAGGAAAGAAAAGCTCTACCCAAGTCCCAGTTTGTTCCTTTTCTGCCCATTCTTCTTCTTCTTTTTTTTTTAAGATTTTATTTATTCATTTTCAGAGAGAGAGGGGGGGAGGGGCAAAGGAAAGGGAGAGGGACAAGGAGACTCCTCACTGAGCGCCAAACCTGATGCGGGGCTCAATCTCATGACCCTGAGATCACGATCTGAGCTGAAAACAAGAGTCTGAAGCTTAACCTACTGAGCCACCCAGGGGCCCCCTACCCTGCTTTTTCTACTGGTGTTATCAGCCTTAGCATCTACCCTGGTGTGTCTCCCAGGTGGGAGTCCTGAATTTTCAACTCCTACTGGAACTGGGAATCTCAAATTCAACACACGTAATACGGAACTTGGCATTTTCTACCAAAAATAAGTATTCCAAAATGGGGATAATATTTTTGGAAATATGTCAGTTGCTTTTCTCTAGTACAGTCCTGCATGTGGTTTCTGAACATTCATTTGCCTCCGGGAAGGTTAGGATTGTTGTAGCAGGAATGCAAAGAGAGGATAATAGTCAGATTTCCCTATCCAGAGTGGGCTTTCGAAAGCAATCATTTATTATGGAAAATTCCAAACATATGCAAAAGTAGACAGGAGAGTATAATGATTCTATGGCTACTCATCATCCATCTTCAACGTTACCAAACCATGATCAGTCGTGTTTAAACTTTATCTCACCTACCACCCCCCAAATCATTAAACATCAACCAGTATTCACATTTTCCTGATTGTCTTTAATTGTTTTACAGTTTATTTGACTCATGACCCAATTAAGATCCATACACTGCAATTGGTTCATAAATCTCCTATTTTTAAAAATCTGTTGGTTCCCTCTCATCGCATTTCCCCCCGCCCCTTGTGGTTTACTTGTTGAAGAAACCCGAATCCTCTGGTTTTGCTGATCATCTCCCGAAAAGGTGATTTAATGTGCTCCTGAGTCCTTTGTATTTCCTCTAAGTGGGTGGTTAAATCTAGTGCTTGTTCATACTCAGATTGGACTTTTTGGCAAAGAGACATATTCGCTTAGTGATATTAGCAGGTGTTGGTGATCATTGGCTAGAACAACTAATTAGTTGTTGCAAAATTATGACATCCTTTCATTCCTTCTTCATTTATTAGCTAGATTACTTCTTTAAAGGAAAACGAGCCCTCATCAACTATCTGCTCATGATGAGATACATTTATCCAGGAAAGGTTGGATAAATAAATTCTCCCCCCGACTCCTTTTAGTAGGAAATGGGATTCCAACGGTTCAATCTGGGTATGGGTTGAGCCAGCTCTTCATGGAATGATCATTGTTTCTAGGTGTTTTCAGTGGATAGAATTAAGAAATAGATTCTAAAAAAGATAAAATAATGATGAACTCATATTGATACATCCAGATTAAATTCAGAAGCTCAGTGTTACTTACTTGATGTTGTTTTGTAACCTTACATCAATATCTCTTTTTTTTTTTTTTCCAATGATCCCACCATAATTACTGGTTTGCTTCCTTTCACACTCCACATCCAACGATCTGAAACTAATAATACCAACACCATCGCCAATGATAGGATTACTGAAAACAGGTTTGGTTTCTGTTTTTTGTGTGTGTGGTGGGGGTGAGTACTCTTTGTCTTCAGGATCTATCCGACTCCGGATATATAATCAGATTACTCTAAATTAAAGTCCCTTAAAAGGGGGTGCCTGGGTGGCTCAGTGGGGTTAAGCCTCTGCCTTCAGCTCAGGTCATGATCTTAGGGTCCTGGGATCGAGCCCCACATCGGGCTCTCTGCTCGGCAGAGAGCCTGCTCCCCCCCCCCCCCACCCGCCTGCCTTTCTGCCTACTTGTGATCTCTGTCTGTCAAATAAATAAATAAAATCTTTTTAAAAGGAAATAAAAAATAAACAAAGTCCCTTAAAATATCTCACTTCTGTGCATTAGGCTACCAGCTCAATATACAGTTATACAGTTTGGTCTGTTTGTGTAGTTGCTTTCAATTCTTAGGTATTTTTTTCCTTTGTAAATTTAACTTTTTATAATTGTACAAAATACTAACCTGGTTTCAGGGCCGCCTGGCTGGCTCAGTTGGTAGAACAGGCGACTCTTGATATCAGGGTTGTGGATTCAAGCCCCACATTGGGCGCAGAGATTACTAAGAAAAATAAATAAGCTTAAAAAATATTTATTTACCTGGTTTTAAAATCAAATCTACCAGACAGGTTACAGTCAGAGAAGTCTAGCTTTCTATACTATTTTCTCAACCCTATGCTCTTTTTTCCCTATCTGTAATCTCTTTCCTCCTTCTTTATGGTTTATCGTTCCATTTTTTAAAATACAAGTTTATATACAATATATGTATATACAATAATATTCTTTTCCTTTATGAAATAGATGGTATATTAACATGTCTTCACTTGTACTCTCCACTTATTGATATAATCTGGAAATAACTATGCAGTACTAGTATATGGAAATACTTACTATTCCTTTTCCTTTCTGTTAAATTACAGGGTGCTGCAAGAAGAGCTCGCCTTGTACATGCATCTTTTCTTATTTTGCTACACTATCTTTGGAATAGAGACCTACGCGGGAAATCCGGGCCAGTGAAGAGATGCTTATGTAATTATGCTAGATATTGCCAAATTTCCCTCCATAGGAATTATGCCATTTTGCATTCCCATCAGCAATGTATAGGAATGCCCATCTTCCCGCAGCATGGCCAACAGATTATGTTGTCAAACATTTTGGCTTTTGTCAACCTGCTAAGTGAGAGGGACGGTCCCTCCATGAGTTTTAATTTGCATTTTTCTTATTGTAGGCCAGGTTGAGAATACAGTTAAGGGCTGTTTGGATTTCGTTTTTTGTGACTTGTCTATTCATTTTTCTAGTCTAGTCCTTGTTTCTATAGATTTGTGGTCTTGTTCTTCTTTAATTTAGAAACTGTTTACATATTAGGAAAAATAACCTTTTGTCTATAATTTTTCCCTGCAGGCTGTTCTACTTTGCTTATGGGATTTCTTGCCAAGTAAGCTTTTTTTTTTTTTTTTCCCTTATGTAGTCAGACTTATTAATCTCTTCTCTCATTGCTTCTGGATTTAAAACCTTAGGGAAGTTTGCTCGGTGCATCCATTACACACTTCTTCTAGCAGTTGTGGTACTCAATTTTTCACACTGAAGTCTCTGACCCATTTGGAATTTATGTGTATCATGTGGAGAATGAATCTACATTTATCTTTTTCCACAAGGCTATCCTAGTATCTTAAAACCACTTATTAAAATGCCTGGCTTTCCCCCACTGATTTGAGATGCCTCCTTTATTATACACTAAGTTTCCATATGCAATTGGATCTTTCTCTGAATTTTCTAGTCTGTTCGCCAGCCTTTGTGTCTACTTATTTGCCAATACCACACCGGTTTATTTCTGGAGATTTTATAGCATTTTCTTGTTTTACCCTTTCCTATTTTTCTTTTTCAGGGGCTTCCTGGCTGTCCTTGCCTTTTTGTTCTTTTAAATAAACAAACCTCTATAATTTATATGATTATATGCCTTATAATCAACTTTACCTCCATGAGATCATCATCAGCCCTGGCAGTCCCACCAATTCCATCACCCCGTACCTAGATGCTTCTTGGAGAAAAGCCAGCGAAGGGGTGGAGGGTGGAAACTGAGCATTTGTTCAAGAGATTGAATCATCGAAAAGAGAGGGAGATGCCGCTCTCCAGCCAGCTTAAAGCTTGAGTGAACTTTCCTGTTACCCTGAAGGTGAGGTCTCAGGTGCAAATTCAGATTGCTGATGGAGAAATGAACATATGTTTTTTTTACATATCAGCGCCAGGGTGTGAGCAAATGTGCCATACTGCTCTTCTTTCTCTTGATTTTCTGATATCTCTTAGCATAACCATTCTCATCCATGGGAAACCTCTGGATGATCTTTGAGCATCTCTTTCACACTCCTCATCGGATCAACCACGAGGGCCTGTCATTTCCACCTTCCCAGTGTCTCTGTGCATTCCCAGAGAGCAGATCAGCTGGACCTTGAGGCTCTCAGCTGGGTTGTCGCACTGGCACCCAGCTGCCATTTTCAAAGAAACATTCTTTCCAGGGTTGAGTCTAAGAACACAAACATGCATGTATTCTAACTAATTAATTTTAGCCAATTAACTTCGAGGAACAAAGCAGCACAGCAACCCCCCCATCATGGCCTCATCTGTTTCACTGTACGACAGCAATGTTGCTATGGACCCTGGTATGATTTTGAAACCAAACATTGTGCCTTCTCCAGACTGGGGCCAGTCACAATTAAAAATCCATTTTCTGTGCACCGCAGACAGATCTCCTTTCAATACCTGTACACATAGTAAAGATCTAGTGTGCTTTATCTAGGAACACTTTTAAAATCAACAAATACCATCAGATTCTTTTTGTGGTTGTGTAGCAAGAGTCATAAAGCTCCCTTAGCCAGCAAAAGACATGGACAAGAATGGCCATAGCAGCTTTATTTTTTTTATTTTTTTAAGGGTTTTATTATTTGTTAGAGAGAGAGAAAAAACGAGCGCAAGTGGAGGGGGCAAGAGAGGAAGAAGCAGGCTCAGCGGGGAGCCTGACACGGGACTTGATTCCAGGACCCTGGGATCGTGATCTGAGCTGAAAGCAGACGCCTAACCAACTGAGCCACCCAGGCGCCCCTCACAGGAGCTTTAGCCATAAGACCTCTGAAGGGCAAACAACCCAAATGTCCATTAGCAAGAGAACACACAAATAAATTGGAATATTTTCCTTTGCTGGAATGCTACGCGTCAATAAGAGACCAGACTACAGTTAAATGCATTGAGATGGAGACCTTACAGGTGTTAAGCAAGGGGGCAGACAATGAAAAAGGAGTACATCTTACCTAATTCCATTTATATGAAGTTCAAGACAAGTAAAACCAACCTGTGAAGACCAAAATGAGAATGCTGGCTCTGAGAGGGAGTATAGTCTGGGAAGTGGCCCTGGGAAGCAGAAATTTTGAGGGTAGAGGGCAGGTGGAGAGGCCGGTATCTCCAGGGGGGTGGTGGTTAGCTAGTGTTCCCCTATGCAAAAACTCACCAAGTAAATTATATTTAACACCTGTATACTTTGCTTGGTGTAAATTACACTTCAATTAAAAAAAAAAAACTTAGAACCCCCCCCCCAAATACCCAAAGATAGCAAACTCCCCTAAAATCCCTTGGTCTCCAATTACCTGAGACAGGAAAATCCATGTTCTTACACACCACTAGGAGTCCCAGATCCAAGTGTATTCTATATAATGGCACTTCCTGAGCATTAAAAAAAAAAAAAAAAAAAAAAGTACATCTTACATTCTAGTTAAAATGGAATTTCTCAGCCTTTATTCCCCATTTACCCCAGTCACCATGTGTGCGAGGGAAACCTGGCTCGGTTTATGAATCAGGAGCATGATAAGATGAGGTTGGAAGTCCTGTACAGGACAAGAGAAGTTCCCACAACAGGCACATAGCTTTACAGGTGATTGTAAATTCCCTGAGGGTGGAGATCATCCATTGTCTTGTCCTTTGAGCCATTAGTACTGTGTCTTTCCTTTTTTTTTTTTTTTTTTTTTTTTTTGAGATTTTATTCATTTATTTGACAGAAGGTGAGCAAGCACAAGCAGGGGGAGTGGCAGGCAGAGAGAAGGAGAAGCAGACTCCCCAGAGAGCAACGAGCCTGATCCGGGGCTCAATCCCAGGACTCTGGGATCATGACCTGAGCCAAAGGTAGAGGCTTAACTGATTGAACCACCCAGGTGCCCCACTTGCTATGACTTTCTGGAACAGAATAGAAAATCAGAATGAATTAATAAATGGATGGATGGACAGACGGATGGATGGATGGATGGATGGAACCTTATCCTCAGTACAACAGTTCAATTATCATTCCTAAATGCATGTTTTCCTTGTGGTAAGTCCTCCCCAAGGCTACATGATTATAACAAGCCTCTCTCATCTCTTCCCCTTCAATTTTATTGTGTCTTTGATGAAATATAATTATATCTAAGTGGTATTTTTCTCAGTGTTCTTCCTTGTTGAAATACGTCCTGTTCTCATGATCTGTGTCCCATGGTGAAATTTTCCAGTGATAAGAACTGGTGTATAATCTCACATTTTCTTTCCATGGGAACTGGCGACATTAACAATTAGAATCAATTTAGTTTAAAATACACAAAATATATGAAATATATGAATACTCATATATTGAGAGCATAACTTGAGGTGAAGGCAGACTTTTAACCAACTGAGCCACCCAGGTGCCCTCTTTGCCACGTCTTAGAACATCTAGAACATTCTTTCCACTTCATCCTACACCCATCCTTAACTCTCCAGAGAATGGGACTTCTGCTGTTTGTTGGATGAGAACCAGAACCTAACCTTGGCATGCTGACATTGTGGGCAGAATAGTTCTTTGTTGTGGGGTTCTTCTGCGCCAGTAGGGTATTCATTAGCATCCCTGACCTCTACCCACTGAATGCCAGTAACATCCCTCTTCGCAGTGGGACAACCAAAATGTCTTCAGACATTGCCAAATGTCCCATGGGGGACAAAATGGCCTCCAGTTGAGAACCCTGAATTAACTGGTCAGATGTGAGGGCCAATACTCAAAACCCAGGGACCCAGCTCCCACTTGTTTCCAACCCATACAAGTTTCAACATCCCCCTACTGATAGCAACTGAGAAGGGAACAGGAAAATATGAACTCCATGACTCTGTGATTGTCACTGGGTGCAGTGTGGGTAGAAACATTTAGATATAAGAAAAGAAGAAAACAAAATGCAAATTTCATGATAATATTCTGGTGTCCAGGACATCTTTTGCCTGTAGGCAGGCCACAGAGAAATCACAAAGGATTGTGGAGTTGGTGAGACCAAGGAGTATGATGTTTCACAAAATCTTCTTAATCAAATCTAAGAGCTAGAACATCTTGGTGGTTATTATGTTATAGAAAGAAGGGGGAACCTAAGAGTTCCCTAGTGAAATGTTTTCTCTTCTTAGACTTCAAAGACTACCCAGGGTTTCTGCAATGCCCACATATCCATAGGGTATGGGTGAGGTGGCAATGAGGTTGCCACACATTTGGGGTGTGGTGGCAATGAGCTCAAACCACGAGATGGTCCCAGCCCTGTATCAATTGCACATTTCCTTGGCCCATTATTGCCTACTTTCACTACTGCTTTATGTCCGGGAGTCTCATCTTGCCGTAATGACTGTGTGGTGACTTGATTTTGTCTCACACCCCATCCTCTCTCTTTCTCATAAAGGCCCCTACCTATGTTCCTTAGCTATAGAGGGAATATAGTATCCAGGATGAGTCCATCATAAAACTTTATGTCTGGCCCTAGTGAGTAGTAGCCAAAATTCTTTTTTTTTTACATTTTCAAAGTTGGGAAAGAAGCTCCCTTGCCTCTCTGGTCATGGACTAGGTGAAAGTCATAAGTGAGACTGGATATACCAGGCACCATGTGGAAAAACCCATCCACACCAGGAGACACTAAAGCAATGCCTGGAGAGAGGAAGCTCCGTTGACTTTGAGTCCCTAGTTCTGATCTTCACAGTTCCCAGAATCCTGGTTCCCGGTCTTCTTCACTTATATATTTAGATCTTCATCTGACTGCATAAACTTCCTGGATGACTCCGTTAGGTGTCCCTCCATTTTCTTATCCTATGCAAGTGTGATTTGAAGTCTTGTTCATTGTAATAAGAAAGTGCTGGCAATTATAGATTGTTAGGATGGACAGGATGCTGTCTTACCATTTTTGTGTATTACTTGAAGTTTCTATCACAGATGACCTCAGCACAGGTTTCCAAGAGATTCTTGTTGATTCATTCTAAATACTGAAGTCTGAATAACAGTAAATCTTAAACAACAGTCTTCACATTGTTGGATAAGCCAGAAATTTTCCTGCTTTACTAGCCATAAAACTACATGCCTTTAGCTTGGCTGAGAGGGATTGCACTGACATAAACCATGTTCACGTTTAAGGACGATGGGTCTGAACATGTCCCTTTGTTCATCACCAAGGTGATTTGGCCAATATCCCTGGGACATAGTGTCTTTCCTGCTTTCATGAGTGTCACTTCTGAGGTTGTTTAGTCTAAGAGGATAATCTTTAAAGCATGGAAAGACTGATTGTCTGAAGCAACTTGCTAGAGCCTATATTCAACGGATAATACTATCCTTTTAATACCTCTACTGGTATTTGATCAGCAGTGCATAAATATATACATTTAATATAATTATATTATATATAATTATGTCAGGAGATAGCATATGGAAATTGAGAACTTAATCCAAGACTTATATCACTCATAGAGGCCAGTAAAATATGGGGGTTATGGGGAGGAGTTCTCTCTCCCATCTGGCCCCCTCATCCACTGAAGGCCTACCAATGTGGCTCCTCTAGGCAGACCTTTTTCTCCACTATTGTGATCTTTGCCTCTAGCCCTGTAGGGATAGAAAACTCGACATTCTCAGTCTCAGTCTCTGTGGTTAGTTGGGTCCTCTGAATTTCTCTAAAATCCACAACTCGCCAAAAAATAAAATAAAAAATTTATTAATTATCAGGAGAAAGACCAACTTCAGTGTTCTTTTCCATGGGCCGCCATCTTTGTTTTTCTGATATGTGCATCTTACTTTTTTCTTGCTTAATGCAAAGGACAGGCAATTGTAATATCTGTACTTCTGAACTATAATCAAATTATAAATTGTTGTCAACGGGGGCAAGAAGAAAAATGACACCTTGGAATCCCATATTATCACACCTTATTTCTCCTTTGTAATCCAAAGTACAACTGCTGGGTCATTTGGGAAAAGGTGGGTGTGTTTTAAGAAACACGCAAGAACTCACCCAAACTTCCACTGTTTAAAACCTATTTGAGGGATGCCTAGGTGGCTCAGTCAGTTAAGCGTCTGCCTTTGGCTCAGGTCCTCATCCTAGGGTCCTGGAATCAAGTCCTGCATCAGGCTCCCCTGCTCAGAGGGAAGACTGCTTCTCCCTCTGCCCCTCCCCTTTGCTTGTGCCTATTTTCTTTCTATGTATCTCAAATAAATAAATAAAATCTTAAAGGAAAAAAAAAGCCTAATTGAGAATTTAGTTCGTTCTGATTCTTGGCTCAAAAAAAAGATTCAAATAGTTTTGAGAGACAGACAGTTTGCCACGTGGGTAAGATGACTGTTCTATAAGACAGAGGGTTGGCTAAGAGCCAGTGACAAATGCATAGAGAGGAAAGGAAAATAAAAGGAAAAAAATAAGAAAGAAGAGTGAGTGAAAATAAAAGGAGCAGATGAAAGAAATTTCAAAATATAGGTCAGAAGATTTCTGTTTCAAAGAAATATTCATCCTTTCTCCCTCATAAAGTTCTCATTAAAGATTTTTAAGAACTATAATTTCATAAATTTTCTGAATCATGAAACTTAGAAGCCCCACAGCACAGCAGAGCTACTCTCAAAACACAAACAAACAGAAAGTGACAAGTGTTGGTGGGGACAGAGACCCCGGGACCTGTGCGCACCGCAGGTGGGGATGGGACATAGTAAAGCAGCCGTGGGAAGAGGTGTGATGTTTCCTGGAAAAATTCAAAATAGGGTTACCATTGGATCCAGGAGTTCCACTTCTGGCATATACCCCAAATAACAGAAAGCAGAGACTCAAAGAGATATCTGTACACCCCTGTTCACAGCGACATATTCACAGAAGGCAGAAGCAACTCAAGGGGCCATCAAGAGAGGAGTGGATAAACAGTGTGATGTATGTATATGCAATGGAAGAGATATATGCAATGGAATATTATTCACCCTTAAAAAGGAAGGCAAATCAAGGGCTCCTGGGTGGCTCAGTCGTAAAGTGCCTGCCTTTGGCTCTGGTCATGATCCCAGGGTCCTGGGATCGCGTCCCGCATCGGGCTCCCTGCTCTGTGGGAAGTCTGCTTCTCCCTCTCCCCCTCCTCCTGCTTGTGTTTCCTCTCTCACTGTGTCTCTCTCTGTCAAATAAATAAATAAATGTCTTAAAAAAATAAAATAAAAAGGAAGGCAATTCTGACCTGTGCTCCAACATAGATGAACCTTGAGAACATAGTGTTAAGTGAGATAAGCTAGTCACAAAAAGACAAATGCAAATATAGCAGTATGATTCCACCACTTTCAAAAGAGAGAAAGTAGAATGTTGGCTGCCAGGGGCTGGAAGGAGTGGACCATGGGGAGTTAGCGCTTAATGGGTACAGCATATCTAGTTTTGCAAGATTCAAATAGTTCTGGCGATGGATGGTGTTGGTGGTGGTGTAACGTACTTCACACTACCAAACTGTATGCTTACAGTTGGTTAGGACTTTCTGTAAATTTATGTTATGTGTGCATTATCATCATTTTCCAAAAAAAGGCCATAGCCCAAGAGTCATGGTCTTTTCCTGGAGTCCAGCACCCCACTCTGCCCAGTCTCCATGCATTGTGCTGGAATGCAGCAGGTAACATCTGGGACCCCATTGGAAATGTGTACCATGGGTCCCAGCTCAGACCTCCTGAATCAGAAACTCTGGGCTCTGGAATTGTAGTCTTAACAATGCTACCAGGTGATTCCAACATCCCTCAAGTCTGAAAACCTCTTCGCTAGAGTAACTGAAGTGGAGACAGAGGGGAGATGTTTTGAAATTCAGGATATGTTCTGAAGACAGAGAAAATATGATTTTATGGGGGACTGGCTACAAAGTAGAGAAGGAGAAGAATCAGGGGGGTAACAGTGAATGGATACCTGTTGGATGAATGAACACTTTTCAAAACTGTCTGTCCTTAATTTGTTTTCCTAGAGTCAGAAGGGAGGATGGGGAAGGCATGCTTTCTTAAAGCATTGGGTTGGAGAACAGGAAATAGGCCAGGATGTTTGACCTGTAATCTTCAGAAATCCATGTAAGGTAGGTTTTACCCAAATGTATACTTAACTATACACATGGCAATTATGTAGCAGGTGAATGGTGGCGTCATGAAGCTTACCAGTAGCCATAAAGTCACACACAACACCCTCCCATACCCAACAACCTACCCCAACCAGAGAGCGGTGAACACACCTCTCTTCGTTCCTGTTGTACCGATGTCAGAGGGGGAATGATGGGGCTCCAACCTAGGGTTTTCTGGGACAGGGGACTTTCAGTTTTAAAGCTGGGACAGTACTGGGTGAATCAGATGGTAGGTCACCCTGCTTACGACACAGATTCATAGAATCTTCAAATTTCAGGAAAGCAGAGTTCATCTGGTCTATTGTTTGACACTTTGGCTACAGATTAGAATTACCAGGAGAGCTTAAAAAATCTATGATCCCTGGGCTTCACAGTGGACCAGTTAAAGTCAGTCTCTCAGGGGCGCCTGGCTGGCTCAGTCGGTAGAGCCGGAGGCTTTGATCTCAGGGTTGTGAGTTCAAGCCCAATGTTGGGTGTAGAGATTAATTTAAAATAAAATCAATATCTCTGGGTGACATTCCCAGGTATCAGTATTTTTTCAAGTTCCCCAAAGGAACATGGAGAACTGATCTAATCCAACTTGTTTTACTGGATAGATAAGGACTCTAACACCACTGAAATTAATTATCTGAGGTCACACAATTAATTAGAGGCAAAACTCGGGGTTCCTGATTCCTAGGCCAATGTCCTTCGCACACACCACAATCTTTTTATAGATAATTAATGATTAATTACTTGCAACCGAGCCCCTGCCCAGTGCTATTAGGACAACTCACACACACACCTGTCTGGCTCTTAATAAAACAGACCTTTGAACTTCCAGCTGGGTGCACTCATGGCTGAAATCCCCAACTCTCTTTTCTTGCTCCCTTCTAACTTTCTTCCCTACCACCTGTTCTGTTCCTAAGTCCCTCTGACTCCTGAGAGATACAGCTCCGTTTCCTTGCCACCCAGGATCCCCTTTGCTCCTGTTTGCTGATTTGGCCTCCACTGTTTTGACCCCAGCACCCTCGCACTTCCAGCAGCCCCTTCACCCCTGTGCGGTGGGCACCCAGCATCACTCCCCTGGGTCCAGATCCCCCCCCCCCCCCCCCCCCCCCCCCCCCCCCCCGGCAGCAGCAGCCCACTTGACCAACACTCCCACCAGGAAAGGCTAAGATGAAGCTCCCTTAATCACAGAGCTCGTTCTGTAGAACAGGCTAAATGCACAGCAGCCGGCCATGTACACCCGTCCTCCCTGTCTGCTACGGGAGGGGAGAACCTGGCTGCCTGACCACTCGCCATCCAGCATTAAACAGGCACCACGGCTGAAGACGAGTCCAGAATGAAATGAAACACCTCTGAAAGGTTAGGGCTGGAAACCCAAAGCTCAGGCCTGGCAGTTCGTACCAGGAATGGCTGGACTGTGTCCCTGACCAGGAAAAAGTACTGAAAAATGATGGTGGTGAGTTGACTGCAGCAAAGGAAGCTTCCATCATTCAGGTAAGACACAGTCAAGTCTCAAAAAGGAACGAGTACAGAATCAAGTTGAAATAGGGGCGCCTGGGTGGCTCAGTGGGTTAAGCAACTGCCTTTGGCTCAGGTCATGATCTCAGGGTCTGGGGATCGAGCCCCGCACTGCGCTCCCTGCTCAGTGGGAAGCCTGCTTCCCCCTCTCCCTCTGCCTGCAATTAAATAAATAAAATTTTTAAAAAGAGAGAAAGAAAAAGAAAGAAACTGTTTTTGAGATAAATTTCTAGGCTCCAGATGGAGTCGCTCGTGCCCAGAAGCAAAGAGACTCTGGAGTCCTTGCAAACGGTCCCGCGTGGCCAGGCGTCCCACGGACCAGGCAGCGGGTCCCCACGTGGCAGCCACCTGCGGGCCTCCTCACCCCAGCAGGACGGCCAGGCCGATATGTGAGGATGTGGCTCATCCTTGGCCTTTTCTCTTTACCCAGTAAAAGCTTCCTACCTCCCCCTCCCATTTTGCTCCGACAAGCCTGACCACTTCGTGACCTGTGACAAGCACATCAGCGAAAGTGTCTTCTGTAATCCTGTTTCTCAGACGAGAGCAGGAGCAGCCCCTCCTCCGCCGGGGTCCTCTCTGGCCCTGGGCAGTCCTCCTGGGGAGGAAGGGGGGACCCTGGGGCCTCCGGGGGCCGCCCCCACCGCCGCCCTGGGCACCCCGCGGCCCTCCTCCCCACGTGGTGGTCTCATGCGGTCGCGTCCACTGTCATTGAGGGTTTCCTCCCGGTCCTTGTGGCGGCCTGACTTGGAGGACGATGCTGGCCCGTGGTCTGCGGCCGTAAACCCGGCTTCTCGCCAAAACCACGCGGGCCCCACTCCAGACCCCGGGTCCAGAGTTCCCGGGGAGAGCGTCCAGCGGCGTGAGCTCCTCAGACGCACGGCCAGGTCTGGGAAGCGCCGCTGTGTGCGGTGAGGCTGGCGATGGCTTCTCGGGGCCAGCCGGCCTCCCCACGGGGACCGCCGAGGTTGCCCCGCGGCAGGCGCTCCCAGCGCCCCTGGGCCTGACCCCCAGCGCGGGGCAGCCTGCAGCTCGTTCCAGCAGCCTGGGGCGGCCTGCACCCCCTGCCTGTTGCCTTCTGGTGCTTACGTTTGAATTTAGGCAGGATGCTTTTTTTTTTTTTTTTTTTTTTTTTAATGTGTTAAATTGAAAATTTAAGGAACAAGTAGTATGTAAAGCTCACGTCTTTTAAAAGGGAGCAAGTCGGCCTAAGCCCGCAGTGTGCCCGATCGGCCACCAGGGGGCCGCCGAGTCCCGCAACGCACCTCGGTCGCGGCTAAGTCCTTTCTCGGGCTCTAGCGACTGCCAAACCTGGGGAAAAGCAAAGCATTTCCCGGAGCCCCTTGGCTCCTGGATTGATCTCAGGAAATAATTTGACACGTGTTTAAAAGCCGTGAATTTCAAATCTCTGAAGAGGACGAGAAATGTTCCTATTGGGAGGATGTCTCACAAACCAGGAGAGCAAAGGAAAGAAAAGGGTTGAAACTCTTTGTATTAAAGGGTGGTGCATCCCAGGCTCTTGGAATTTAATAAGTTTGAAACCGAGAGAATTATCTTTAGAGTGAAAAGTGACCCATCAAAGGACGGGAGATTATTTGCGGGGGGCGGGGGCAGTGAGACTTTCAAAGTCATATACTATGAAATTCTAGACCTTTCCTATGAATATGAACACCCCGTCCTGAATCCGTCCCACAAAACAACCCCCTGGAGATAAGAGTATTCGAAGTTGTAGTAACGCTGGCTAGATGGAAAGGCAGACAGGCAGCAGCAGGTAAGAAGTAGGGAGGAGCCAGAAGAAGAGGGTGTGATGAATCACGGGGGAGAGCCGGAGGTGATGAACCTGTAAAGGCAGGGTGTGTGTTCTCTCCACCCCCATTTCTCTATAGATCAATAGAGTCTTGCTAATGGGTATCTTATTAAGTGGCACGTACATGATTCTGGCCCTGCTTCTACTATCATCCAGCTGCGAGCCTCGAGACCACGACTCCGCCTCTCTGGTCTTCCCTTTCCTTGCTTGTCGTATGATGCTGGTGTCCAGGGGTTCAGGTCACACAGCAAGACTTTTCACGGCAAAAAGAATTCCCTAGGACTCCTTCCCCCCCAACCCCCTAATTGAAACTCCATGCTCTTTAATCGTTACTCATAAGGTGTACTTTCTAGACCCTGGATCTCTGGACTCCTCGAGATGAGTTTTTTAAAGCATGTGGCTCTCCGTGAGGTGGTTCCAGGTGCTTGGGGCAAGGCAGAGCTGCTCTGGACATCATTCTCATCGCAACCAAGATGTTGTCAGTGTTATGAAATTGTAATAAAGGCAATTCATAATGAACACCTCAAGATATTCAATGTTTCCAAGTGTTCAAAATTTTCTTGTAGCAATGCACATATTTTGTCCCAATTAACATAAATGTCATCTGAAACCATTTTACCTTGTCAGTATGGGCTCAGCATCCCAGTTTTTTGAGGTCGTTCTCAATCTCGACTCTACCACAACAGTGGATGACAAGGTTTTACGGTTTAGTATTGCAAGGGACCTTGGCAATCAAGTTGATCCTCACATTTTTGTGTTAATTGCAACTCTGATGGCATATCTTCCATGCCTTTAAGAAAGCATGGGAAAGATGTTGAATGTGTCAGAACCATGTTGCCAGAGGAGAAAATGTCACTAGAGACCTTCCTTTCGGTTGGCATCCACTTGTTAATCAACACCCTGTCTGTGGTTGTTCAGTTAGCTCTGAGTCCACTCAACTGTACTCGAACCATCCATAATTCTCCCTTTTGTCTTCCTGCAGGTCATGAAATCATTACTAAAAGTGTGTTTTTTTTCTCGAAGTTGATATTAACACATTCTCCTTTTTAATGTATTTTTATTTTATATTACAAGTTTTATATTACAAATAGTAACAGTTCTGCTGAAGGATAAACTTGTCTATCAGGTAGACAAAAAGTATGCAATATTGTATGTGTGCGTGTGTGTGTGTGTGTGTGTGTGTGTGTGTATGTAGACCAAGATCTTGATGGTGGTTAGATTAGGAAAATGAATCATAAGTGTTCTTAAGTTTACAGTTAGGATTATACTACTTTCACAGTGAAAACAAGTACTGATCGGAGGCACCTGGCTCAGTCCACAGAGCACGCAACTCTTGATCTTCAGGTTGTAAGTTCAAGCCCCACATTGGGTGTAGAGATTACTTAAAGAAATGAAATCTTTAAGAATAGTAAATAAATAATAAAAAATTCTGATCGTAACTTTTCAAATCTTCAGTTGAAAACACATCTGCTTTCTCTCATGTTCAGTTCTGGTTTTGTGACTATCATGAGTATGTGTCTGGAGAGCATTCCAGAGCCTCAGAATGAGTGAGCTCACTCTTCCCTTGGAGCACATTTGGTCAGTGATGGATGAACAGGGGTTTTGCTTGGGGTCCTACGTTGCAAACTTAAACTCCATGGATAATGGAGACCTCTGATTATTTCTGCTTTGATAGACCCAACACCACAGCCCAGGCAGCTGCCTGGCTCATGTTTATTTTTGGTTACAGAATGGTTGAGAGAACATGGGCACACTGGTTCAAAACAGGATGATTTTTTGAGGTAAGGATTTGTGTTTTGTTCTCTGTAGATTTTATTCCTACATTTTCCAAGAAAGGAGCTGGGCTCTGGGCTCCTTATGTTTGCAGGGACCCAAAGCAGAAGCTGCTTAAAGACAGCTTCTCTTCTTGTTTATTCGATATCTGCTGTCACTCAGTCTAAACTCACTGAAGAGATTATTTGCAGTTTGTAGAACGGGACAGAGACAAGAGGACTGTCTTTTTTTTTTTTTTTTAAGATTTTATTTATTTATTTGTTAGAGTGAGAGAGAGAGCACAAACAGGCAGAGTGGCAGGCAGAGGCAGAGGGAGAAGCAGGCTCCCCATGGAGCAAGGAACCCAAGGTGGGACTTGATCCCAGGACACTGGAATCATGACTGAGCCGAAAGCAGCTGCTTAACCGACTGAGCCACCCAAGCATCCCAAAAGGAGTGTCTTTTCCGGGAGAAAGGAAGCTGCAAGGAGAGATAGGTGAGAACTTTGCAAAAGTACAGGAGGAGTCCGGGGCTGGCTAGTTTCTCCGGCAGCCAGGAACATGCTACAGTGGAGGCCCCAGTGGAGGTGGCCATCCTCGGGAGGCAGTGGCTTCGTGGATGCTCCGAAAGGGGGGCCTCCTATCACCCAGACTTCCAGTCCTGGCAGAATCCTGGGCATTCAGCCAAGCAATGTGTAGTAGAAGTGCCACTTCCAAGGGACCACATGGGCTGGCCACCGATCCATCTGCTGTGGTCAAGATGGACTGGAGCCAATAGGGCCTGCCCTGTATCGAAGGCACCACATAAGCCTTCCCAATTCTTGTGCTACCCTAACGCAAGAGGATTGAGACTGATTTTTCTGCCTGCTCCCTGGAATGGAAGGCTTCATTTTATTTGATTTACTGACATAAAGAAAGGTGATACTTTCTGCACCTCTGGGTTAGTGGCTAATTTATTCCTGAGACAGTTGTAAATTCACAGCAGGCCCGGAACACGATTCAGATGCATAGGAAATCAATGTCTGATTGTTTCCTTCCTTTCTTCCAAGAACAACGCTCTTCAGCATTTCGTGGGAAAGGCACCGGAGATAAAATGGTTATATACAGGGACAAAAGAACACAGCCCCATCCTCGGGCATTCTCAGAGAGGATCAGGGAGGTGGGCATAAGGAGGGCTCAAGGCCCCCCCCCCCAGCCAGGGCCCTTTTGATTATATATTGGTACCTTATCGAGAGGCAGTGGTGTTTGAAAGTTGCTAATGGCACCTAGTGGGAACCTAGTAAGATGACATCAAGCAAATTCTAAATTGGACTAAGTCAGTGTTAGAAGGGGAAGGAGGGTCAGGAATATGCCCTCCAGACTGAGAAGGCACTTCAGTACTGAAAAACAAAGCAAGCCGCTCCACGCACAGAGTTTTATTCAGGGTCGCTTAGTGACAGGGGCAATCCGGGCAGCGAATGGACCAACCATCCAGGCTACTACGCTGCTGTCCTCCACCCCTACACTCAGCCTCGTCTCTGAAGCTACCCATTTCTTCCTCCCCAGATTTTATGGCGTGAAGGGCAGCGGGTGTGGTCAGAGGATAGTTATCAAAGACGGAGCCCCGGCACCCAGATGGAGTCACTGTTGTCCAAGTGCCGTTCCCAGCGCCCTGGAGCCGGTTGCCCCACGCTCTGTCCCCAACCACGCACCTGTTCCCACCTGCGTTTACACTTGCTCATTCATTAGATTTGCATTTCTGAGGGGCCCACTGGTTGTGGACAGCCCAGAACTCCATGAAAATCTGATCCGCTGTGAAGAAAGTGAATCAGAGGAAGGGTGACATTTTCAGCCTCCAAGTTCCGTGAGGGAAACAAAACAAGACCAAGCACTGAGCACACTTTCTTCCATAGAAGGATACTCTGACATTAGACATGCGAGAACCATGAGATGTGGGAGCTAAAGGACACACTCATTCTTCTCTCTCTTTTTTTAAATCGCTGTGTAATAGACATCCAACATTATATTAGTTTCAAGTGTACAGCATAATGGTTCAGTATTTGCATGTATTGGAAAATGGTCACACTATGTCCCGTTACCATCTACAGCACACACAGTTAAGACTCCTTTTCTTGTGACAAGAACTTTTTTTTTAAAGATTTATTTATTTATGTGAGAGAGAGAAAGAGAGAATGAGAGGGAGAAGGTTAGAGGGAGCAGCAGAGTCCCTGCTGAGCAGGGAGCCCAATGTGGGACTTGATCCTGGGACTCTGGGATCATAACCTGAGCTGAAGGCAGTCGCTTAACCAATTTGAGCTACCCAAGTGCCCCATGACAAGAACTTTTAAGATCTACTCTTCTAGCAACTTTCAAATATGCCACAGCATTATTAACTATAGTCGCCATGTTGCACGTTACATCCCCATGAGTTATATTATAACAGGATTTTGTACCTTTTGGACCCCCTCATATTCATTATTCTGAAGCTCCAAGTCCAACATGAAGACACAGGAAGGAACACTATGTGCGAGAAACTTTAACGTCTATGCTGCCTGTGATAAAATGCAGTCTTTCTCCTTTGCTCAGATCTCCAACTGTGAGAAAAATACCACAGAGCACTCAGAAGTTGTCTAGCTTCATCCTTTCTCTTCTGCCCTGCATCTCTTGTGAGAGAGCAAATTAATAAGTCAGGAGTTAGGACCCAGAGCTATGTTTTAGACTTACACAAGCTGACAGCTGACTGGAAATCAATGAAGTGGAGTTTGAGAAACATCGCCCTGATGTGAGGTGGTTTGAGACTCCCTTATCCCACGTCAGGTGTCTACTTTCCCCTTGGGTTCCGCTTCGGATTTGAACCCCCGCATTTCCTTTTCAAAACCTTCCTTTTTTGATGGAAATACTTGTTTAAAAGGAAGGAGTTATCTTTCCTAAACTGACATCATGAGACTGGCAAGCTTTCTCCTCGCGTTCATCGTCCTTGGTGTCACTCCCTCAGGTAAGCTCAAGTTAAAGTAAATTAAAACTTCACCATTGCAGATTGATTTAAGCATGGGAGGTGGAAATATGGTGTTGATAATGTTAAAATTACAAAATGTAATGTATAGATATCTTTCGGATAACCTCTAGGATGTGGCTGTACTGAGTAATTCTAGGAAATCTGTATATATTGCTAAAGAAATCCTACCTATGGATTCCAGCATATTTAAGCTGTTGTCATTTTCTGGACTATTCTTTTTGAATCATGGACTTGGTAGGAAGATATGAAAGCAGGACAAATATTCTGAGAAACACTGAATGCTTCTGAGAATTGTTAAAATATTTGGCACAGAAATTTACTCCGTCAGCATTTTTTATATCATGTCTACTAATAATCATTTTATCTGTGTGTAGGTACTTAATTTTATCTAATATAGCCTATAGATCTATACTAACCTTGGTGAATTTGTGTGCAGGTATACTTAGTATGTTTGTATAACACGATTAAACAAAAATCGACATCAAAAGTCTATGAACATGTGTGAGTTTTCTGTGACTATTATCCACCTGCAAGTCAGAGAATTGTGAATAAAGAAAGAGGACAAATACAAGGAGAGAGGGAGAGACAGACAGACAGAGAAAAGAGGGAGAAGATGCCAGGCTTAGGGGAAAATGGTCATTTGTACCTGCCAGCTAGTGGGTTCGGGAATCATTTCACTTTTTATGTAACTTAAGAACATAAAGCTCTTTGCTTCCCGGTGGAAACCATTTGGAGCCAGGAGCCAGATGGTGAGAAAACCCTGCTGTCCCATTAGCAATTTGCATTTATTTCTCCCTAGTATTTTTGCCATGTTTCACTATTGCTACTTTCAGATGGGGAACCAGAGGCACCGACTGAGATTCACCCAAGTCCTGAAGTAAATCTTAGATTTAATAAATCCTAGATTTCAAATCTAGGCACACACACCTAACAGTATCATATCTTTAAAAATGTAGCCTTTCTTCATACTGAGGACTTAAAAGCAGCCCTTTCTAAGTGCTGATGGCATCAGAACGACTTTCAAATATCACTAAATTTGATCTCTGGAGTCTGAAATGCAATTTGTCAGTCATAAAAATGATAATCAACTTCTGTGTGTTTTAGCATACAATTAATATCCATGAGTCTAATGTTTTTCTGCCTTTATTTACTGTTCTACTTACTTTGAAAGAATGGATTCTTAGCATCCTTTCCCCCAGGGAAATCATCTCACTGGTGAGCAGGGGTGGTCGCATAAACCCTCTCGCTCACCTGTGCACCCTCTTCCTTGCACAACAATGGTTACATAAGAAAATTGGGAATGAAAGGGAGCCTGAGACTTGTTCTCCATCAAGTAGGGCAAGAGTTTGGGAATGTATACTGTGCTGTATGCATCTGTCAGAGATCTATAATAAAGCAATAACCTGTAGTCACTCTCACATTCGTGAACATTTCTAGATCTATTTCATAGAAATAGAACATTTCATAGAGTCTATGTCTGCTCTTAGATCTGTGCCACCTTTCCTGAGGATCTTTAACTTTACGGCTCCTTGCAAAGGAAATAGTTTCTTTTTGTTCCCCAAAGCTACCTTTTCCAAATTTCCAGAGGCAACCCCTCATTTTTAGATTTCTGGCTTTGGTGAAAAGGATGATTGTGTATGGGCATGTGACATTTCCTGTGTTACTAATTCATGCTTTGTGTGTTTGTGTCTGCTCCCAGAAATAGGGACTGTGTCTTAGTCATCTTCCCATCACTCTTACCGCACGATGACGTGTATGTGTTCATTCAATAAATATTTATTGAGGATCTACTGTATCCTAGGAATGATTCCAGCATGGGGGTTGCAAGAGGGGAAAAAACAAGGTCATTATAATAAACTCTCACACTAGCAAGAATCCATTCAATATTTATTATTTATTTCAACCCGAGGGCTAGTTCTATGTGTTGACAGCAGAGGCCAACATATTTGTGGTATGATTTTTTTGGACAAGGTGGTGATAATGGAACGACAGAACCAAAATATACCAAGAGGCGTCAAAACAAAACATGGGTCTCTCCCAGCCGTATTTGCTGAGGTTTAAAAGTCTTCAATTCCTTCTTTACTCTCTTAACTAAGGATAAACAATGATGTTGTCATCAGTGAAACTATAAATAAGCATGTGAATTATCATCAATTAAGTCTTATCAGTTATTTATACCTCTACATGTATGAACTTGTCAAAATTTTGCAGAAAGTGGTTTTGATAATTGGGTGAGGAAAGAGCAGAAGGTCTGCGAGCCTGAAGAAAGGAAAGGAAATATGGTTAAGAAGAGTAAAGATGGGGCACCTGGGTGGCTCAGTTGGTTAAGCAGCTGCCTTCGGCTCAGGTCATGATCCCAGCGTCCTGGGATCGAGTCCCACATCGGGCTCCTTGCTCCGCAGGGAGCCTGCTTCTCCCTCTGACTCTGCCTGCCACTCTGCCTGTGCTCGCTCTTGCTCTCTCGCTCTCTCTCTGACAAATAAACAAATAAAATCTTTAAAAAAAAAAAAAAAAAGAAGAGTAAAGATGGGGCACCTGGGTGGCTCAGTGGGTTAAAGCCTCTGCCTTTGGCTCAGGTCATGATCTCAGGGTCCTGGGATCGAGCCCCGCATCAGGCTCTCTGCTCAGCGGGGAGCCTGCTTCCCCTTTCTCTCTCTCTGCCTGCCTCTCTGCCTACTTGTGATCTCTCTCTGTCAAATAAATAAATACAATCTTTAAAAAAAGAGGAAGAAGAAGAAGGAGGAGGAGAAGAAGAAGAAGAAGGAGGAGGAGGAGAAGAAGAAGGAGAAGAAGAAGAAGAAGAAGAAGAAGAAGAAGAAGAAGAAGGCAGGAAGTTCAAGTTGTAGGTTCCAAAGAAAAATTTCTTGTCTGAAGCTGGTATGGGTACCCTATCCAATCTCTTCTGACCCCACTTACAGAGGTTGAGGGAGTCTTAACCTCCTCGTGGGGAGTAAGTCCTGTCTAATCCCTTCATAGCATTAGTTTCCTTGCCTGATGCCTCCTCTGTTGCAGTGAGTGGCAGCCGGGAGAGAAGTTCTTGAAGTTACATCTTAAACGTTGCCTCTGTTTTGTGTTCAGAATAGCAAATATTGGGCGTAAGAGATCACATTCTGTGGCTGTTTCATGGACGTGAAATCCTAGAAGTGTAGGGCATGTGAGTTAGTAAGTGTTTACCAATCATCCACAAACTATTTTTACTAGGAGAGGTTAAATGCTTTGCTTAATTAAGATTGCCTGGATTGGAACAAAGACCAGAACTCATGTCTCTACATCTAAGTCCGGTGGCTCTCGATGTTAAATAAATATTTGTTGGATTCTCATTCTAACAGTAACGACTTTGGCCAGTGACTGAGCGTCCAGAGCCAAGAGCAGAGTGCCCTCCTAGAGCACTTTCCCGGCCTGAGTTCTCCATGGAAAAAATTACTCGAATCAGGCAGGGGGTTCTCCTACCTGATCGGCTGCATGTGCTCTCCCTCTGGGTCTCCCTCTTCTTGTCCTCCACCTGTGGAGTGGCTTATGTAGTCCCAAGAGACATGTTTTGACAAAGAAAAAAACGAGGTGAAGATTAAGTAGAGAGAACGAAGGGGGGAGAATTGAGATTTTGGAGAGCAATGGTGACAAACTTTAACAGCCAGCACATAACCTCTGGGGATGTGCTTTAGACTGTGTGAGTGTGTGTGTGTGTGTGTGTGTGTGTGTGTGTGTGTGTGTGGTGCAAAGCACGACTTAATGCAAGGAGATGTGAGGAGACCATGATCAAGTCTGAAGTACAACTACTCCCACCTAAAGCACCGGGTGTCCACCTCCAAGGAGAGTGACCACAGTGTCCATCCAAGAGGCCCCTGGGGCCAAGTTCCACTGCAGCAGAGGGAGCTTGCATAGGATTACGGGACACCATCACCATTGCTGAGTGTCTCCCTACCACCAAACATTACCTGTGACCTGGTTTTAGGATATCATTCTTCCCGGCAATAGATCGCTTTCGACAACAGTATTTTGGTAAACGTAATGCTAACAGCAGCACAACAGCAGAAAAACAATAACAATGAAATTATTGGAAGTTTTTATGTAGCTGTAAAGTGAATTGTTGGAAGTTTGTTGTTTTTTTTTTGTTGTTGTTGTTGGAAGTTTTTATGTAACTGTAAAGTAAGGAGACCACAGCACAGGGAATAGTCTTTTGCCTCCTCAGTCCTCCAAAGGACGAGCTGGTGGCAAAATCGACAACGTGGGAGTCAGAAAACTACACCTGACCTTCATTAATTAGGTTGATGTTGGAAAAGTCACTGGCCTCTCTGCAGCCCAGGATCTCCATCTGTAAAATGAGGGACCTCGCTCATCGTACAAGTCCTTCCCAACACCACTGCCTTCACTTCCTCCTCATTTCTCTTGTCCTTCCTCTTTCACGCTGAAATTACTTCTGTATACACATGGTCTCCCTCCCCTTGCCTTCTGGAAGCTGACTTTGGGAAATGCAAGCACCGGCTCAGGGAGTCACTCATCTTCTGAGAGAGAGCGTCTTCTCAACTCATCTTCTGAGAGCGGTTTCTCAACTCGTCGGTGTATTGCCGAGATAGATCTTAGAATATCAGTCTTGTCGAATTTGTTTAAAATACAAGCCCATTTGCAAAATTTTGGCTTACACACATTTCAAGAAACCATTTGTTCCTTAAAACAGAGACTGCTTGTCCTGGAAATCCGGAGAACATCTGTGATTCTACACCCTCCAGAGCAGTGAGCCGGGCTTGCTCTGCCTCCTTGCTCTATGCATGGAAAGTGCAGTTAAAATGTCTTTGCATTTGTTCCTTCCCCTAACATCATCAGGTGTTTACGGAGGCCCTAGGCTCAGCAGGAGAAACGCTTTCCCTTCCTTACCACATTCTGTTTTACAAGAAGGACAAAGCAGAAACATCTGCAGGGCTAGTCTCTGCATCTGCTCCAATAACACCAATGACTTCGGGCTTTATTTGGGGAAGTGGAGGAAGGTTGGAGATATTGGGCAGAAAGTATTAAACCTTTGGCTTTCTTTCTTTCTTTTCTTTTCTTTCTTTCTTTTTTTTTTTTTTTTTTTTGGTTTGGTCTGTTTCAGTCAGTACAGATTTGTGCTCAGGCTGCCGTAACAACACAACAACACAGACTGTGTGGGCATAACAGAAATTCATTTTCCCACAGTTCTGGAGCCAGAAGCCCACGATCATGGTGTCAACAAGTTCAGTTCCTGGTGAGAACTCTCTTCCCAGCTCAGAAACAGCCGCCTTCTGGCCACACCTTCACCAGGCTCTGTCTCACACACACCTGGAAAGAGCTTCTCTCCTGTCTCTTCCACGTATTCTAAGGATACCGGTCCTTTTGGAGTAGAGCCCTACATGGATGACTTCATTTAACCTAAATCATGTCCTTAAAGGCTCTGTTTCCAAATACAGTCACACTGGGGGGACAGAGCTTCAACACAGGAATTTGAAGGGCTGCAAGTATTCGGCCCATGACAGGCAGCACAGATTTTCCCTTTCCGTTCCCTGATTCAGACAGGAGCTCACCCTCTGACGCGGGCCAGAGTGGGCAAAACATACAAAGGTCCCTGAAAGAGCGGATCTGCTCATTTCCCTCTGGAGCCCAGCAAAGAGCAGCGATCCCGCCATTGTCCCCGAGGGTGTAGCTTGGAAAGTGGCAAGTGCTGGGGATGGCCAAGGTCAACCTTTTAGAAGATGTCTCCCTGTGGGCAACACCAGCTCCCTGCAAATTGTCAAATCGTCCTGCCAGGAAAGGAAATTCAAAAGTACAGTTTCTGTTGTCAGGACCCCTCTCTCAAGTCCAGAATCATAACGGCAGGGTTGTCCAGGCTATGACGTCCGTGTGAGTGTGCGTGGATCCGTGTGTGTACACATGCACACTGGTTCAGACATTACGCCTCAGTTGTTCTCAGCCTTCCTGGAGGGTCTCCGTCCATTGTGAGATGGTGTCTTAAGTAATTAGTTCTCACTGGCCTGAGCGGGGACACAGGGTCTCTCGGGGAGGGCAGAACTCTGGTGCTCAGCCCTTAGGACCACACTCAGATGGGTGTAACAGTGGCTATAACAGCCAATCCTGAAAGGAGGGCCGCTTTCCTCACACACCAAGAAATTTGGAGGTGGGCAGTCCTGGGCTGGTTGGCCGTCCTATAGTGCTCTCAGGGACCCAGGCTCTGACGGTCTTTCTGGTCCGCCATCTTATGCGTGGAACTTTCATCAGGCTTGTGTGTTCAAATCCCTAGATGCCATGTTCCAGCTCCAGGCTGGAAGGAGAGAGAGCAAAGGGTAAAAGAGGAAATGTGAATGCTGCAGGTCAGACGGAGTCTGTCCTCTTCAACAGTATTTCCTACAAACCTCGCCCCCAGCTTCTGCTTGTATCTGAAGTAGCTAGTGTGTAGGTCACATGGCCATCCCTAGCTGTAAGGGAGCCTGAGATGGGATCATTTTAAGCTAGCGCCATGCCATCCTGAATAAATTTAGCAACTGTTGCAGAAAAAGAAAGGGCAAATGGGTTGCTGAGCAAAAAACCAACAGTCATTGCCACGGTGCCCACGAAACAATATTCTTCTTCTTCTTCTTCTCTTTTTTTAAGATTTTATTTATTTATTTGACAAGACAGAGATCACAAGTAGGCAGAGAGAGGCAGGTGGAGGGGCAGGGGGTGGGGGAAGCAGGCTCCCCAGTGAGTAGAGAGCCCGATGCAGGGCTCAATCCCAGGACCCTGAGATCATGACCTGAGCTGAAGGCGGAGGCTTTAACCCACTGAGCCACCCAGGCATCCCAATATTCTTCTTCTTACTGGAGGTCTGCTCACACAAGGGAAGGCCAAGGGAGGACAGCTGTGGCCTCCCTGCCTCTCTCTTCTCCTGAGTAATTCATCTCTGGCCCAAACTCTCCAAATATCACTCAGCAAACAAAAACCAAGTAGCTCACTGCATTGCTGCACAAGTGTTGGCTCAGCAACCACAATGTGCCAGGCCCCACAGAGCTGGGGGGCAGTAGTGGGGAAGGTTTCCCAGAGCTGCCATTTTCCCATGCGACAGACAATAAGCAAAGACACATAAAATACGTCCAAGTGCTCCAAAGCAAGATAAAGTATCGTGAAGGGGATAAGTTGTGAGCAGGGATGTTTAGATTTCATAACCCAGAATGACCTCTTCAAGGAGATGACATGTGAGCAAAAATAGGATAAAATGAAGGAAGGAGGGTGGGGTTATGGGGTCTGTACAGGGCAAGAGACTGCCCCAAACAGAAGTACACGGACATGTTCCGGAAAGAGCAGTTGGGCCTGAAGCCCTGGGGAGGAGGGCTGAGGGAGGAGTGGGAGAGAATAGGGACCATACACAGCCTGAGAAACAGCAGTAAGAACATGAGACATCTCTTCTAGGTTTGTTTTTTTTTGTTGGGTTTTTTTTTTTTTAAGTATTTTTAAATTAGGGGATCTACATTTTTTAAAAAATATTTTACTTATTTGTCAGAGAGAGAGAGAGAGATAGCAAGCACAAGTGGGGGAGCAGCAGGCAGAGGGAAGAGAGAGAAGCAGACTCCCCACTAAGCAGGGAGCCCGACGTGGGGCTCTATCCCAGGACCCTGGGGTCATGACTTGAGCTGAAGGTGGAGGCTTAACTGACTGAGCCACCCATCTGTCCCTCTTCTGGGTTTGATGGGAAGCCATTTGGAGGGTTTGGGCAGGAACTGAAATGGTCTTCTTCTGCTTGTAAGAGATGGCTCTGGAGCTAAGCAGAAAATCGGCTGTGAAGGGGTCACGAACGGAAACGATGAAGCAACACATGAATCCAAGAGATGACCCTGTGACTTGGGTGGGACCAGTGGGGATGGTGGAAAATAATCAGAGTGCAAAGGATTTTGAAAGAAGTGAAAACAGATATGGGGGAGGGAAATTCATGAAGTATATCCCGTCCCTCAGAAGGCTTCAGGGAATGTCAACTCCCACCCTCTTCACTTCCAGTAAGGTTTTAGGGAGTTTACGGAATGCTATCCTGGCGGCCACCCAGCTGACCTGCTCCTTAGTGGAGCTCTGCTCGCTGAGAACAGCTCAAGTTGCAATGTCTCAGAACAGCTGGATTTTTTTTTTTAATTTTTTATTTTTTATAAACATATATTTTTATCTCCAGGGGTACAGGTCTGTGAATCACCAGGTTTACACACTTCACAGCACTCACCAAAGCATATACCCTCCCCAATGTCCATAATCCCACCCCCTTCTCCCAACCCTCCTCCCCCCAGCAACCCTCAGTTTGTTTTGTGAGATTAAGAGTCACTTATGGTTTGTCTCCCTCCCAATTCCATCTTGTTTCATTGATTCTTCTTCTACCCACTTAAGCCCCCTTGTTGCACCACCACTTCCTCATATCAGGGAGATCATATTATAGTTGTCTTTCTCTGCTTGACTTATTTCGCTAAGCATGATACGCTCTAGTTCCATCCATGTTGTCGCAAATGGCAAGATTTCATTTCTTTTGATGGCTGCATTGTATTCCATTGTGTATATATACCACATCTTCTTGATCCATTCATCTGTTGATGGACATCTAGGTTCTTTCCATAGTTTGGCTATTGTGGACATTGCTGCTATAAACATTCAGGTGCACGTGCCCCTTTGGATCACTACATTTGTATCTTTAGGGTAAATACCCAGTAGTGCAATTGCTGGGTCATAGGGCAGTTCTATTTTCAACATTTTGAGGAACCTCCATGCTGTTTTCCAGAGTGGCTGCACCAGCTTACATTCCCACCAACAGTGTAGGAGGGTTCCCCTTTCTCCGCATGCTCGCCAGCATCTGTCATTTCCTGACTTGTTGATTTTAGCCATTCTGACTGGCGTGAGGTGATATCTCATTGTGGTTTTGATTTGTATTTCCCTGATGCCAAGTGATATGGAGCACTTTTTCATGTGTCTGTTGGCCATCTGGATGTCTTCTTTGCAGAAATGTCTGTTCATGTCCTCTGCCCATTCCTTGATTGGATTATTTGTTCTTTGGGTGTTGAGTTTGCTAAGTTCTTTATAAATTCTGGACACTAGTCCTTTATCTGATATGTCGTTTGCAAATATCTTCTCCCATTCTGTCAGTTGTCTTTTGATTTTGTTCACCGTTTCCTTTGCTGTGCAAAAGCTTTTGATCTTGATGAAATCCCAATAGTTCATTTTTGCCCTTGCTTCCCTTGCCTTTGGTGATGTTCCTAGGAAGATGTTGCTGCGGCTGAGGTCGAAGAGGTTGCTGCCTGTGTTCTCCTCAAGGATTTTGATGGATTCCTTTCGCACATTGAGGTCCTTCATCCATTTTGAGTCTATTTTCGTGTGTGGTGTAAGGAAATGGTCCAATTTCATTTTTCTGCATGTGGCTATCCAATTTTGCCAGCACCATTTATTGAAGAGGCTGTCTTTTTTCCATTGGACATTCTTTCCTGCTTTGTCGAAGATTAGTTGACCATAGAGTTGAGGGTCTATTTCTGGGCTCTCTATTCTCTTCCATTGATCTATGTGTCTGTTTTTGTGCCAGTACCATGCTGTCTTGATGATGACAGCTTTGTAATAGAGCTTGAAGTCCGGAATTGTGATGCCACCAACATTGGCTTTCTTTTTCAATATCCCTTTGGCTATTCGAGGTCTTTTCTGGTTCCATATAAATTTTAGAATTATTTGTGCCATTTCTTTGAAAAAGATGGATGGTACTTTGATAGGAATTGCATTAAATGTGTAGATTGCTTTAGGTAGCATAGACATTTTCACAATATTTATTCTTCCAATCCATGAGCATGGAACATTTTTCCATTTCTTTGTGTCTTCCTCAATTTCTTTCATGAGTACTTTATAGTTTTCTGAGTATAGAGTCTGTGCCTCTTTGGTTAGGTTTATTCCTAGGTATCTTATGGTTTTGGGTGCAATTGTAAATGGGATTGACTCCTTAATTTCTCTTTCTTCTGTCTTGTTGTTGGTGTAGAGAAATGCAACTGATTTCTGTGCATTGATTTTATATCCTGACACTTTACTGAATTCCTGTACAAGTTCTAGCAGTTTTGGAGTGGAGTCTTTTGGGTTTTCCACATATAGTATCATATCATCTGACAGCTGGCTTTTTAAATAACTAAGCACAAACGTAAGTTACAGCTCTCTCCATCTCTCTCTATCTCTTTGCACTTTAATACGCTTTATAACATTAAGAGTGGGTTTCAATTCATTATTTTGTAACTGGAGGGACAGACTTCCAATGGCAGAATAAAAAGGTCAGAGAGATGAAAAGTATGGCATAGGGAATATAGTCAGTAAGGTGGTAATAATATTGTTTGGTGACAGACGATGACTTCACATATGTTGGTGAGCCCTGAGTCATGTATAGAATTGTTGAGTCATTATTTGTACACCTGAAACTGCACATTAATTATACTTCCATCTAAAAAGAGTGGATTTTTTAAAAAAGATTTTATTATATATTTGACAGAGAGATAGAGAGAGGGGCCACAAGTAGGCAGAGCAGCGGGCAGAGGTAGAGGGAGAAGCAGGGTCCCCACTGAGCAGGAAGCATTCCAATGCTGGGCTTGATCCCAGGACCCAGGGATCATGACCTGAGCAGAAAACAGCTGGTTAACCAACTGAGCCACCCAAGTGCCCCGAAAGAGTGGGTTTTTAATGGCTACTCCCTGAGAAATTGAAGGTCTATGCACATACAGGGGATGTACGCTCTTCTTCCTACTAATAATTTTTACATTCTGATCGGGAAACTTTGGGGTGTGTCTTGCATGGGATCACTGTCCATCATGTGTCTCTCAGTGGGAAAAAAATTCTCTTTGGTAAACCACACAGTGCAGAATGGGTTGTTTAGGAGATTAATAGGGTACTGAATATACAAGAGGGGCTATATTCAAAATGACAACCACAAAGCTTCCTTGCTTTAAATTTGATGGGAACACTGGAAAGATACGAAACTTATCTCTAGACTCTAGACTCTTTATTTAGCCTGTGGGTCAAAGCTTGAAACTAGGGTGTTTCTTAGGCCCTCAGTCGTGGAGGTGTAGAGAAGAGTGTTAGAACCTGGTCGTTAGCCAGGGAAGGTCTTTGTAAGGGAAGACGTCTCAGGAAGATGGCAAGGGAATGAATAACACACAGGATGTGGTAGGTATTCCATGGATATGTGCCAAATGCGTGGAAAATGGCTCCAACGTATTCCTTTCATTGGTTCATTCATTAAATAGATATAACATGGGTATGTGCTTGGGCAGGCACTGCTCCAGGTGCTGAATAAACATCATCAAGTAAAATGCATACCGTGCCTGCCATCATGGAGCTCAAGGAAAGGACAGACAGTGACAAATTCACAACACATTGTGGCAAGGGACATGAGGGAGCCAAAGAGGGTGCAGTGGTGGACAATCACACATGGGCAGAGACCATGTCTGTGAGGAGGTGGCATCTCAAGTGAGATGTGAGGTAGAGGGTAAGTGGGTGGTTGTAAGTGATTCTTTGGTGCTCAGGTCATGATGGGAAAACCCTGTGAGAGAGCCACGTTCTGGATAAAGCACAGAGTCAACTTTCAGCCCTGTGTTGTGGGCATGGAGAATGGTTCAAGAACCCCTGTTCACTCAAAGCTGCCTTTGCTGCACCGGGCTGTGTAGACTATATGATGATTCCGGCTGTGGGATGCTAAGCCAGCTATTATGACTTCCCCATTAATTCGGGTTTCCCTCATGATTCTTACAGCCGCCGCAGGATTCCAATCAGTTGCGGAAAGTGAAGATGCCCTCCTCAGACACTTATTCCAAGGTTATCAGAAATGGGTGCGCCCTGTATTAAATTCTAATGACACCATAAAAGTATACTTCGGATTGAAAATATCTCAGCTCGTAGATGTGGTGAGTGGTCCTTGGCACGAAGCTGAAAAGAACGTGCATTCCTTAACCTGTTTGTGAGTCTGAGATTTCATTTTGATTTCTTTCCCCATGGCTGCCATTTCCATTTTAAAAATAGCTTCCTGTGAGAGAAAATCTGCCCCAAGAGGCCAGTGAAATGACCCGAGGAAGGAATGTGAAGTGTCGTGGAGTAAATTTTCATTGCGGCACTATTCGTGTGGAACCTTTTGCTGGGGGTCGGATGTGGTTGCTGGGACAGGCACTGTCCCTGGCGGGTTGGCTGAGCACCAGAAGGAGCATCCAGGGAAAAGCGAGGGGCAGGAGAGAAGGCAGAACCGAGCCCGCCCAGGGTTCATCATTGTTCCCCAGGCCAAGTCGGTGTCACCTGGACTGCATGAGGGTGTTGGGGGGCGGTGCTGGCAGGGAGAGAAGGCGGATGGTGCTGGCACCCGAGTAAGTGCCCAGTGAGCTCATCACCCTCTTGAATCCCCTCAGGACCCTACATTTTCCCCTGCCCCACCCATACCTTAACATTCTCCACTCAAAGTGTTCCTGTTTCCCACTTCTGCCATGATTGGCATCCTGGGAAATCAGTGAACTTCAACAAGCCCATGACTGCAAAGTCATCCTGCAAAGTCCCATGACTGCAAAGTCCCCAGAGTTCCAGAATAACCCATCTTGCCCCAATCCCTGTCCCAACACTCACACACTCACCCACCCCAGCTGATTCAATGCCCAAAGATTCCTTCTAGAAAATCACACAAATCCAATCTCTGATTTAGTTCATATTCATTCTGCTTTGCCACCTTACCATGCTTTCTGGGTTATGCAATTTTAGATAAATATCACCACAATGAACTACTACTTGCTTTAATTATTATTTTTTTGTTTTAAAGAAAATATGCATAGTATTTTAGGATCCCAGGCTGTTTAACTGTTTCAGTTGAGAATCCTTTATACTTTGAATACTTCAAATGTATGTGTCAGAGAGGTCTTTCTGACAAAAGAAAAAAAAAATCTAAAAGACAACTTCATTTACTTGAATTTACATCTTCCTAATTGTCACTTTCTTAGGATGAAAAGAATCAGCTGATGACAACAAATGTGTGGCTCAAACAGGTAACTGTCAGTGCAAGCATTATATCTGCTAACCTAATTATTTCCATGCTTTTCTATTTAGAAAGACACCCATTTGAAAAACAATTATTTTACAGAGCATATTGGGTTCCTTGGGGAGATATTTGGGAATGGCTGGGAAGGGTCCATTACTTAATTTTCTTTTGCGGGAGTTGGAGAGCAGAGAACAGGTGCTAGAAGCCCAGAGGCCTGCCTGGCGGGGACTCTCTGACACCGAGGCCTCGGCCCTGCTCCCTGGCTACCTGGAGAAGGAGGGGGGGGAGTTCCAGATTGCCACTGTCCCCCTCTTTAAGGTACCACATCTGGAATAGGCAATCAGCGATCTTAAATTCTCCCTCATCCCTACGGGTCCTCGGTGGGAGGAATGTTTCCCATGGCTCCCTAGAAAGAGAAACAGGGAAGGCCGAAGGCCTCTCACCGTCAATTTCAGAACAAAGTGAAGACAAACAAAATGACGATATGTTTTCCTCATATAACTAAAAAGGCATTTTGAATAGGTTCAAATCCCTGCTTAGAGAGCTCGCGTTTAGTTCAACTGGGCCCTGTTTCCTAAAACCAGAAGCATCCGCTCGGAGGAGCTCGTCCTAGAATGATCAGGAAGTAGCTACCCTTCAAAGCCCAATTTTGCATAGGTAATGGAAAGGAGAAAATATTGACACTTCTTTGATAGGAGGTGAAAAGTTTGGTATCATTGTTTATTTTTGCTTGTTGTTGCTGTCGTCAGCAATTACTTGTTTGTTTGTTTGTTTTTTCCCTGAATGTCCAAGTAATTGTCTAACCTGATAGACTTAAATCTTCCTGGTGAGGAATCTTAAATATCTCACTGAATTTTAACATACATACACTCTATTTTTGTTCATTTTTATTGAAATAAGTTAATTACCTTCAGGTTCAGGAGACATTGTTCCATTCTGCTAAGGGTATAGAAGCAGAAGGAGATTCCCTGGGCTTCCTTTATGTCATATTTCTCCCACTCAAAAACTTTGGTCAAAGTTAAAGAATTATTATCATCTTTACCACTCTCTATTCTGCTGATTCTTTAATTGGTAGATATCTTAGCAAGTTATGAAATGGATCTTTATTTTACTTGCGAATAAAGATGTCTAGGAGAAAATAGTAAGCTGGTAATACAGATAGTAGAATACAATTCAAATAAACATGTTTTTCTGTATACCCATCTCCTTCTTCCATGACGTAGCTTAGAGGCTGTGGAATTCAGAAATATTTTGAGTTAATAAAAATCAGTAAGAAGTGCTGTATTTGAGTTTGCAGGAGAGAGGATAAAAACTTTTAGAGTGCAAATGGGTTTAGGAAGTTAACAAAAATAGAGCAGACAAAAAACCTCTCAACTGCTTTACACACAAGTCCTTCTCCAACTGCTCCTTGAGATTAATCTTCCGTTAAGCTGTCACATAAAACAGCAATCCAGGGACTCTTGGCCTTCGAAATTTATACTTTTCACTTTGCCTGAGATTTTGAAAGCACGAGGTCACTTCAGTGGAAGCAAACAAGAAGCCACGGCTCCTCAGACCTTAACTACGACTATGGAAGTGACTTCCAGCAAAGCTGGGCCACGAGAATCCCAGGGGCCTGGTGAAGGCCTCAGGTCAAGACAGGGTCACAATCTAAGCATCTCCGGTACCCAACACAGAGCAAGAGAAATCCATAGGAATGGGGCAAGCTGATGCTTGGAAAAGCCAGCCTGGGGACTCAGGGTCCCATTTTCTAGAAGTAATGAGGATAACAGATTTTTTTTTTCATTAAATTATAGTTGGTACACAATGTAACATTAGTTTCAGGTGTACAACATGGTGACCTTATGCCGCACTCGCACAAGTGTCGCTCCCATCTGTCACCGTATACGCTATTACAATACCATTGACTACACGTCCTACGCTGTATTTTTCATCCCCGTGACTTCTTTTTTTTTTTTAAGATTTTATTTATTTATTTGACAGAAAGAGATCACAAGCAGGCAGACAGACAAGCAGAGAGAGAGGGGAAATAAATAAAATCTTTTAAAAAAAATGGGTGTGTTATACAGATCTCAGTTTTAGAGTAGCTAATGATAATACCTAAGGATTATTAAAGCACGTCCTAAGTGTTAAGTCGCCGTGCTTGGGTGTGTCATAGGAATAAACTCAGTTCATTCTCACAACCACCCTATGAGGTAGGTCCTATTAGGATTCCCACTTTGCAGATGAGAAAACTGAACATTGGAGAACCGGAGTGACTTGTCCAAGGTTGGGCACTTAAGTGAAGTTGGGCTCAGATGAAGAAATCCTTCCCTTGCCTCGCACTAGGGCGTGCATGGAAGATGTCCAGTGCTCCGCTCAGTGCTGTCCCTGTGGAGACTAGCTCCTTCCTAGTCCTTGTCTTCTTCCTCTTTTCTTTTTTAAGATTTTTTTCATTTATTTATTTAACACACAGAGAGAGAGAGACAGCAAGAGAGGGAGCACAAGCAAGGGCAGAGGGAGAGGGAGAAGCAGGCCTCCCACTGAGCGGGGAGCCCGATGCGGGGCTCGATCCCAGGACCCTGGCATCATGACCTGAACTGAAGGCAGACGCCCCACGACTGAGCCACCCGGGCACCCCCAGTCCCTGTCTTCTAAGGTTTTGGTGCCTCAACCTCTGCGACATCTGGTCTAAAAAGGCATTTAGGAGGGAATGAAGTAAGGATTACTCCCTCTTCCATTCATTCCACAAGGTTTATTGAGAACCTACTAAGTGTCAGTCACTCTGCTAGATCCCAGGTATATGAAGAGTAAGATACAGCCCTGCCTTCACGGAGAGGACACAGCGGAACTTGTGTGAAGAATAATGATGGCGATATAATAAACAAACACCCTAAGGAAAATCTACATAAGTACTGGGTCATTACAAAAATGACAGCGAGAAAGGGAGAAAATCAGGGAAAGCCCCCAAGGGAGGAGGTATTTAAGTTAGGTCTTAGATGATCAGTAGAGGTTCCACAATCCAAAAAAGAAGAGAAGTTGTGAACCCCTGTATGCCCTTCCCAATCACTTAACTTCCCAAAGCTCTCACGCCAGAACAGACCTACAGGAAACTCTTCCCAGCCACCCTTGTATGCCTCAGCCAGAGCAAAGACCAAAACGAGAAACCCCTGTTCTTTTCTCATTTCCCACCCAGACACTGTAAAATGCTCCCTGATTCGCATCACAGAGAGAATAAAACTTCGTATTGAAACAAAAACGTGTTCCACACAGTTTCCGTAACTGAGATGCTCGGTTGGTTTTTTTTTAATGCAATTCTTCTGTCTTATCCTCTATTTCCATAGTTCTTCTCTGGTATATTTAGATGTTCTTCCTCCATCCTCTTAACCAAAGACTTTATCGAGCACAAATTTAGTGACATCCTGAGAAAGTCCTCTCTGTGGAGCTATTTTTATTTTATTGATCTTATTTTGGAAACTCATTTGTCTTCCTCCTTCCTACTTCCAGGGAGTAATCAAAACCCCATAAATCATAAATAGATTATTAACACTGACTCACTAAAACTACATGAGAAAGTACTTAGTGCCTCACTGCTCAGATTCTGCTCCGTCACGTTCAAGGTTAGGAAAACTGCATTGCAAACACCTTAAAGGAAAATGGGATATGAAACCACCCTTTCTTTGATGATAAAGGGTTGAACCCCTGGCCTAGAGACTGTCATGTGAGCAATCTCTAAGACAACAGATGTCAAAATTACTCACTCAACAGCATTTACTGGGCACCTACTATGCACTGGGCACGGCGTGTAAGACGCTGGGCTAGGCACCGTCAGGTGTTAACACCAATAAGACAGTAAGATTCTGAGCAACCGCACTTCATTACAGCTGAGAGCACGTTGCTGTCCTACCCCCTTCATTTTCCCCAAGGAAAAGAAAACTGCCTGAATGTCTGCCAAGGCCAGCATCTCAAAGTAGCCTTGTTTCTCCAACAGCTGGTTCCCCTTTTACACCAACCAAAAGTTCAGTAAACATATGCAGGCCTCAGAGGCTAGACCCCTGGAGCTGGTCTCGAAGGAGAAATCAGAAACAAACCTGCCATGGAAGGCTTGGCCTTGCTCTAAAGGTCAGGGGGATCTTCGCTCAAGTCTAATTCCTTCCACCACCTGTATCTCTGACCTTTACTCAGCATCTTCTCCTTTCTTCCTTTCTTCTCCCAGCCTCATGCAGACCTTAGCAAAGGAGGCCGGTTGGGTGGACCCTGAGTGAAAGTTGAGGAGGAATTAGGAGTTAGGAATCCGAAATCCTGCTATGTAAATCTGGGCAAGTCATTTTGCCTCTCAGACCCTCAGTCTCTTCATCTATAAAAGAGCGGCGATGCCTAGCTCACAGTGTTGTTAAGAGGTAAAATGCGATCGTGTGTGTGAATGCGACTGGTATATTATCTGGTGTGTAGTGGGGACTCAATAAATGTCATTTCCTCCTGCCACCTTTGGAGGCTTTTTCATCCTTATTGACAAATCTCATTTCTTGGCCCTGACCACTTATGGTTATAATGTGAATATGAGATATATAATATGGCATGTTGTTGTCTTTAAGAACCAACTTTAACTTGTTTTAAAAATTTCACACTTGAGGGCACCTGGGTGGCTCAGTCAGTTAAGTATCTGCCTTTGGCTCAGGTCGTGACCACAAGGTCCTGGGATGGAGCTGCATATCGCACATTCGGACTGCCTGCTCATCAGGGAGTCTGCTCCTCCCTCTCCCCCTCTCCCCCGCCCGGCACTAGTGCTTTCTTTCTCATTCTCTCTCTCAAATAAATAAATCAAATCTTAAAAAAAAAAAAAGAAGATTTTCACACTTGATTTTTAGATAACTGAAGATCCCAGGGAGGTCCCAGAGGCTACAAATCAAGGCACTACTTGTTCCTTACCATCTTTTGGACTTAGTATTAAACTAAGAATAAGTAGGAGAATTTTTTTTTTTTGGTTTTTTTTTTTTCAGTGAAAAGTCTTTGATTTCAGTTTAAGTGAAATTTTATTCTGGATATTAGCCAGACATCTATGAGTGATATTTCAGATAATGTATGTAAGAAAAATAATTTAAGGGAATATAAATAAATAAAAATTAATAATAATTTAAATAAATAAATAATAATTTAAATAAATTAAATAAAAATTAAGGGAATATATATGATGTGGATTTGAAATTGCACTTTTCACAATTAAGAAAGCTATTTTCCCCTCTTTTTCTCAGTCACAGATTAACTTTGCTCTTTGGCCCCTGACGTAGCCTGTGCTCTCCTGTTTCCTGCAATGACACAGCTCTCCACCGGAGAACTGCTTCGTGATAGTGCTGATGTTTGTCAACGGCTTTGAGAATGTTGGCTGGAACATGCTATATGAACACAGGGTATTATTTGTAATCTCTTACTTGAAGAAGGGAGAGACAGGAGATTAGTCTCCAGATGCCCCCAGGCTTTCAAAGAGAACAGGAAGTAACCAGAAGGTCTCAGAGCTCCTTAGCCAAGACAGAGGTTGGGGGCTCAGAACCCTCACCCTGACACTCTGACCTAGCACGTGTTGTGGTCCCGGGACATGGGGCTCTGTCTGCATCATGATGGATGTGTATGTTGGTAGAAATTCAAGGAACCCCTCTGGACGGATGTGGCAGGGAGAATCTCTGATTCCCCAGGTCTGGTTCTGAAGGACACCTCAGAAAGGAGTACAGTCAGTAAAGGACCATACAGGTGGAGGACTCAGGGATTCTGACTCCAATTCAGTACACTTGCTCTTCTGGGTACTCCAAAGTCAACAGCATTGACCAAAGCCCCATTTGGCCTCTTTCTCTTTACTGGTCTGGGATGAAACCTAGGGGATACCTGGGTGGCTCAGGTGGTTAAGTGTCTCTCTTCGGCTCAGGTCATGATATGGGTCCTGGGATCAAGCCCCTCATTGGGCCCCTTGTTCAGTAGAGAGTCTGCTTCTCCCTCGCCTGCTGCTTCCCTCTGCTTGTTCTCTCTCTCTCTGACAAATAAATGAATCAAATCTTTAAAAAAAAAAAGAAAGAAAGAAACCTAAATCCCTGTAGATCTCTTTATGTTCTCCTTGAGGATCCAATGCACCCCTCCTTCATGTTCACTCATTTCTGCCCCAGCACCTTCCCAAGCCCCCTTCCTTCTCCCTGCCTCACGCTGCCACTCACTGCCCCTCCTTACCATTCAGGGCTCAACTTCTGAAGGTTGTCTTCTCAGAACTACCTTCCCTGTCCACCCTAATGTTCCCTGCCATTATATCCAAATGGCACCCTCTTCAGAGCAATGACCACTAGGTGTGCTCATTTGTTTCCGAGGTGGCCCCAGGCCAGGAATACAGAGCAGCAGCGGTAGGCTCTGTGTGAGTACATGCCTTGCATACTAGTGGAATGCATCATTCCCCCCCAGACCGTGAGCCCAATAAAACACCACCGCTCTGTTCTCTCTGGCTGCAGCTGTTCATTCTGCAGTTAGAGATCTGGTGAGCAAGGCAAACCTTTCTGACCCAAAAGTCCCACACCCTAGGGCTTGCCCTAGTTCCCTTAGAACAGCTTGTAAAACCAGGTATGTATTTGCTGGGATTTGCAAAAAGGCAGGAGCCCCAGCGTTGTAGCTATCCACCCTCCCTACAGGGTGGAACCAGGCATGGGAAAAGACAGCTGTGCCTGGAGCGGAGAGGACACTGTATCCAAGAAGCAGGCAATTTTGTTTGCAGCAATCTTCACATTCCAAATGGAGGAAGTATAAGATTGTACTCTGTGGCTGAACTCACCAACATTGTCCATTCAAGACAAGCCAGTTCATAAGCACACAGTTCCAGCCAATCTGCCCAAGTCTGTGTCTGCACCTGGGGCTCACCACCTGCCTTCTGGCAGCCCACTGCTTGTTTGAGAGCTACTCAGATTCTCCCAGGATCACTGAGAACTTTTCAGTTGCGCATGACAGAGAACGCAACCCAGACTGGCTTCAGCAAAAATAGAATGTATTGGCTTTCACAGCCTAGAAAGTAGAGGGACAAGGCCAGCATTACATGCAGCTTGATCCAGGGGCTCAAGCACTATTTGGTGTTCCCTGTGCACGTCTCTGGGCTCCTCGTCCTCTGGATGACCCCAATCTCATCTCAGCCCTCCTTTAGTGGCTGTATCAGCTTCAGCCTCAAAGTGCTACCTGTGTTCAAGTTCAGCAAGAGAGAGAACGGCCAACCTCTTTTCCAGTTGTTCCAGAAGATTCATGCTATCCCACTTTTTTGTTTCCCATTTGGTCACCTGCCATCTCTGAAGATCACAGTGGGCAGGTGTGAGGTACAGCCCCCTTTCTGGGGCAGAAGGAAGAGTTAGATCCACCCACATCTGGTGAGTGACAGTGCAGTAGGTAGTTCCCCAAGAGGAAACTGGGGTGCTCTTACCAGCAGCAAGGCAGGTGAACTTGAGGCAGCAAGCAACATACATCCACTTTATTTCTGAATTCATTTTTCTCCTCTTTCTATAAAGAGCTCTTGACATGCCACTTTCTTCTCGAATGAAGTCTTGCCTAAGTGGAGGTCAGCTGAAGGCTCCTGTCATTAACAGTTCCTCTTCATCTTGTAATTTCTCTTCCCTTGGTTGTCCACAAACTTAGACACAGTGTAACATGTCTATTTGCATAATTCCTTCACCTTTGGACAGATATTTTACCATTAAGGCCAACCAGATTTTCTGTTGTTATTATCTTCATATTCTTTTTTTTAACAGAGGAAAAGATGGAATAAGCTACTGTTTTAGCTTGAGTACAAAGTTAATAAGCCTTACAACGTTCAACACTGGAAACATCCTTGAGAGTGGAGCCACCGAAAGCTTCAACAAACCATTGACATTATGAAGAATTTTAAATCACAAATTTTTTCACCCTAAGGTAGCATGGGAAGAGGGAAAAGAGTACAGGATATGGCTTTTGCTGGACCATGGCACACCTCCAGGGAGTTCCCTTCATGTCCTAGTCAATGTGGAAGGCACTTCCTGGACTTAAGATGCCCTTAGCATACCCAGTCATATACAACAGACTTGATCCTGTTTTCCCTACTGATCAGCTGTGTGGCCTGGGACAAGTCACTTGAACCCTCCGAGCTACAGGTCCCTCATCTAATATAGCACTATTAATAGGTCATTGTAGGTTATTAAAGAAATCAGCATTAATAAATATAAAGCACTTAGGTCAATGCCTGGCACATCATCGGCACTTGGTAACTTCTCTACTTTGCCATTTTTATTCTATTATCAGCACAGCCACAAAATAGGTTTTTAATGTATGTTACAGCTGTACTGAAAAATCATAGAAACACTCCCAAAGAAAAGAACTCCCACTGCTAAGAGGGTAATGTATGTGTTGCTTTCCTCTCTTGTAATTAGCCCAAATTTGTGTTAGATATTTGGTGAATTATTGGAATGTAGTTTTTACATCTACAAACAAATGTTGTTTTAACAATGCTTTAGTAGCAAAAACATAAAGGTGCCTGCCACCTATTTCACTGACTTTGTCTTTTCTCAAGGAAACCTCACTGTATTTTTATTTGAATTCAAACATCAGGAAAACAGTTAGAGCGACACCCTCCTTGCCAGGGCATCCTTATTCTTTGTAAGGCAGTGGTCTACCTATTTTTTTTTTTCTTATATAACAAGAAGAAGTATTACATAAAACTGTGATACATTAAGACTATGTGGGGTGGATCCAAAGAATGCAAGGCTGGTTCAACATCTGAAAATCAATCAATATAGGGGCACCTGGCTGGCTCAGTCGGTTAAGCATGTGACTCTTGACCTTGTGGTCTTGAGTTTGAGCCCCACGTTGGGTGCGCAGCCTACTTAAGGGAAAAAAAAAAAAAAGGAAAAGGAAAAGAAAATCAATCAATATAATTCATTTCATTAAGAGACTAAAGAATAATCTTGTAATTATCTCCATAGAAGATGGAAAGCTTTTTATTTAACTGAGGATCTGTTTGTGATTAAGAAAAAAAGAATCTTAGGGCTCCTGGGTAGCAGCTGTTGAGTGTTCAACTCTTGATTTTGGCTCACATGTTTATATCAGGGCTGTGGGATCCAGCCCAGTGTAGGGCTTCACACTGGGCTGGGAGTCTGCTTGGGATTCTCTCTTTCTCCCTCTCCCCCTTTCCTCACTCACACTCTCTCTCTTTCACTCTCAAATAAATAAATCTGTAAAAAAAAAAAATCTCAGCAAACCAGAAATAGGAAGAATCTTCCTTAATCAAATAAAAGGCATTTAAGAAGACCAGCAGCTAATGTAATACTTAATGGTGAATAACTAAATGCTTCCCACCCAAAATTAAGAACAATGAGAGGGAGCGCCTGGGTGGCTCAGTGGGTTAAAGCCTCTGCCTTCAGCTCAGGACATGATCTCAGAGTCCTGGGATTGAGCCCCACATCAGGCTTTCTGCTCCGCGGAGAACCTTCTTCCTCCTCTCTCTCTGCCTGCCTCCCTGCCTACTTATGATCTCTGTCTGTCAAATAAATAAATAAAATCTTTTAAAAAAAATTTCATAAAAATAAAAAGAACAATGCGAGGATATCTACTCTCCCACTCCTATTTAATGTCATACCGAAGGTCCTAGCCAGTGATTAAACACAAGGAAAATACAATAAAAGGCATTCAGATTGGGCGCCTGGGTGGCTTAGTGGATTAAAGTCTCTGCCTTCAGCTTAGGTCATGATCCCAGGGTTCTGGGATCGAGCCCTGCATCAGGCTCTCTGCTCAGCAGGGAGCCTGCTTCCTTCTCTCTCTGCCTGCTTCTCTGTGATCTCTGTCTAATAAATAAATAAATAAAGTATTTTTTAAAAAAGGGCATTCAGATTGGAAAAAAAGAAATAGAGTTTTCTATTAGTAAATGATGTAATTGTTGACGTAGAAAATCTACCAAAAAACTTCTAAAATTAAATGAGCTTAAACAAGGTCACAGGATACATACAAGGTCAACATACAAAAATCAATTATTTATTTATATTCTAGCAATGAACAATTGGATTTTTTCTCTTGATGTCAAAGTACCATTTACAATAACGTCAAAAAACATTAAATACTTAGGTATAACTCTAACTGAATATGTACAGGGTCTAATAAGCTGAAACTACAAAACACTGATTAAAAACATCAAAGAAGACCTAAACACATGGAGTGAGAAATGATTTTCCTAGGTCAGAAATCTCAATATTGTGATGTCAGTGCTCCCCAAACCAATCTATAGATTCAAGACAACCACAGTTAAAATTTCAGAAGGATTTTTCTTATAGATAGCAACAAACTGATTTAAAATTTTATGGAGAAAAGCAAAGAAACAAGAATAGCCAAAATGATTTGAAAAGGGGGAATACAGTTGGAGGACTCACACTACAGAATTTCAAAACTTACTGGAAAGTGATGGTTAAAAGAGAGTGGTACTGGGAAAAGGAGGGACACAGATAAACAAGACAGAACAAAGAGCCCATAAATAGACCCACACAGTTAACAGTTAGTTGATTTTTGACAAACATGTATAGGTAACCCAATGGAGAATATTTAGTCTTTTCAACAAAAGGTACAGGAACGATTGGACAGCCATATGAGAAAAAAACCAAAAACCTCATTCACACCATAATTAAAAAATTAACCAAAATGGATTTTAGATCAAAATGTACAACCCAAAACTATAAAATCTCTAGAAGAAAACATGGAAGAAAAATTTCTGTGACCTTAAGTTCAGCAAATATTTCTTAGGTATGAGATAATTCATAAAAGATAAAATTGGTAAAATAAACTTCATCCAAGTGTAGAACTTCTATCTTGTGAAAGACACTGGTTAGAGAATTAAGAAACTACAGACTGTGGGAAGCTATTTGCAACTCAAATATTTGATGAGAGGCTTTTATCCAGGATATATAAAGAAGTCTAAAAACTCAGTAATAAAACAAACAGCGTGATTTAAAAATATGCAAAAGATTTAACAGCCACTTCACTAAATAAGATATACAGGTGACAAAAAAGTACATGAAGAAATACTCAACACCATTAGTCATTAGGAAAATGCATATTGGAAACCGAGAATACAATTTCACAACTCTTCTAACCAAAGTAAAAAAAGGAGACAATACCAAGCACTGGAGAAGGTGCCAAAGAACCGGGTGTCTCGTACGTTGTTAGTGGGAATGCAAAATGAGACAGCTACTCGGGGACACAGTTTCATATAAAGTTGAATGTACACTTAGGATATGGCCCAGTCATCCCACTCCTGGGTATTAACCCAAAAGAAGAAAAGAATGCTTTCTACTCAAAAAGCTGCACAAAATGTTTATAGTGGCTTTGTTTGTAGTCATTAAAAACTATAAGAATCCAAACATCCTACCCAGAGAATGGATAAATCAATTGTGGTATATTCATACAAGGGAAAAACTACAACTAATAAAAATGAACAAATTACTAATATAGAAGAATCTAAGATGCATTATGGTAAATAAAAGAAATCAGGATCGAAAGGCTGTCTACCTTATGATCAGTTCTATTTTTATGACCAAAGGCAGCATTATAGGATCAGAAAGTAGATCCTGGTTGCCTGGGGTGGGGGAGGGGAGGAGTTGATTACAAAGGAGCAGCACAAGGAAAACTTTTTTGGGCAACAGAGTTGTTCTTGTACCTTCACGGTGGTAGAGATTACACAAATGTTTGCGTATAGAACCATACGCAAAGAGTGAACTGTATTGTATGTCAATTTTTAGAAAGTAAACAGAATGCAAGGGAAACAAAGAGTTCCTTTCCACGTTTCTAAGATTGAGACCTGCTGCTGGTAGTACAAGTCTCCTTAGCAGGAGACAAATTATTCATAGAAAGGAAAATGTATTTGCTTTTCAAAATGGGCAGAGGAGGAGGAAAAATGAGAGAAGCCTGTGAGTACCAAGTAAACATGATAAATACTTTATAAGTTTGGGCTCTTAAACTGTCCATCTTCATGTGCGTGCTTTTCCATAAATAGGCATGCAGTCTTTTATCCTTTAGATCATAGCTTTTTAATGACCCATATCATTTTCAATTTGTTTTTCCAGGATCAAGCCTCACAAATATTGTCTAGGATAGACAACGTCATATCTGGGGTGTACGGTCTCGTACTTTTTCAGGCATCATGCATATTTCAATACTTCACCATCTAGTGAAGTTACCCATCTGCTGACTCCTGATTTTTTAATGACAGGAAGGCTTGCACTGGGCACACTCTTCAGACTTTCTGAAATGTCACTTAATATTATCCTACATCATTACTCAGCTGTCTACATGAGGGACAGTAGGATAGAAGAATTTAATTTTCAGGTCAGATTTCATCAGATTCTGGACCCAAATCTTTTTAAGAAAGTCCATCCTGCTATAATTGGATCATCCATACATCATCCTCTTGACCTTCATAATCCAATCAATTAGGGGTCAGGTTTGTTAACCTGGGTCCATTAGCTCCTGTAAAATATGCTAAATGATTTCATTCTATTATGAGGAAAAATATGTAGGTATCTGGAGGCTAACAATATTAGGGATATAATTTAAAACTATAATTGGGTGGTCACAAAATAAATTCAGATTAGAACTTAAAAGGAAGTTCTTGGAAAATATTTTTTCATTGGATTAAAGTTATAATGTCATCAAGACTAGTCAGTGGATACTGAATGTTTCATAATAACATAGTGGGTGGATGTTTGCTCAAGACTCTTGAGTGATATTCAAAATTGTTTGTGCCCATTATCATGAGATGAAAATATTACTGGACCAACTCTTCTAGAATAAACTGAGTTAGAATTATCATTGCTTTTCTTTTGCTTCTTAAGAGAAAATAGGCTGAAAAAAAAAAAAAGAGAAGAAGCTGAAAAAATAGATCACAGATCAGTGGTGTTTGTTGCCAGGACTCTTCATTGGGAGGTAGATATATGGCAACTTTGGAAATCCCAGGTAGGATGGCCGTGTGGGCCAGGCAAGATTGGAGGCCAGGCTAGTTCAACCTGTATCTTGAGAAGTGTAATGAACCACAGGCAAGGTCGTAAGATCTAAAATGGATGGATTTCCTTTTTTAAATAAAACACTAGGATTTGGTAAATAAACATAAATTTGAAGATTCCAAAGTCCAATACACTGAATTTTCAGAATGAAATGACAGTGCGCTCCTTTGATGCAGGAATGGACAGACCACAAATTACGCTGGAATCCTGATGAATACGGTGGAATTCGTTCAATTAAAGTTCCATCAGAATCTCTCTGGCTTCCTGACATAGTTCTCTTTGAAAAGTAAGTATCCCAGAAGAAAAATACCCTGGTCCACTGAGGACCAGAGATGGAAAAGCCTGACTTTGGCAAAATAATTAAGAGAAATGTACAACTTTGAGTAAGAGGAGAACCGTTTCTTTTCTAAAATATTGTTTTGATTCTGTGGTAGAAGAGTAATAAATGTGAAAAGTAGAGGGACGGGTGGGCAAAGACTCAACTCATCAGTGTTCAACCGCTTTCACCACAGTGCCGATGGCCGGTTCGAAGGCTCCCTCATGACCAAAGCCATCGTGAGATCCAACGGCACGGTCATCTGGATGCCTCCCGCCAGTTACAAAAGTTCATGCACCATGGACGTCACGTTTTTCCCATTCGACCGGCAGAACTGCTCCATGAAGTTCGGGTCGTGGACTTACGATGGAACCATGGTTGACCTTGTTCTGATCAATGAAAATGTTGACAGAAAGGACTTCTTCGATAACGGAGAATGGGAGATCCTCCACGCAAAAGGGATGAAGGGCAACAGGAGAGACGGCGTCTACTCCTATCCGTTCATCACATACTCGTTCGTCCTGCGCCGCCTGCCCCTGTTCTACACGCTCTTCCTGATCATCCCCTGCCTGGGGCTATCTTTCCTGACTGTGCTCGTGTTCTATCTCCCTTCTGATGAAGGGGAAAAGCTGTCCCTGTCAACCTCAGTGCTGGTTTCCCTGACTGTGTTCCTCCTGGTCATTGAGGAAATAATCCCGTCTTCCTCCAAAGTCATTCCTCTCATTGGGGAGTACCTGTTGTTCATTATGATTTTCGTGACCCTGTCGATTATTGTGACTGTTTTCGTGATTAACGTTCACCACAGATCCTCTTCCACTTACCACCCCATGGCCCCCTGGGTGAAACGACTATTTCTGCAAAAACTTCCTACATTGCTTTGTATGAAGGACCACGTGGATCGCTACTCTTTCCCAGATAAAGATGAAAGGCAGCCAGTGGTGAAAGGTAAAACTCTAGAAAAAAGGAAACAGAGACAGGTGAGTGATGGAGAAACCGTTCTTGTTGCTTTCTTGGAAAAGGCAGCTGATTCCATCAGGTACATCTCAAGGCATGTGAAAAAGCAGCATTTCATCAACCAGGTGAGTCCATCCCAACAGGGCCACCAAGGTGTGCAAGAACCAACATTCCCACATCTCTTGACAATACAGTGTTTAGACGTGACACTGTTAACTCTCTGCTTTTCACATGTACAATGTTAAGCGAGCCCTGACATCAGTAAGAATCTTAATATGGATTTTTAGGATGCATTCACAGAAACAGAAGGAGCAAAAGTGAAGGAAGTGTAAATTATGCACCATTCCTTATAATTAGACAGGATTCTATTTAAAATAATTTAATTTTACATTTTAAGTTGGTTATCCCGGTCTCTGGTAATATATCTCTCATTTTTAGTGCGATGATGGTTATTTCCATCTGTAGTATTTGGAAATAAAGGAACAGAATTTGGGGATTAATATACAGAAGAATAGAATAGATTTGGGGATTAACATAATCCTAAAATAGACAAATGATCCCAGTAATAGACAAAGAACCCCAACAAAAGGCAAAGACTACAGACAAAATAGACAAAACAAAAGACAAAAAAATTCCAATAATAGACAAAAGAACAGAATAGATTTTGGGATTAATATACAAATATAGTGTGCTAACAGATAGAATACTGTTCCTTTGGTGAGAGAAAAGGGCATAGTTATTTAGCTTACAGATTAAAAAAGAAGAAGAAGAAAGAAGTGTGGTGAGACTGTGGATTTCAGACTCAAGGCAATTGTGGACTCAGATAGTATCTGCTGCTTAAAACAAGTTACAGACCAATTTAGAGCGTTCGATTACTTTACTCTAAAGTCAGTGAAAATTAGTGCCAAGAGCCTGATCCCATAAACAAAATTATGAAAGAATTTCTTATTTTTATTTATTTATTTATTTATTTAAATTTAATTAGCCAACACATTGTACATGATTAGTTTCAGATGTAGTGTTCAATAATTCATCAGCTGTGTATAAGGCCCAGTGCTCATCATATCATGTGCTGAAAAAATTTTTATAAAGAAATATCCTTCTATTATTCTATCTAGATGCTACCTAGTATATTGTCTCTCACTATTTGTTCTGTTTTTCATCTACTGAAAAACATTTTTAAAGCATTAGGAAAAATGCTGGTATAGAACAGACATTTCGGCTTTTCTTAGGGTTGTTTGTTGTTGTTTCTTTACAGTGTTTAAAAATTCTAATTCCAAGATTCAAATAGCCTTTTAAAAAATTATAGAAGTAACATCTTATCAGGGTAAGGAATTTGGAAATTACAAAAAACATAAACAAGAAAATTAAAATCATTAACAATCCCACTACTTAAGGTTGACACTTGAAACATTCCCATGTGTCTTCTTTGTGTTTTTCCCCCAGAGTTTTACTCCTAAAGCTCTATGTGTGCTGAATACTTTCAGGCTCTCCATCAGTACCTACGCCCCTTCAAGAATTCCTGTTCGGTTCCATCTTTACAAACTCCCCACAGAAGAGAAATGGAACATTTCTTTTCCTTCGAAAGGGAACTAGCCCCTGTCCTCCACACCTCTCAACTTGTTCGTGCTCTGACCTTGTTCTGATAGCGTCCTGCCCACTGTCCCCTAACTTCCTTTCCTCCAAAGGGACCCAGTCTCCCCTCTCCCTTATGGATTGCCATCCTGTCCTGATCACCGCTGTCCTTGGTGGCTTCCGGGCATTCCCGAGGTGCAGCAGCCACACTCACACATGCGTTTTTGAGAACAGAAGCCCTGCACATCTGAGTATTACCCCTTTCTGATCCCTGGAAGTGAGTTCAGAACAGTTGCCCTGCATCTTGAAAGGAAGGCATCTTTTTCTCTTTTGCAGGTGGTTCAAGACTGGAAATTCGTAGCCCAAGTTCTGGACCGAATCTTTCTGTGGCTCTTTCTGATAGTGTCAGTTACCGGCTCTGTTCTGATCTTTACTCCTGCTTTGAGGATGTGGCTCCACAGTTCCCACTAGCAATCCAGAGCCGTCTAAAATACTATAAAGACAAAATTACACCTTAGGACTGACCTCCAGCTAGCTGTACATACAGTATCCAAATGCATGAGCTGCTTAGAAGGGCCTGGGTGGGACTCAGGGAAACTAAACATTGGCAAATGTGGGTTTGCCCACCGTAAACTCATTGCCACTGGAGCTCCTCAGGGACCCTGCCTTGGCTTCCCCAGACGTTCAGGGACTCGTAGGTTCCAGGCCTGACATCACAGCCAGAACGCACTAGGCGTGTTGCTGGTGGACTGGAGGAGCCCCCAGAGAGCCGCACTGAGGCCCCGCCAAGGACGCACACTGGGAATTCAAGACTGTCTCCTCCTGGTCAAGCTCTTTGTTTGCTCAGACCTGGGCCTCCTGCGTCCGCTGGTGTCCTGGGTGGTTTTGCCCGAGTTTGCAGACTGGTGCTGTGTGTCATGTTGCTGCAAATCTCAACAACCATCAGGGGGAATTGCCTCGCTTGGACAGACCTGGCACAGCACACTGGTTTTCACGAAGATTCCAAGATGTCTGGTAACTGAAGTCCCTCTCCTCTCCCTACAAACATGGTATTTGTTGAAAATAATCTCTCTTGTGGCACCTGGGTGGCTCAGTCGTTAAGCAGCTGCCTTCAGCTCAGGTCATGATCCCAGAGTCAGGCTCCCTGCTGAGTGCAGAGCCTGCTTCTCCCTCTCCCTCTGCCCACCATTCTGCCTCCTTGTGCTCTGCCTCTCTACCAAATAAATAAATAAAATCTTAAAAAAAAAAAAAAAAAGGAAGGAAGAAAATAGTCTCTCTTGAATGTGGTGGCCTCTCAGGTAGGTGGTATTCATGAATTATTCAGAACATTATAAAGGTTTTCTGATGCTGAAACAAGAGCCTACTGTGAGTTGCGACTTGCTTAAAGGGTCATATCAAAATAACTGACAAGAGAAACAGTGCCGTCTGTTACCGGGAGTGCAGCCATTAATACCCGTTACCTTTTCCTAGAAAATACAAGGACCAAACATTCTCTAATGATGGGTTTTTATGTCCCTGAACCCAATCTAATCCATTTCAACAGTACACTCGAGGCTTTCCATTCTCTTTCTTTTCTTTTTTCTTTTTCTTCTTCTTCATTTTTTTTTGATGAGAATATTTAAGTTCTACTGTCAGCAAATTTTAATTATGCAATGTAGTGTGACCAGCTTGTCACCATGTTGTGCATCAGATCCTCAGAACTCATTCATCTCATAACTGACAGTGGATACCCTTTAACCAACCTCTTCATAACTTCCCTCTCCACCGGCCCCTGGCAACCTCTTTTCTACTCTCTGTTTCTATGACTCTGATCTTTTTTTCAGCATTGTATTTCTCTGTCAGATTTTTTTCACTTTTAGGCACAATACCCTCCAAATTCACGTGTTGTTGCAAGCGACAGGATTTGTGTCTTTTTTAAGGCTGAATCACGTTGCTGCGTGTGTGTGTGTGTGTGTGTGTGTGTGTGTGTGTGTGTGATCACATTTCCTCCATCCATTCATTCATCAACAGACACTTCGGTTGTTTCCATACCTCGGCTATGGTGGATAATACTGCAGTGAACGCAGGCGTGTGGATATTTCTTTGAGAAAATGATTTCGTTTCCTTTGGGCACACACAGAAGTGGATGGATGACATCGTAGTTCTATTCCCCATTTCCTGAGAAACCTCATAACTTTTTTTTATAGGAACCATACCAATTTCCATTCCCACCAACGCGCCAGAAGTTTTCCTTTCCTTCACATCCTCACCAGGGGTTTGGCACCTCTTGTCTTTCTTACAACAGCCGTTCTATGCTCTCTCCCTGTGGTCTTGATTTGCACTTTGCTGATGCCGAGCACTTTTCATGGACCTGTTGACTGTCTGTGTGTCTTTGGAAGCATGTCCATTCAGATCCTTTACCCATTTTTTCAGTTGGGTGATTTGGCGTTTTCCTGTTGAGTTGTGTGAGTTCCGTATTGTTTGTATACTAACCTCTTATCAGGGACATGGTTTCCAAATATTTTCTCCTGTTTCACAGGCTGTCTTTTCATTTCGCTGATGGTTTCCTTTGCTGTGAAGTTTAGTTTGGTAAGGTCCCATTTGCTTATTTCTGCTTGTGTTGCCTTTGCTTTTGGTGTTAAAAAAAAAATAAAAAAGCATTGCCAAGACTCTTGCTTTCATGGTTGTGAGTTCAGGACCCATGTTGGGCATAGAGATTATGCAATAAAAAAACGAGGGAGCTGTTCATCCCCTCCCTGCCAACTCCCTCTTGAAGATTCATCAGGGAGAATAAACTCAAATGCTTTTTGCTCTCCAAAATTGTTGCTGCCAAATCCTGAATCTTAGCTTGAAGCAATTGTTCTTTTACCCCAGATTTGTTTTGTTTCGTTTTGTTTTTTAAATATTTTATTTATTTATTTGACAGACAGAGATCACAAGTAGGCAGAGAGGCAGGCAGAGAGAGAGAGCGGAGGAAGCAGGCTCCCTGCTGAGCAGAGAGCCGGATGCAGAGTTTGATCCCAGGACCCTGGGATCATGACCTGAGCTGAAGGCAGAGGCTTTAACCCACTGAGCCACCCAGGTGCCCCAACCCAGATTTAAATCTTAATCCCTCCTAGATTATTTTTGGGGGGCTATGTTTCCCTTAAATAGTTTACAGCTGAGATGGAGTTTCACCCGTTCACATACCTTGTTATCATTGATATGGTTAGTCTCATTCATGTCCTTTCGTTTTGTGTTTCCTGTGTAATGTCTTCTTGATCTTTTTTTTCTTTGCCTCTTTTCAGTCCTGACTGATTTGTCTGTTGTTCCTTCTTCTCTATTGGTTTGAAAGCTATGCACCCATTTCTATTAATTTATTAATGAACATATTCAAGCTTTTTTTTTTTTCTTATTCAGAGAGAGAGTATGGAGGAGGAACAGAGGGAGAGAATCTTTTTTTTTTTTTTTAAGATTTGATTCATTTGAGAAAGAGAGAACACATGAGCGGGTGTTGGCGGGGAGGGCAAGAGGGAGAAGAAGAAGCAGACGTCCTGCAGAGCAGGGAGCCTGATGTGGGGCTCGATCCCAGGACCCGGAGATCTTGACTTGAACCAAAGTCAGATGCTCAACCGAGTCACCCAGGCACCTCAAGAGGCAGAGAAAGAATCTTAAGCAGACTCCATGCTCGGTGTGGAACCCCACATGAGGCCCTATCTCACAGTCCTGAGATCATGACCTGAGCTGGAACCAGGAGTCAGATGCTTAACTGACTGAACCACCCAGGTGCCCCCAAACTTCTTTTAACTGGCATTGGGATTTAATGTCCCAGACACCGCTCTTGAAATGAAACAATTCCTTTAGCACTTTCACTTCCCCTCTTCTTCTACTGCCTTTTATATTTTATCTAAATCACTAGAATTTTAGTTCCAGGTTATTAATTTTTTATAGTATGTGTTTCTTTCTTCTGAATAAGTTACTGACAATATATTCTGTCCACGCCCGCATTATAAACAAGTAATTATTTTACTCATTTCTTGATTCACCACTTTTTTTTCTCCTGTTTTCCTTCCCCGGATTCATTTTATTATCTCAGAGGAATACATCCCCAAGCAATTCTTTTAGATAGTTTTGAGTGGGTTACCTTTCTGAATCCTTGCATTTCTAAGACTTGTTAGGTTGGCCCTCATAGGATAGGTTGGTTGAGTGTGGAATTTTGAATTCAAAATCATTTTCACTCAGAACTGTGAAGATAGTATTCTACAGTTTCTTATTATCTTTTTTCTTTTCAATTTCCCACATTCTAGATGAGAAGTATGGTGAGGGTTGATTCTTATTCTTTTTTCCTGTAGATTCCTGTTTTTCTCTTTATGAAACTCTTGGACTTTTCTTTTTATCTTTGGACTTCGGAAATGTCACCTGAATATGCTGTGTGTATCCAAATGGAGGGCTTGTACTCTCTCTTGCTCTCTTTCTCCCTCTCTGGTTTTATCTTGGCACTTGATAACTAATGTCTTTCTTCACCTCATGCAAATTTTCTTTTCTTCTGTCTTTTATTATTTCCTATCCTCCATTATCCTCCTCCTTTCTTTTTGAAATTTCTAGAAGGATCTCAGTATTTCTGCCTTCCATGTTTATTAACTTATTAGCTTTTGTTTTATACTTTTTATTTCTTTAATTATTTACATTGTCAGCTTGATAATACCACTGACTACTTTGAAATTCAGTCATTATCTACTTTGCAATGCAACGCACCTACCAAGGTGAGGTTTTGTTTGTTTGTGCAAGAATTATGTATTTGATTTCTAAGAACTCAGTTCTTCTTTTTGGATGTCATATGCTCTGTAATAACTTGGGGGGAATACTAATTGTGGTTGTTTTTAAGTCTCCTTCTGTTGTCTGGATTAATAATTTTTCTTTGGTGGTTAATTCTTTTACTGATTTTGTTTAATGCTTTGTGTGGTAGTTTTACCCCCAACGCTTGTTGATTTTTGATATTGTTTCTATATCTGACAGTTATAGGAAACCAGGCTCCAGGTGTTTTCCTTTACTGTCTGTGTCCAAGGAACCATTTCTCTAAGGTGTGTGACCAGTTCGTCTTCTACATTCGAGGAACCCCTTTCTTCTTGGCAGCCATAAAGTATCTGGGGCACAAAACTATTTCTCTGACTCCAATGCCCACTCTAGTTTCTCCTGTCAGAATGTCCACCAACTGGGGCAGACCACAGAAGCCATGATAAAAACTGGAAGACTGCTGCAACTGCTCTTGTCCCTTTACCTGATCACTCAGTAGTTATACCTTAAGTCTCGCCTGCGTATAATCTTATAATTACTGTGGGGTTTTGTTAGAAAGAAAATAATTTCTTTGGTGGTCCCATCTTTCCTTCAGGGAACCAAAATTACCCTGTTCTTTTAGGTTTTTATACCAAATCTGACCTCCTGTCTTAACACATTTCAGCCATTCCCCACCACTTTGATCTATGAAGGTATCTCAGCCGACTTTCCAATGCTATTATGGTTGTATTTTTTTACATTTCTTTTGATACATCAGTAGGACTTGATATATCAATAAGATTTGGTATATCAATAGGAAAACAATTTTAGGAAGAAAAGGAAACATATCAGCCAGCCATTTCATGATCTTTTCTAAATCTCAATCCTTATAGACATGTCCAGTTGTATATGGAAACCAGGACATTATCGTTATATCATGAGAAAGAAAATCTCATGATGTTCTTGATCCACACTCTCCTGAGAAGAGTGTGGATCTCTTTTAAGGACTCTGATTCATCTTAACTTTACAGACTGGTGGATACTGGGCATGATGAGACTGGAAAGATGATTCCGTGGGGGATAAAATTATTAATTATTGACCCAAAAAAGTGAAGCATGTCTTGAAGTTAATGGCTCACATATGTGTTAGTTTGGCAGGAGGGCTGATGGGGTTCTTCACACCTGGCTGCTTACAGTCTCCTGGACATCTGCACTGCCTTCCAAACTGCCTCTCCTGCTTCCAGTCCGATCTCCATCCTGTTCACACCAACTAGGTCCTTCTCGTACCTTGTCCTTCTCGTACCTTGTCCTTCTCATACCTTGTCTCTCCTTCCCTTGTGCCCTTGATCTCTCCTCCTGGAAATGGTGTCTTTAATTACCCTGTCTGTCTTGTATGGCTTTTTTTCCTAGGTCTAAAATGTGCTTAGATCAGCTTTCATTTTACAACAGACACAGACCATAGTGAAAAGAAATAATAGAGTTTGTTTTCATATAGCCTGGAATGCTTTCAGTAGAGAGATTCATGCCATTCAAATCATCCTCAAAAGCAGTTATAAATTCCAAAGCAGAAATCACTTTTATGTATTTTTCAGTGTTTCAGGAATACTTAATGTGGTCAGTACATTTTTCAATAGACACCAAATTTTATACCATAGAATCTTACTTTTCTGCACATTACACTGGATTTTTAAAAGGGAAACAACATGGTGAAGGGGAACACAGGGCACTAGGACCTGTGTGTTCTAGACCAGCCATTACCTAGCTGTGCGGGCTGTGGGGTCTTAGGTGGGTCATTTGCCCTCTGGTTTTCCAGTCAGTTAATTAAAGGTAATGACTCATGGCTCTCTCCTGCTCTAAAATACTATACTTTGGAGATTTTCACAATTTTTAAGCCACACAACTTTTAATCATAACTTTGTTCCTTTGGGAAATGTCATCTGTTTTATCACGGCCTTAGAACAGGATTTGCAGGGATACATTGTGATGAAAATCAAGGCTTCCCTGCCTCAAATCCCTGATCGGATTGTGGACTTAAAGGGCAAATCACTGTCCTTCTTTTTATTGAGAACACTATTGACTTTAACTCATTACTTAACTTTATCTAACTCATTAGTTTGCTAGGTAAATGACAATTCTAATCCTAGAAAAATGCATTTAAATTCAAATTCAGTTTTAAATTTTGAAAAAATACCACATGAAACACTATCCACAGCAAGCCTTTCTGACCAGACACAAATACAGCAAAGGTCAGACATTTGTATGTGTACACAAAGCTTAAGGTGGGACGCAGCAACTGTTTCAAATGCCGGAAAGCATAAATATTTATACATCACAATAACCCAAAGACAGTCACTACAAAAGATTACTTTAAAGCAAAAACAAATTTAATTTCAAATGTATTTCAAGAAAAATCTTTTGTGGGCAAAACCTCCCAGCTATTGCTACCGGAGGGAGGGCAGGGGTCCAAGAGCACCTGGCTCTGGGGGGCTCAAACAGACCAGGTTTGGCCACTCTCTGCTGACAAAACTCAAGGGCAGAGAAATGAGGTGCCTGGGTGGCTCAGTTGGTTAAGCATCTGCCTTTAGCTCCAGTCATGATCCTAGGGTCCTGGGATCGAGGCCCACATCAGGCTCCCTGCTCCTCGAGGAGTCTGCTTCTCCCTCTGCCTGCTGTTCCCCCTGCTTGTGCACGCTCTGTCTCTCTCTCTCTGACAAATAAATAAATAAAATCTTAAAAAACTAAACAGAACAAAGGAATTCATTTCAGTGAGGGAAGACAGTGGATTAAAGTCTCCAAGACTGTCTCCAAAGTGCTGAAAATGCTTCCGGGTTTATATAAGGAAAGTGTGGGACAAGTGTCGGTGGGTACGTGCAAGTGGGCAGAAAAGGTAAAGTCGATCATTACCTTGGGGTCAATCATCTCGAGTCCTGCTGGCATCAGAGCAGCCGCCATTGTTGCTGGAGGGGCAGTGGTTTTGGTCCCCATCAGGGGATGCTTTGCCCACAGCCGAGTCTTCTGCCTGAATTTAGAGATATGCTGGAAAGAAGAACTTAATCAGTTAGAAAGAACAAATGGAGGTCAGAGTAGCTGTAGGTGGTTGAAGTCCTCTTTGACTATTTCCAACAAGTGGATGTTGTGAAACCCATACAACTCTCTATCACAAGTGTGGGCATGTGGGACACACACCCGTGTGGACACACAGAGAGCTGTCCTAAATTGTCCTCATCTTTCAGATCCCTGTTCACACCCTACCTCATGAAGCCTTTACAGAACACATGCCCTCAACTAAGCTCCCTGTCTCTGAAAGCCTATGGTGTTTTCAACCTCTGCTGGATAGTGTAGAATGTATTGTCCCTTATTATTTTATTAAGTGAATTTTATTTCCTTTAGTTACAGCATAGCATATAATCTGTCATATCTCCAACGGCGTCTAATAGGGCTGAGTGCATGGCCAAGGCCTAATTAATATGTGTTGATGAATTAAACCAACACCAGAAGATTTTATTAATTTGTCCAAAATGAGGACACATTTGTTTTCTTGTTCAGCCTCTCTCCTTCTTTCCAGCTCTGTGTCTGGGTTCAGGCAGGTGTAATTTTCAGTACACATCTTAAAGAAACATTTTCCTACATTGAAAAATTTCTAAAATACTCTCAATCATATTTAGAAAAATTAATTATTCCATATTCCTACCTATCCTAACCATAGTTCCTAACTGTCTCAGGAACAGCTTAAATTCACAGACGGCTTGTTTAAAAGATGATTCAACCATAGTGTTAATGCCTCTTAAATGTATTTTCTTGTCTCTGACTTGTTGAAAGGACCAGGTCAATTTTCACCAAGAATGTGCTCATTTGGGGGATTTACCTGGTCACTGGCTTTTGGTGTCATTTTGCTAATTCCTCTGTTTCCTGTATTTCCTACAAATTGGAAGTTACAACATAATCCTGGTTAAATATTTTGGGCAGAACATGTCATAGATTGTACTGTGTGGTAGTAGAAGACATACTGTCAGGCTATCTCAACATTAGTGTTAAGAGTAATCTCAGATCAAGATGATAACTGTCTGATTTCTCCCCCTACCCAGTGGTAAATATTACTGGTATAGCCTATGACACACAGCAAGGTTATAAAGACTCTCACCTATCACCTTGGACCCCTTAAAGCTGGCCTCCAACCAGCTACATTAGAATACCTTTGATTGAGTCATAATTCTTTCTCAGAGCACCTACTATTATGTATTGAAGTGTTTAAAGAACACCCTGGTGACTACAATTTATGTTTAACTTGGTATGGATTCCTCCTTTGTATTAAGACTTTCTGTTCAGTGTGTCAATAAAATAATTGTGAAAATAAAAGCACCATTACTCCTTTGATTCCTACACAGTCTTGGGTTTGGGAAAGTTAGCTGAGACCAGCAGTATACCCACTGGTATAATACTGGTGTATCATCCACTCCAGAGTGACCATTTTCAGGGCAGGGCAGCCTGGCCTGTTGTAAAATCAGATGTACCCCTGAGCTCAAAAGTGGTCCCAGCTTTGGGTAATGAAAGGAGACCCACTAGGCCAGAAGAATGCTGCATGAAAAGGGAAATCATACCAAAAAAGAATATACATTATGAAGATTAACTCAGATAGACTTCTAAATAGCCCTACGAGGAAAGCACTGTCTTCATCCCTGCTTACAGGTCAAGGTCTTCTTCACAGGCAGAAGATGACCCTCCTGGGAAAAGAGTGGGAAGGATCAATCTTACCATTTGTCCTGCAGAAAGGAGGTTCTTGCCACCAAGAGGTACCAGTGAGGGTGTGCCGGCAGTGGGAGGTGTGATGTGTGTCTGCCCAGGCCTGTGCTCCAAACAGAGACCCTCAGGAGGCCTCCGCTTTTTCGTAAGGGGCGTTCACGGGTATTTTGATAATTCTACACTGGTCTGTCCCACACATTGCAGGACGCTTCGCATCCCTCGCCCCCAGGCCTTAAGTGACAATAGTCATTGTGACAAGCAAAAATGCCCTTTTAGAGATTTCCCAACACCAACTGGAAATAGAGTGTGTGTGTGTGTGTGTGTGTGTGTGTGAGTAAGGGGTGCAGTAGCATTTCTGGTTCAGAATGCTGGAAACTGCTGAAATCGCCAGAGGACATTTCAAAGTCAAAAAGAGGGATGGGCAAAGGGAGATGCTCAGACGTTCCCCTGTTCTTGATGCCCTGTCCCCTCCCTGCACACAAGAGGCCCATGCTCGGCCCTGTGGAGAGATGGGGCTGGATGGAGGCATCCCAAGGAGACGCTCCCTAGGCCCTCAGAGGGTGTCTCCAGGTTCTCGAAGTCCACCTTCTCCCTTCCCGCTGCTCACACTTCCCTCCACCCAGACCTCGCCCCCCCTCATAGGACCTCACCCAACAGAAGCAATCACCCAACGCTGCAATGCCTGGCCCAGCACACTGGGCTTGTTTGGTTAACACGAAGACTTTATTCTTGTTTCTTTTTTATTTTTTTAAAGATTTTATTTATTTATTAGATAGAGATCACAAGTAGGCAGAGAGGCAGGCAGAGAGAGAGGAAAGGAAGCAGGCCCCCTGCTGAGCAGAGAGCCCGATGCGGGGCTCAATCCCAGGGCCCTGAGCTGAAGGCAGAGGCTTTAACCCACTGAGCCACCCAGGCGCCCCGACTTTATTCTTGTTTCTTAACTTAGTTGGCATACTTTAAAACTAGGAGACTTTATATAAAAACTGGATTTTCGATTTTTCTTTAAAAATCAGAAGCTCAAGCATCCAAGCCCATACCGGTATCCCCTGCCACTGTTAAAATAAACTTTGACACTAATACAACTTTCCCCAAATAAGAGAGTATGGGTAGCTTCCTCTCCCTAACCTGATTGACTTCTCACTTACATTACATGTCTTCCTCCTGATTCCTGTCAGTGCGAGGCTCTCCCCACCTTGTGAGGCAGAGGTGGGGCTGTTGATGGGAAGAGATGGGCCAGCTCAGGTGATTCCCCTCCCACAAGAGCCACTGAACTGTCCTGGGGCCAAGGAAATGAATAAAGAGTCAAGAGATGTGGAATCTGTTAGCTGTGTGATCACGGGCAAGCCACTCTACCTCTTGAGATTTAAAAAAAAAGAAAGAAAGAAAGAAAAGAAAAGAAAGAGATGAGCTAAACAATCTATGTGTTCCATTCCATCCCTAAAAGTCACTGGTCTTATAGTTCAGGTACACAGACACTCCCACGTGTGTGCACTTGTGTGAGTGTAAGGACAAGCACCGCACACTCCCTGCCCCCCACGGTTATTGATAATGTAATCATAACCAGGATAATTTCAAGCCAATTGTAAAAATTTAAAACATCAGTTAACAAATAATTATTTCTTTCTTTTTTTTTTTTTTTAAGATTTATTTATTTGACAGAGAGAGACACAGCAAGAGAGGGAACCCAAGCAAGGGGAGTGGGAGAGGGAAAAGCAGGCTTCCTGTCAAGCAGGGAGTTCAATGCAGGGCTCTATCCCACAACCCTGGGATCATGACCTGAGCCAAAGGCAGATGCTTAATGACTGAGCCATCCAGTTGTCCCAATAAAGAGTTCTTTAATGACCTACTGTCTTTGTGACTGTCTATGAATTTTCAATCCTTCTTCCCCTTGTTCTTCTGAAAAAACGCTGAGACTTCCCTTTTATTCACATGTTTATCTCATTTCTTTTAAATTCATATTGCTGGCCGTGCCTACCTGTGAGTAAAAGATCCTCTCTCCTCTGAGGATCACTGAGCAAATTCTGGAAAGTCTGAGGTATATTCATGTATAAAAAATGTGTAAAGAAGCCAGGATTGGGGTTTTCTGCTCCTGGCTGAGAGCAGTTTCCTCCCATCTTCCTATTTTGTATTTCTTACAAGTCTTGTTTTTATATCTAATACGCAGTTAATGTCCAGAATACATAGGAACTCCTACAACTCTACAAAAACAACAAAACCCCCTGATTTTTACAAGTGTAGAGGACTTGAATATACATTTCTTCAAAGAAGGTTTGCAAAGAAGGAAGAAGAAGGGGAAGATGAAGAAGGAGGAGGAAGAGGAGGAAGAGGAGGAAGAAGAGGAGGAGGAAGAGGAGGAGGAGAAATACAAATGTACAGTAAGCACATGAAAAGATGCCAATGATTAGGGAAATGCAAATTAAAACTGCAAGGAGATATCACCCCGCACCCATTGGAATGGTTACTATAAAGGGGGAAAAAGTGGAAAAGAAGCAGAAAATAGCACATGTTGACAAGGATGTAGAGAAAATGGAGCCTTTGTGCACTGTTGGTGAGGTTGTAAAATGGTGCAGCCACTGTGGAAAAACAGCATGGCAGCTCTTCAAAAAATTAAAAACAGAGCTGCCATATAACCCAGCGATTCTACTTCTGGGTATATACTCCAAGAAACTGAAACTCAGAGACGTTTGTACACACCTATTCTTATCAGCATTTTTCCTGATAGCTAAAAGGTAGAAGAAACATCCATCCATTGATGGATGAATGGATAGACAAAATGTTGTAAATACATACTGCACAAAATGTTGTAAGGAATATTATTCAGTCTCAAAAAGAAAATAAATTCTTATGTCAGAATTAAGTGTGTACTTCATTAAAATTATTGTTTTTTTAAAGCAAAGAAATGCTAACACATGCTACAGCAAGATGAACCTTGAAGACTATACTTAGTGAGATTAGCCCGTCCGGAGTAGACCAATCTTGTTATGATTCTGCTCAGATAAGGCGCCTAAAGTAGTCAAAATCATAGAGGCCCGAGTGGACTGGTGGTTGCCGGGAGCAGACCATGGTAGGGGAGGATGAAGAATTGCTGTTAATGTCTACAGAGTTTCAGTTTTATAGGATGAAAGAGTTCTGTGGAGGGATGGGGGTGAATAGGCTTAAAATGGTGAGGATGGTAACATTTGTTATGTGCATTTTACCGCTATAATAACTTTTTAGAGGCACCTGGGTGGCTCCGTTGGTTCAGTGTTTGACTTAACGATCAGGTTATGATCTTAGGGTCGTTGTGAGTAAGGATAGCTGGAAGGCAGGCAGGCAGGGAAATGCCCCCCTCCCCAAGAGGAAACCACCCTTAAAAGGATTTTACACCACCCTGGAAGGAGCCCTCCACCCTTTCCCATTGGGTGACAGGGTTCATCAGATAAAAAAAGTCTGCCAACAAGCCCATAGAAACCCCAGACTTCGAAACTCCAGTGGTAACCCTCTGGGGTCCCTTCCCGCCTCGGGAGCTTTGTGCTATCACTTTCCTATCGCTCAGTAAACCTTGCTTTGCTGCCCACCACTCTGTCTGGTCTATCTCTCCATTCTTCCAAGGACTGTGGAAACCGACGGAGGAAAGAATCTTCTAACACTGGGATCCAGCTCAGGGCTCTGTGCTGTGCTGCGTTGAGCTCTGTGCTCAGTGGTGAGTCTCTTTGTCCCTCTGCCCCTTCCTTGCTGATTCTCTCTCTCTCTCTTTCAAATAAATACATAAAATCCTTTTAAAAATAAACAAAACTTTGTAAATAATGATATTAAATATCAATTCAGCTTACTAGTTTTTTAAAAGTATCAAGTAAACCAAACCATTGTAAGACAGATAAAATCTAGATATGATCGCAAATAGGAGAGGCAGTCAGAATACTTTAAAACAGAGCAATTCAAGTTCACAGTCTCTGCCTGGTGTGCCGCAGAATGCCTGAGGCCCCCAGATGAGCTAGACAAGGAAGGAAGAGCATGAGGTGACAGTTCTGGTGTAGCAACACAATGGGGAATATGCAATCATAAAAAGTACACATCAGTGTAGAGGCTGCTGGAAAGCAGCGGGCTTGAGCAATGGAAACTTGAGCAAGGAACAAGGGCCCACTGTGAACTTGGGGCTGAGCGTAAGCAGGCTCTGGAAACAGCATGTCCCCAAACAGCCATAGGCCCTCGTTGACCAATGGGCTTCTTAGGCCCAGGCACGGTTACCAAAAAAGGGAAAATTCCATTCATTCCCATACCTCCCTCATTCCGCCCTGTACCTGTACCCCTCCCCACCACTTCATGGCAGACCATCTGTCCCTCGCTGTCCTGCCTGCTGCTCCCTTGCAGTGTAGTCAATAAACTTCAATCTCCTTTGTTCTGCCTCCCGTGAATTCTCTCACCACCGGCACCACCATCCCTGACCAGCAGGGACACCCCCCCATTCAAGCCTCTGTAACATCATGGAGAAATACTGCGGACATGTTTTGAGAAAACAGCAAAATACAAAATTGAAAGGTAAAAGTGAAGTGTAAAATCGTGTGCGTGCACAGACAAGGACGAGATGGGGAAACGCAAGAACAAAATTAGTTTCTTTGTTAAGTGGATTTATTTTTTTCTGCTTTGAAATACATTTTTTATTACAATAATATTTATACAACAAACATGAAGATAAATTAGAGTGGAATGAAACAGAAATCCCAAAGTGTCCCTCTCAGAGATGGTATTGCTCCAAAAGGTACCAGAACACAATTTCTTACAGAAGAAATAACTTTATTTGGAGCCTTAGCTACAACTAACAGACAGAAACAGCGGACAAGAACAGCCACATCTTTAACCCCCAGTAGAAGGTCCTTCACAGCCACAACACATCATGCTGTCCCACTCTGGCTGCTCTAGGCACATTCCCCATGCACTGCCTGGTCCTAGAGATCTCTGTGTTTATGACTTTTCTGAAAAAGCTGCAAGCACTTGGGAATGGCAGGCTTTGCCATGCCTAGCACAGTGCTGGGTTACCACTTAAGTTTCTTGCCAGATGAAGGCTAATTAATGCAGCCTGCTGGGTTAGACCCTGATGATCTCTTACTTTTTGCCTATTAATATATCAAATAATGTTGACATGTTTAAGTACATCCCAGAGGCATGCCTAAGGAAGCAAGCGTGTAATAGTTCCCCAGAGCTGCAGGAGCTCGCAAGGCACAAGCTGGAGCTTCATGTCCAATGATAAGCGGTGGAAACTGGAGGTACAAGAGTACTCTGTTCTACTGTGGTTTGATGTTGATTACATGGTTGATTTCAGGGTCATTCATGCTCCTGGAAGTCAGACGTATCCAGAAAAGAGAAGCCTGTGGATGTTGCCAACTCTGGGCTCCAGGATTATAAAACATCTTTAGGCACTCCCCTGTGCTACAAAAGAGGGCATTCAGCCTCCTGATTTGCAATAAAGTCCTCTTTCTCCATCTAGCCATCAGCTTCAGTAAATGGGGGACTTGGACAGAAACCTTTACGTCCCTTTCCTGATGGTCGGGAGCATGGAACAAATACAGCATCTGTAAGTTTCAAAAGCTAAAAGGAAAATACATCCTTAAGACTTTCCCGTGTTCCCCAGCAGCGGCTGCAGAAAGAGCCCCGCAGTTCCAAACACACAGACAATTATAAATACCCAAAGAAAGACCCTGTCCACCACCATGGCTACGTATTTCCAGTCGTCTTCTACCTGAAAGGCAAACAAAAAGTTGAAACGATTAAAAAATATATACGGAAACCTTAGAAAATGCACTCATAAATAAACTGCTTCTTTTTCCAAGAAAACTTCCCTGGCAATTTTTAAAGCAAATATTAGTTTTATCCTGGTTAAGCCATGTTGCCTAGAGAGTTCACAGAACTTTTGTCCAAAGAGCGTGGGTATGCAAACCCTTCCACGCCTCATGCGGATGGTAACAGAGTTAGCAGGACGCACAGGGCACAAAAGACTTTTCCTGCAAAAAAAGCACTCCCGAGATAGCTCAACCTTTGCCATTGGCACTGAATATTCTGAGTTGTTGGCAAGACTGGGCACCAGGTTGGAGGCAGGGAGCGCAGGACATGAGGAAGGATGGAGGGCCCCCTTCTCAGGCATAGGCAGCCCTCCAGCCCGCAAGAAATGCTGCTGTGGAGAGTTCATTGCATTTCTCATGTCTTTCTGATGAAGGATAGTTGAAGGCAGGCAGGGAACAGCCCCGGCCCGAGCCTCTCCCCAACCCCCCACCGCCCTAAGAGGAAACCACTACTAAAAGGACTTTACATCACCCTGGAAGGAGCCCTCCATCCTTTCCCCTATGACAGAAGCCTGATTGGGTGACAGGCGCAGGGGGGGCTCATCAGATAAAACAGCCCGCCAACAAGCCCATACAAACCCTAGATTAGAAACTCCCAGGGCAACCCTCTGGCGTCCCCTCACTCCATGGGAGCTTTTATGCTATCACTTTTCTATCCCTCAATAAGCCTTGCTTTGCTGCCCACCACTCTGTCTGGTCTACCTCCTCCTTCTTCAAAGAACTGTGGGCACCGAGAGAGGGAAAACATTCTGTAACATTCCAGTTTCTGACCTCCATGTATTACGCCTCCAGCTTACGCCTGAGACCTAGGTCTCGGGTTGTGTCTTGACATCCCTACCTGGTGATGTTTAAATCAACAACTCTTCCCTCCATGTTATGAAGGTGTCACCATGAGAGCACAGTTCTGGGCTCACCTGTCCCAGGATGCATTCCCCACCCCCTGCTTTGTGACCCGCAGTCACGGTACCCTCCTCTGCACCAACAGGATGGGCAGACTTCAGGTCTCCAGCCGTCCTTTAACTAGGAGATACAGATGCCGGCGGCTGCAGTATGAGGTCAAACCCAGACACCTGGCACAGGTTTTCAGATGCCCTCAGCTGGTCATCCTGATGATGTGGGAAACTGGCATGATTTTCTTGAGCTCTCTCTTTGGAGGATGGGGGAGGTCCTTGCTGCTATAGGTAGATTTGGGGGCAACAAAAACAGAATAGGTTGCTGCTAAAAATAACCCTGAGGCTCATTCAGTCTGCACCTAAATCACTCTACAGTAGCCATCAGTGGGGCTGGAATTGCAGAGGACTCACTCCCCTCTTCCAGCACGCTCAGACTACAGGCTGATTTGTGAGCAGGTCTCCTCATTCACCCTTCCCTCTGACACCGTTGTTTTTGTTTTTGTTTTTTAAAGATTTTATTTATTTATTTGAGAGACAGTGAGAGAGAGAATGTCAGGGAGAAGGTCAGAGGGAGAAGCAGATCCTCGTGGAACGGGGAGCCCGATGCGGGACTCAATCCTGGCATTCCGGGATCATGACCTAAGCCGAAGGCAGTTGCTTAACTAACTGAGCCACCCAGGTGCCCTCTGCCACTGTTTTTAAGAAGCACTTTCATTAGGCACCCGGAGGTGGTTTGAGCAACTGCTCAGGTCATGATCCTGGAGTCCTAGGGTCGAGGCCCACTTCAGGCTCCCTGCTTGCTGGGGAGCCTGCTTCTCCCTACCCTCCCTGCTCTCATGCTGTCTCTCAAATATGTAAATAAAATCTTTAAAAAAAAGAAAAAGAAAAAGAAAAACTTTCATTAACCAAGTTTGTCCTGAATGTTTACTTTAACCAGATTTCACTGGAGTTACCATTTGTGGAGGTGGAGGTTTGCCATGAAGCTGTGGTTTACTTCACCCATAACTGTATAATAACCACTTGGTCTTAGAATAATTCTCCTTACCCTCTTGGAAAGAGAACTCACATATTGCTGATCTATAAAATGCCTCTAAGCCTGCTGCAGGTGGACAGACTAGAGAGGCTATGTACCTACCTCCTTTGTTTCATTTTGGTTCTTCATGTTTTCTGCTATGAACTGAACACTATTAATTACATCTTCGACATCAGGTGAGGGCTCTGAACTCTCAGCCATCCATGGTAAAGGTTGATGGCTTAATCTTCTCTTGCCAGTGGCAAGCTCAGTTGACTTCGGACAGCGGCAACATGCCGTAGGAAGTTTGGTCTCTCTGCGATGGTCAAAGTTGACTTTGGTGGACCTACTGGAAATGCCTTTGGAGTTTTTATCAGAACTCATCTCCCTCTTCTTGTCCAGAGGTCTCCTCATCATCAGGATCTGGGGTAACAGCTGGAGGAAAACCATCTTTACCCACTTGGGCATGGTGTGTGTTGTTGGGGTGCGAAAATGTATGTTCAACACGAACACGGTCACCGCAATGGACAGGGTGACAAAGATCATGGTGAACAGCAGGTATTCACCCACCAGTGGGATCACGAGAGACGTGGACGGGATGGTTTCCGTGATTACGAGCAAGAACACAGTCAGAGAAAGCAGAACTGAAATACAAAGTGTCACCTTCTCACCACAATCAGAAGGAAGGTAAAAGACCAGCACAGTTAGAAATGAAATAAAGAGACAGGGGATGATCAAATTAATGGTATAAAACATTGGCAATCTTCTAATGTAAAAAGAATAGGTTATATCTGTGTATATCTCCTCACAACAGTTGTATTTTATGTCGTGCTTGTAACCAGAAGCATCAATAATTTCCCATTCACTGTTTTCCCAAAAATCATTCATATCCACTTTAGATCCAATGATTAGAAGATCAATTTCCGCTTTGTCATATGTCCAGGAACCAAATTTCAGAGAACAATTTTGATGATCAAAAGGGAAAAAAGTGATATCCATAGGACAGGAACTCTTGAAAATAGCTGGTGGGGTCCAGGTTATCATGCCATCATATTTAAGGAGAGCTTTTGTCTTGCCTTCAACTTGAAAATCACCAACAGCACTGCAAAGTAAACCAGACACCATTAGTAACACTCCCTTTGCTGTACCAAAGGCAACTTCGGAAAGAGACTACTTCTGTCGGAAGCCCATACTTGTTGTAGAGAACAATGTCTGGCTTCCAGATCTTATCCGCAGGAACACGTAGAGTCTCAATGCCATCATATTCCATTGGGTTCCAGCGCAATTTATAATCATTCCAGATCTAAAGGTAGTAGAAGTCAATTGAATAAAAAATTCTTAGTAACCTTCTTCCAGTGTTAATTCTATATTGGTTTAGCAGGGATTTTGGAAAAATTTAAAGCGTACATTGGAGGGCACTTAGCTGGCTCAGTCAGTAAAGCATGCAACTCTTGATTTCAAGGTCATGAGGTCAAGCCCCACACAAAGCATGGAGCCTATTTAAAAAACTAAATAAAGAATATGTTGGTTTTTCTTTTTTCCTTTTTTTTTCTTTCTTTTTTTTTTTTTTTTTTTTTTTGGTGAGAGACAGATTGAGAGGAAGAGAACAAGCAGGAGGAGGGGCAGAGAAAGAAGCAGACTCGCCACTGAACACGGAACCATGCGAATTCCATCACAGGACCCTGGGATTATGACCTGAGCCAAAGGCAGACATTTAACCAACTGAGCCATCCAGGCACCCAAGAATACATTGGTTTCTATCAAAAGTTGAGAGGGTAAATCCGTGTGGAATAGAGGGCTACATAGCTGAGCTGATTTTGACAAATATAACTTAGATAATTAACTATTGATTATTAATTAGCTAGCCAAGTTTAAAAACTCAACTTGTATGTTCCATAGACTATATTCACACTGGAGTAGCAACTCATTTCTAATATTAAAAAGATAGTTCAAGTGTACAATGATGAACATGTTACAAAGTCTGTGTAAAAGATTAAGACAAGAGGGAAGCATGAGATGGTATAACTGATAAAACCAGCTGGTGCTCTCATACTCAGTTCCTGACTTCCTAGGTCTGGCGCAGCAGGACCAAAGGTGGGCAAGCAACTGACTCTGGGGCTCAAGTTACAGATAGAAATAGGATACCTGAGGGCAGAAACCAGAAGGGAGAAGTCTCTATGTCCCGGAGAACTTTATCACTATGTTTCTGCACCTGTGAAGTTTACATCAAGCAGCTGTGACCAGAGCTGAACTTTAGGCTTTGGTGACAGATAATATTTTACGCTCTGTTATAAGTTGGAGATGGAAAGAGGGAATGCTAGCAGAGTTTATCCATTAGACATTGTTAGGCTGGTGCATAAGTAAGACACGTCTAAGGGAAGGACACATACGTGACGTAGCCACAGATTGGTTTCCATGATCTGGTTGACTTCATCCTGGGAAAAAGAAACAGTATTTTTTAGCCTTAAATGTACTTGCTAATACAGGGGGATCGTAGAACAAGAATTACAACAAAGGAGAGCCAAATCTGAGTTATTCATACTAATGGAGGAAGAAAAACAAAGGACTAAAAAAGCAACTTGTAAAATATAACCAGAAATATATTTTCACATCTGGTCCTAACCCTGTTGACTTTGAGAGAAAATGTGGCTTAAAACTGTCTTTCAAATCTGATTTAAGTCTCACGTCTTCTATGAAAACTTTTTTTTTTTTAAGATTTTATTTATTTATTTGAAAGAGTGTGAGAGAGAGCATGAACAGGGGTAAGGGGCAGAGGGAGAGGGAGGAGACCCTCTGCTGAGCAAGGACGTTGACTCCAGGCTCTACCCCAATCCCAGGAACCCGAGATCATGACTTGAGCTAAAAGCAGAAGCTTAACCAACTGAGCCACCCAAGTGCCCCAGTTGGTAAGCTTGGGGAATGCACTGTGGGCCACTGGGAACACCCAATAGCTTCCAAGCTGTTGTGTTGTAAAGTTGATGAAAGTTCTGGATATGTTTTCTGTGGTTTTCCCACTGAAGGCTGTTAGCTGCTTATGAACACATTATATTTGGGATATTGACCTGAACTGTTTTCTTTCAGATAGCTCCATGACTCTCTTCAGACCATTTAGTTACCAGCTTAAACTATCTCCTCAGAGAAGCCTTCTTTGACCATGCTGTCTAAAACAGATATGTGTGCACACATGTGTAGTATGTGTCCATCCCTCTCTATTTTTCTTCATGGGATTTATAACTATTATTGATGTTTTTGTCTCCCCAATTAACCGTTTAGACACATGAAGGTAGGGAATTTTTCCATCCTGTTTACTGCTGCAGTCCTAGCATTTATAGAGCACATAGTAGGTACTCAATAAATATATGAACAATGAATGATTGAAGCAATCAGCATGGCTTGGAAAAGAATTGGGATGTGTTGCCGCGGAGGGGTAGTCCCAGACCATGGAAAACTCCATGGTGAGCTGAGGCTGACATTTCAAGGGGCAATTGGGCTCAGGACTCAGAGCCTAGAGAGTGCTGAGCACAGCTGAGGTTGGGAGGTTTTCAAGGACTGGGGATGAAGATGGTAAAAACGATGAATCAGGTTCTGATACTTATCACCATCTGCAGTAATTCCCCTCCCCGCCCACTGCCCTTCTCTTCCTCCCTTCATGGAATCATAAACCTTTACAAGCAGAGATCAGAAAGGCTTCACAAGGAGCGCTTTGGTGGCTCATCAGTTAAGCAGCTGCCTTAGCTCAGGTCATGATCCTGGGGTCCTGGCACTGGGATCGAGCCCCATGTCCAGCTGCCTGCTCAGAAGGGAGTCTGCTTCTCCCTCTCCTTATGCTTCTCCCCCTGCTCCTGCTCTCTCTTTAATAAATAAATAAAATCTTTAAAAAAAAAAAAAGAAAAGAAAAAGAAAGGTTTCACAAAAGAGGTGAGACTTAAATCAGATTTGAAAGACAGTTTTAAGCCACATTTTCTCTCAAAGTCAACATAGTTTGAGCTCTCTCTCAAATAAATAAATAAAATCTTTTTAAAAAAAATAAAAACTTACAAACCTTGCTTTACAAGATACATGGACACCCTCAGAATAAATGAATTCAACTGTGTTTGACAGAGCTATGGCCAGGACTCAGGCCCCCAATCTGCTGTTTTTCACTGAGCTGCTCTCTAGTTCACTACTGCCCCTGCCAAGCTTCCTTCTTCAAATGGGTTTGTATTAAGTCACGGTAAGCCACAGGGTTTTAAAAGTTCAACAAAGGAGTTACATTTATGGTTTCCTACTAGCCAGGAAAAGCAAAAACAAAACAAAAAAAAAAACCAACAACAAAAAAAAAAACCAACCAACCAAACAAACAAACCAAAAAAAGGTTATACTTATCCATTGGCCAAGCAGTCCATGACTTTATAATTACCCAAGCCTAAAGCTGGTGCCTTCTGCTTAAGAAAAGTTCATGTTGTGCCCTATAGATTCTAGCAGAGCCATGTCAATAAATCCACTGGCTTCCAATCAGGAATGGACTAACTATGAAGTCTAGAAAGGTCTCAGTGGTACATGTCATAAGTATCTTCCAAGGACTGTGTCTTCACTGTACACTAGTATACTGTGTTGATAGAACTAGTGTACACTGTGAACTGGTACACTGTGTTCAGATCATTCACATCCATTGGCAATATCATCCTGACAATATCCCCTTCTGCCCTCCAACACGTCCACAAGCTGGTGAGGCACCATGTGGTGTGGACATCGTCAGGGGTGTCATCCAACTTTATGGATCAGAACTTGTTCTGACAAGTCTTATTTTCCACCCAACTCCAAACCACACCAATGGTCATGGGCGCTGCCATCAGTCAGCACAGCTGGAGGAGGCCAGAGACCCACCAGTCCACATTCCTGGGACCATTGCCCTGTATCTCCTTCTTGGGAAAATAAATTAGTTGACACCCAGCCTGCCTCAAAGGATTAGAGTTACAATTTCAAATTGAGTAGCTTTTGGAGCACTAGAGAATGAGATGAGAAAGGCCAGGTGGACTACACTTTGAAGGCCTTTAAGTTAGTCATTTCAGATATGGGAAGCCATCAAAACACTAGACAGGGGCTTTGTCTTGAATTGCTATTGGGGGGACAGCAGATATGCTCTTACACTGAAAGATCATCCACCCAGAAAACTTTGTGGCCAGAGTCATTCTGTAGGGCAGCAAAAACACTTCTGGGTAGAGCAGCAAAAGACTTAGAGAGTCTGAGAAGGGAATTGGTGGTTGGGCAGCCTGGCTGTACTGCATCAAAGAACCCCCTCAGGGCTCACCATCACTCAAGGACAATAATGTATGGTCCACAGGGACTTCTCGTACCCCACTTGAGAACAGGTGGCGTCTATAGGAATGGCTACATTAATATCCAACAAAGTAGACTTCAGAAAAAAACAATTACAATAGACAAAGAGGGACATTATATAATGCTAGAAGGGTCAATTCACCAGGAAGACATAATGATCCTAACTGTATACACACCAAAACAATAGTCTTCAATGACATGAAACAAAAATTGATAAAGCTGAAAGAAGGAACAAACCCCCATTATAGTTGGAGACTTCAACACCACCTCCCTCAGCAACCAATAGAACCACTAGACAGAAAATCAGCAAAAACAGAGATCTGGAGAACATAATCAATCAACAGCCTCTGACTGACATATATAGAACACTTACTCAAAACAGCAGAATACCCATATTTTTCAAGTATGCATGGACTATTAACCAAGATAATAAACCATATTTTTATCATGAGCCATAAAATAAACCTAATAAAATTTAAAAGAATTGAAAATGTACAGTGTGAAAAAAAAAAGAAAATGTACAGTGTGTTTTTTACCATAATGGAATCCAACTAGAAATCAATAACAAAAGATAACAAGAAAATCTCTACACCCACAGGAACTAAACAATACTCTTCTAAATAATCCATGGGTCAAAGAGGATGTCTCAAAGGAGATTTTTTAAAAGATTTTATTTATTTGCTTATTTAAAAGAGAGAGAGAACACATGCTTGCATATGAGCAGGAGGAGGGGCAGGGGAGAGGAAGAAAGAGAATCCAAAGCAGACTCTGCACTGAGCACAGAGCCCTATGCAGCATTTGATCTTACAATCCTGAAATCATGATTTGAACCGAAATCAAGAGTCAGATGCTTAACTGACTGAGCCATCCAAGTGTCCCTCAAAGAAGATTTTAAAAAATACATAGAACTGAATGAAAATGAAAACACAAAATATCAGAACATGAAGGACATAGCTTTAAAACAGTGCTGAAAATAAAATTATAACATTATATACTTATATTATAAATAAAGAAAGCCCTCAAGTGAATAATCCAAGTTTGTACTTCAAGAAATTAGGGGGGGAAAGCACAAAATGAACCCAAAGCAAGCTTAAGGAAGGAAAAATAAAGATAAGGATAGAAATTATGGGGCACCTGGCTGGCTCAGTCATTGGAGCATGCAACTCTTGAGATCTTGCAAGTTGTGAGTTTGAGCCCCACATTGGATGTAGAGATTACTTAAATAAAAAATAACAAATTTTTTAAACAGAGTAGATATCAATAAAATTGAAAAGGAAAACAATAAAGAAAAATCAGTGAAATAAAAGCTGATTCTATTGGGAAAATAACAAAATTGATGAACCTCTAACATGATTGGCATAAATAAAATCAAGGACACAACTCACCAACATCAGAAATGAAATAGGAACACTACAGATCCTGTAACCATTAAAAATAATAGACAATATTATAAACAACTTTATCATACACCCAAAAATTTAAAAGAAGTGGATTAAAACCTCAAGAGCCACAAATTACCTGAATTCAAAGAAGATGAAGTTGACAGTCTGAATAGCCTATAGCCATTTTTAAAAATTGGATTTATAGTTAAAAACTCCTGGAAAAGAAGTCTCTAGATGTAGTAAGTTCCCCTTGAGAATTCCACCAACTATGTAAAGAAGAAGTATTATCAATTCCATATGATCTCTTCCAGAACATAGAAGAAGATGGATCAATTCCAAATATTTTTTATGAAGTATTATCCTGACACAAAACCCAAAGACAGTACAAAAAAAGAAAATTATAGATCAATATCTGTTGTGAACCCATCAATAAAGTAGTAGAAAACTGAATCCAACAATATATAAAAAGTTATACATCATGACTAATGAGATGTAAGAATGGTTCAACATTCAAAAATCAATCAATATAATTTACCATATCAACAAGGTAATGAAAATTGATATGTCATATCAATTGATGCAAACAAAAGCATTTAACAAAAGCTCAACATCAACTCATGATAAAAACTCTCTGAAAACTGGGAATAAAGGAGAACTTCTTCAACTTGATGAAAAGCTCTATAAAATGCTTACAGCTGGGGCGCCTGGGTGACTCAGTGGGTTAAAGCCTCTGCCTTCGGCTCACGTCACAATCTCAGGGTCCTGGATTCAAGCCCCACATTGGGGGGGTCTCTGCTCAGTGGGGAGCCTGCTGCCTCCTCTCTCTCTGCCTGCCTCTCTGCCTACTTGTGATCTCTCTGTCAAATAAGTGAATAAAATATTATTAAAAAATGCTTACAGCTATCATTATACTAAACGGTGAAGGACTGAATACCTTCTCCTTAAGATTGAGAACAAGGCAAAGATGTCCACTCTCACCACTCTTATTCAACACAGTACTGGGAATTCTAGTCAATGTAATACTGCAAGAAAAAGGGTGGGGGGAGGACAGATTGAAAAGAAAGAAATAAAATTATCTCTATTTGCATATGACATGGTTGCCTACATAGGAAAATCCATGGAATCTATAAAAATACTGAAACTAAGAAGTGAGTTCAGCAAGATCTCAGGATAACAAGATCAACATACAAAAGTCAATTCAATTTCCACATACTAACAATGAACATGAAGAAACCAAAATTAAAAGCACATTATTTTCAATTGCTTCAAATAATACAAAATACCTACATCTACACATAATCCTGCATGAATGGGATCTGTATGCTGAAAATTACAAAATGCTATGAAAAAAGAGCCAAATGAATGGAGAACTATCTTGCATTCATGGGTTGGAAGACTCAACAACAGTAAAAATGTCACTTCTCCCTAAATTAATCTATAGATGTAATGCAATTCCTTTCAAAATCCCAGCAGGGTTTTTTGTATATATAAGCAGCTTATTTTAAGACTTAGACCCCAGAATAACTAATATGATTGTGGCAAAGGAGAATAAGGTGACATGAATCACTCTGGCCAATATTAAGACTTGCTGAGCGCCTGAGTGGCTTATCTGGTTAATGTCCACCATCGGCTCAGGTCATGATCTCATGGTCCTGGGATCAAGCCCTCCATCAGCCTCCCTGCTCAGTGGGGAGTCTAACTCCCCTCTCCCTCTGCCCCTTTCCCTGCTCCTACTCTCTCTCTAATAAATAAATAAAATCTTTTAAAATTAAAAAAAAAAAAAAAGACAATACAGCTACAGTAATCAAGATTGGGTGGTAGTGGTGGAAGGTTAGTCACATAGATCAATGGAATGGAACAGAGGACCCTGCAATAGACCCACACAAATATACTCAACTGATTTTTCACAAAAATGCACAGTCAGCTCAACGGGGAAAGGGATAGACTTTTCAACAGATGATACTGGAGCACCCACCCCACCCCCACCAAACAGACCAAGCCTCACATTTTATACAAAAAATTTTTTTAAAAAAACTCAAAATGGATCACAGTCTTGAATGAGAAACATAAATAAAACTTTAAGGGAAAAAAAAAAAAAAAGAAAATCTCTGGGACCTGCAATAAGACAAAGACTTAGGCTTAACACCAAAAGCAAAAAAACATAAAAGGAAAAATTGATAAATTGGACCTCATAAAAATGGAAAAGTTTGAGTGAAAGCCCACATGAAAAAGATGAAAAAAGAAGCTACAAACTAGGGTAAAATATAGCTGGCTCTTGAATACACAGGTTTGAACTGTGTAGGTCCATTTATATGTAGAATTTTTAGGACATGGTGCTATAAATGTATTTTCTCTTTCTTATGATTTAATAACATTTTATTTTTTCTTCCTTTATTGTAAGAATACAGACTATAACACATGTAACATATAAAATATGTGTTAAATAAGTGTTTATGTAACCAGTAAGGCTTTAGGCCAATACTAGACTATTAGTAGTTAGGTTTTGGAGAAGTCAAAAATTATTTGAAGAATTCTGACTATGGTAGGGGCAGGTGTCTCTAACCCCTGCATTACTCAAAGGTCAACTGTATACGCAAAGCATTTATCTGGCAAAGCATTAGTATCTAGAATATAGCAAGAACTCTCAACACTGAAGAGTTAAAAAAAAAAAAAAAAAGCCAATTAGAAAATGGGCAAAAACCATGAACAAACATTTCACCAAAGAAGATATACAGATGGCAAATAAGCACATGGAAAACTGTTCTATATCATTAGTCATTAGGAAAATGCATATTAAAACTACAATGAAAAAAAAACTACAATGAAATATCATTATATACCTATTAGAATGGCTAAAATTAAAAAAAAAAAAACAGTGATAACACCAAATACTGGTGAAGTTGTGGATAAACTGGATCACTTATTATTGCTGGTAGGAATGTAAAAGGATAGAGCCACTCTGGACAGCATTTTGGCAGTTTCTTAAAAAACTAAACATGCAACTACCATATGGCCCAGTAATCGCACACCTGGGGGTTTATCCCAGAGAAATAAAGATTTACATTCACACAAAAACCTAGACCCGAAAGTTCATAGCACTTGTGTAATAGAATGAAACTGGAATCAACCCAAATGTTCTTCAGCCAATGAAAAGTAAAATGAATTGCAGTGCAAATATACCCACAAAATACTACTCTGTACCAAGAAGAAATAAACTATTGATATAATTAACAACTGGGATGAGTATCCAGAAAATTATACTGAGTGCAAAAACCGATCCCACAAGATTACATACTATATTATTCCATTTTATATAAGTTTCTCAAAATGACAAAATTCTAGAAATGGAAGACATATTAGTGGTTGCCCCTGGGAAAACTGGGTGAAGTGTACAAGGGATCTTTCTATTATTTCTTACAACTGCATATGAATCTATAATATTATTTCAGTAAATAAAATTCAACTCAAAAAATAAATTTCCCAAGTCTCCCTCACAGCTAGAGGTTGCCCATGAGATAGGAAGCCAAGGATGTTAGTAGGACTTCTAACAAAGCTCCTCAAGGAAGTCACAGATGTCTATTATCATGGTCTGTGTGATTGGCATCCCCTGGATGTTGTGCAGTGCCTAACCTGAACAACCGAACACAGTGGTACAGTCACTAACACCATGAATACACCTGATGTTAACCTTCTAAACTTGTTTTATTAAGGCTGTGCTATTTTTTAAAGTCTCTGAGAGCAGCCAAATGCAAATGTCAAAATCTGTATTCTTCTGTCCCCAACCACCATCCTCAGAACAATGTCCTGAAAGAGTATATCAACCAGGAATTTGAAGTGATGCTGTGCAGTGAAATAGACTAACTTTAGGTGAAACTTACTTTACAACAATCCCTCCACAGCAAATTATGGCTCCCAGCCCAGTAGGAGGCCAGTAAGCAGTACAACACTATTTGGGGGTAGAGAGGACCAGGATAGGTACCAAATAAATATTTTTTAAAGGCATGACTGGGTCCATCTAAGCAAAACAAAACATGTGACTTTTTTTTAATACCAATACGTACCAGTATATACATACTTCCAACTTGGGCCAGAAGCCAGAGGACCAGGCCAGGTTCAGCCTCATCCACTGGGAAGCATGGACTGGAGAAATATCATGGGCCCTGACCTCACATCTGTAATTAAAGTCTTTCCCCAGTGAACCTTGAGAACCTTGGGAACCATCACTGTTTCCCAAGGGGCGAAGTCCTCATCCATAGGCTGGGACCGATGAAAGGGGCTCCCTTTGCAGTGCACTGCTGTCTCTCTGGAAACGCTTTATTCTCACCCCCTACATCCTGAGCCTGCCTATTCCTGGAATTTGGTCCAAGCCAGCTCAGCCCCGTCCCATGACTTGGGGCTAGAACCCTGCTCTATGTTGTAATATCAGGGCACGCTACCTCCTCTCCTGCCAACGAGGACATGAAGATTATTCAAAAAGAACTGCAGTCCTACTTGCCCTTGAACTCAGGAGCCATAAATTAAAGTAAGAACTCCAAATTCCCATCTGGTTTTTTTTTTTTTTTTCAGGGCTCGATGGAACTCTATATTAAAGAAGGTGATTTATTCTTTCCTTTCTTGCATAATGTAGAAGACTTAGAGCCATTCTTTTTCTTTTTTTTTTTTTTTAAGGCTTAGATTTTTTTTTTGTTTGTTTTGTTTTTAAAGACTTTATTTATTTATTTGACAGAGAGAGATCACAAGTAGGCAGAGAGGCAGGCAGGGAGAGAGGAGGAAGTAGGCTCCCTGCTGAGCCGAGAGCCCGATGTGGGACTCGATCCCAGGACCCTGAGATCATGACCTGAGCTGAAGGCAGCGGCTTAACCCACTGAGCCACCCAGGTGCCCGAGCCATTCTTTTTCTATGGAGTGAAAATAACATGAGCTTTGGAGTCGGGATGGGCTTGATTAAGACCCCAGTTCCACCATGTTATAGTCCTATCACCTTAAGAAGGTTGCTTACCTGAGCTTCCCTCCAGCTGTGAAATGCAGCTGAAAGCAACTAAATGTAGACACAGTGACTGGTGCCTAATAGATGCACAGTGAAGTTAGCTCCCTCTGTATTCTCCCTTCAACCTCCCTTTCCCCTCTTTGTTTCATCAACTCCCTCTAAAAGCACTTCTGGAAAGACACTGCCTTGATGTGAGTAATTACGGCTTCAATGGGAAAGGGTCTTCTTCCCAACCGGAGGGCTTTGAAGACCCAGCATTCATGCAAATGTGTGTTTGTTCATATTTTTAAATTTTCTATATTTACCACATGCAATAACTGGGACAAGGTCGAGAATTGCTTGGCTGCCCCACCCCCACCCCTGGCAGAGTCAGGGTTCCTCCCGGAACCAGTGGTGAACTGGTGGCACTTACCACGTTGGCCAGCTGTGTGATGGCCACTTCAAAATGCACCGTGACGGGATCAGAAACGTTTTCTACAGGCCTGATGAACTGGTTATAATGAGAAAACAGTTTGTGGAAGAGTCTCTCTTCAGAGGCACAGGCGGCAGAACCTGCATGGCCAAGCAGACAGAGGGGTTAGAGAAGCAGAGAGGGTGCTCACAGATGAAGGGTGCTGGCAGCTTCCATCACCAGGTGACATGGGCAGTGGGATGTCTAAGCCGACGGACCCCTCCCGCCCCTGCATTCTGTCCACCCACACAGACGGCCCCTGGTGCTCATTGTACCCTGCCTCTCTGAGCCTCAGTTGGTCTCCTTGGCCCTGAAGACGAAAAGAGTAATGCCCAGAACTGGTGTGATATCAAATAAAATAATATTGGCAAGAGCACTTTAAAAGTATAATGCACAAGTGTAAAGGGGTAACATGAACTCCAGTTTTTGCTTATGTCACTGAGGATAGCTCATGACCTCTCGGATCTGGTTATTAAGGAAGAGTCCTGCCCTTTCCTGTCAAAATGCTGATCCAACTACCTGTTTCTACAGTCAGTGAGGTGCTTAGCTGGGGAAATCACCAAGCAAACTGAAATAACTAGTGATTTTCTTAAGATCTTAACAAGTGATACTCCTTTTTAAAATCAGCTTTGAATTCAATTATTTCGGAGATTTGTGTAAGTGCAAGGGCTCTGAGGCAAACTTATTTAAATAGTTTTTAAAGAATTCAAAATTAGGAATGCGTGGGTGGCTCAGTCATTAAGTGTCTGCCTTCAGCTTAGGTAGTGATCCCAGAGTGCTGGGATCCAGCCCTGCGTTGGGCTCCCTGCTCAGTGGGGAGCCTGCTTCTCTCTCTCCCATTCCCCCCGCTTGTTTTCTGTCAAATAAATAAATAAAATCTTTAAAAAAAAAGATTTCAGGGACGCCTGGGTGGCTCAGTTGGTTGAGCAGCTGCCTTCGGCTCAGGTCATGATCCCAGCGTCCTGGGATAGAGTCCCACATTGGGCTCCTTGCTCGGCAGGGAGTCTGCTTCTCCTCTGCCTCTGCCTGCCACTCTGTCTGCTTGTGCTCACTCTCGCTCCTCTCTCTCTCTGACAAATAAATAAATAAAATCTTTAAAAAAAAAATTTTTTTTTAAAGAATTCAAAATTAGTTCTTAAATAATGGGATTTTAGTCACTAAATTTTAACTAGTCTAATGTGTATGTATTTTTCCAAGAATGCATTGAAACTGGGTTACTTGCCTTCATTTGAAATAATCCATTTCATTAATACCCCTCTATATTTTCCCTTACAGAAGCCAAGTTTGACATCTGAAATACTGTTCTACAAATTTCCCAGAGGGATTTACACCTTGAAAGAAAGAAAATTAAAGGGACTGAAAATTTTTTCCGCAAAAATGAACAAAAGGATAGCTGTTGTAGGACTAAATAAAGAGAGTCATTTGACAAATGCAGTGGGAAACACTGAAACTCTGGGCTTTCAGCAAGAAAGAACAAATCTAAATGTAAAATAGCACCCTTGCTACCATAATCAATAATGGTAGAAATTTTCTACATGAAACAGACAAGAAACAATTCACTCCATTACCCCATTACCCATTCCCCCCCCCCGACCCTATAGAGAAGCCTTCATGAGTCTTGAAGAGCAAGCAAGCTCCAGCCACCAGCACGTGGAAATGTGGTTTTCTTTAGCAGAATAGCAGCTATTTCCAAGGCTTAACTTTTAAAATGAATAATCTTACTCTTAGGACTCATTTCCAGCACAGTACTATGACATGCTTCCCAAAAAAATGATGATGACCTTCGAAATGGAAGGGTTCATGGACTAAGTCATAGTATCAGCTAACAAATCACAGTTTTAAAAATATATATTAAATACAAATACAAATAAATCAAATATACCTATAGCAGAGATGGAGAGAAAGCTGCATCATTATTATCACCATATTTTTAGTGGGACAATAAATAAGGTATGGTTTACAATGCTTCATTGTCCTCCCCACCCCAGCCCCTAAACCTCACGTTACATGTTAAACCTACCCAGTAAGAAATAGATTAATTAGCAGTTATAACTGTAGTCCTTCCTCTGCAGCCCCTGTACATGTTCGCTCATAAAATATCTCATCTCTGCTCTGTCAAGCACAGCTAGAAAAGAAGAGCAAAGGCATGTAGCTGAAAAGAGAATATGAGATAAAGCAGAAATAAAACCTACCTTTCAAGCAAGGCATGAAGACACAGAACCAGAGACACAAACCAAAGGGAAGAGGCGCCTGTCCCTGGCTGGTCAGCATGATTAAAACACACTTTGATTTCTTTTTCTAGTCAAAGGATTGTGGAAAACAGAGAGCTATCAGACAGCCACACGCATCAGACCTTTAAATCATCAGAGTCCCACTGCAATCCACGTGTGTCTTCTGTGAAATAAAAACATTCCCAAATGCAACACGGATGTTCCCAGGATCAGAGCCTAAGGCCAACAAAAGGGCAAATAAAAAGGATTCAACCAGATGTCAGATGAGTCATCACTTTCCTGTCACCCCAGATCCCTTTTCGTGCAAGAACAGTGAAGAGCAGCAGTGAGGGAACGCCGGGCAGGCAGGACCGAGGGAGGACGGGAAACACTGTCAGGCTTCGAGCTTTTCATTGCACAGTCTGGGCAGTCATCCTTGGGGATGGGGGGCAGAAACACCCTTTGACTGAGCCCCAAGTCCAGGGAAAGCAGGTGCTGGGTCCCAGACAGTGTGTCCTGATTCACTGAGTTCTCTGGTTAATCAAGGCTTAGCCTTGTTATTAGAAAACTTTCTAAAATAGAAGTTTCCTTTCCTGTGTTAATACGTGAGGCTTCGAGCAGCACTCACCTGGTTTCGTCTGACTCCAGGGCTCTTGTCTTGTCTCTCTGCGCTCAGCAATCACCATCCAGGACCAGAAATTAGGTGTCTGAGAACCAGAGGGATGTCCTGAACATGGGATGCCACCTGGACAGCCCTATGCTTATTGAGACATCCTTGCCATCCACTGGCTTTGTCACAAGTTTCTTCTTGCCCCTAGTAGTGTCGATAGGGCTTCTGATGAACTGGGCCTTCTGGTCAGATTTTGGTGTTGGTTAAAGAGGAGGCAAACCCACAACAAAATGGGAAAGCAACCTGCAGAACAGGAGAAAATATTTGCGACCCCATGTCTGAGAAGGAGTGAATATCCAAAATACATAAGGAACTCATAAAACTCAGTATCAAACCCAATTAAAAAGTGGGAAACAACTTAAATAGACATTTTTCCAAAGAAAACATACGAATGTCCAACAGGTATACAAAAAGGATCTCCAAGTCCCCGATCAGCAGGGAATGCAAATCAACCCTCGTAAGATCTTACCTCCCACCTATTAGGATGGTTACTGCCAAAAAGACCAGAGATAAAAAGTGTTGGTGAGGTTGTGGAGAAAAGGAAATCGGGGGGCACCTGGGTGGCTCAGTGGGTTGGGCCGCTGCCTCCGGCTCAGGTCATGATCTCGGGGGGTCCTGGGATCGAGTCCCGCATCGGGCTTTCTGCTCAGCGGGGAGCCTGCTTCCCTCTCTCTCTCTCTGGCTGCCTCTCTGTCTAATTCTGATTTCTCTCTGTCAAATTAATAAATTAAAAAATCTTAAAAAAAAAAAAAAAGAAAGAAAAGGAAAAGAAATCGGTGCAGCTGCTGTGGAAAACAGTATGGGGTCCTTAAAAATTTTGTAAAAGAAACTACCAGGACTGTGAAACCACCATTCACTTGCCTCACAACTTCGCAGCCACCAATCTTACCTCACACTCAAAAGGAAGAGTAGGCCAGAGCTGGTGAGAGCTCTCTTCCTGCTGGGATGTCTATCAGTGTGCTGATTAGAGTCCTGCGGGCTGAGGGTCACACGGTGATGTGTGAGACCAAGCCAACGAGGTGTAGCATGGGAAGCCCTTTGAGGCAGAGGACACCATAAGCTGCCAGGTGTCCAACATCACACTCACATACAGAGAAGGCCAAGTCGCACAACTGGAGTGGGTGTACACCTGAGACAGCAAGACCTGCTCTCTCATTTTGCCTGACGTGCTGAAAAACGTGCCCATTTTAAAGAGCATAAAAAATAAAACTAAGGCTCAGGTCCTGACCAGGAAAAAGCTCCTATTCTGAAAGCCCGAGTAGGGGCATCTGAGTGGCTCAGTGGGTTACATGTCTGCCTTGGGCTCAGGTCTTCATCCAGGGTCCTGGGATCGAGTCCCGCATCAGGCTCCCCTGCTGAGAAGGTGACCTACTTCTTTCTCCCTCTTCCCCTCCCCCTCCCCCTACTCATGTGCACTCTCTCTCTCTCTCAAATAAATAAAATCTTAAAAAAAAAAAAAAAAAAGGAGGACACAGACTGCGGCATGGAAACATCTTCCAGAAGAGAAGGTAAATTTATCATTCCAGGGCGCCTGGGTGGCTCAGTGGGTTAAAGCCTCTGCTTTCAGCTCAGGTCATGGTCTCAGGGTCCTGGGATCGAGTCCCGCATCGGGCTCTCTGCTCAGTGGAGAGCCTGCTTCTCCCTCTCTCTCTGTCTGCCTCTCTGCCTACTTGTGATCTCTGTCAAATAAATAAATAAAATCTTTAAAAAAAAATTTATCGTTCCACAGGACTTTGTGTTATTTTTTCTTTTAGGTTTTCTGGGTTCAGGGAGGTGTATGCTTATGTACACGTCCTAGATTTTCTTTTGACATCTTTCTCTCTAGATTAGAGTCAACTCAATAAATATGGTGATGGCTTTTGGGTTTTTTTCTTTAAACAAATAAAGAACTACCATAGGATCCAGCAATTTTACTTAAAGAAATATATCCAAAGCAAATGAAATCAGGGTCTCAAAGAGATTTCTGCATTTCTATGTTACCGCAGCATTCTTCTCAACTATCACAGTACGGAAACAACCTAAGTGTCATGGATTTGGATTCTGGTGCTGATACGTGGAGAGTGTTGGACAAGTTACTTAAACTCCCTCAGCTCTGTCACCAGAAGAAATGTGGGTGAAAGGACAAGGAAGATGTGGTGTATATATGTACACACACATGTGGAATATTATTCAGCCATGAAAAATCCTGCCACCTGAGACAACATGGATGACCCTGAAGGAGAGTGTGCTGAGTGAAATAAGCCAGACAGAGAAAGGCAAACGCTGTATGATTTCATGTATGTGTGAAATCTAAAAAAAGTCTAACTCATAAAAGGATACTAACTTCCAGTTATAAAAATTCATCAGTTCTGGTGATCTTCTGTGCAGCATGGTGACTAGAGAGGGGCACCTGGCTGGCTCCATCGTTAGGAAGGGTGGCTCTTGATCTCAGAGCCGTGAGTTCTAGCTCCACAGGGGGCATGGAGTCTACTTAAAAAAAAAAAACTAATTTTAGAAATTTTTTTTTAATTTTTCTAGGAGAATAGATTTTAAGTGTTCTTACCAAGACACATATACAAATGGTTACCAAGTGAGGCAATGGATATATTGATTAGCTTGACTGTGATATCTTTCACAATGCATATGCATATCAAATCATCACATCATACGTCTTAAATATATACAACTTTTATTTGTCAATTAGGCCTCAATAAAACTGGGGGGAAAGAAGAGTTAGACTGGAAGAGTTAGACTGGAAGGCCTCAGGGCCTTCCCATCCAAACATTCTATGACAGCATCACAACAGTAGTACATTTCCAGTTGTGCCAAATTCAGACCAATGACCTTCCTCAAAATTCTATCAAATTCATATCTCTGGAACCAACATTTAGAATCAAACTTAGACCCGACCAGTGCTGGCTGACTGCCTTCTTCAAATATGTCATCTTGCAATGTAACTCAAGTGCTCCCCTTAGCAGATGGGCTTTTGTCCTTTGCTGAAGTGTCCTGTGGAGTTTGGAAAGAATCTAAGGTGGTAAAAAGAAAAAGACTGGACAATCCTTTACCTTGATGGATGAAATGCCAAGCCACACCCCAAAATGGGGCAATGCCTCAGTCATCTTTAGAGCGAAACACAAATCAAGTTGCCTGTTTTCCAAAGAACCAACAATATCCTCAAATCTTTCTATTTCTCAGCCTTTAACTGATTTGTTCACACTCTCTAACAAATGCAAATTGCAGTTTGTCAGGAAAACTGTTGTTTTGGGCCATCTAGGTGGCTCAGTCGCTTAAGCATCTGCCTTCAGCTCAGGTCATGATCTCAGGTCCCAGGTCCCTGCTTAACAGGGATTTGGCTTCTCCTTCTCCCTTTAACCCTCCTGCCCCCCACTCTTACTCTCTCTCCTTCTCTCAAATAAATAAATCTTTAAAAAAAAAGAAAAGATGGGGCGCCTGAGTAGCTCAGTGGGTTAAACCTCTGCCTTCACCTCAGGTCATGGTCTCAGGGTCCTGGGATCAAGCCCCACATCCGGCTCCTTGCTCAGCAGGGAGCCTGCTTCTTCCTCTCCCTCCCCCTCTGTCTGCTTACTTGTAATCTCTATCTCTGTGTCAAATAAATAAATAAAATCTTAGAAAAAAGAAAAGAAAAGAAAACTGTTGTTTCACATTTTTGTTTTATCCAAAAAGCCTCTATAACCATCACCTGAGGCCTTAAAGAACCACTCTAGAGCAGCGATTCTCTGGAATGTGTCCCAAATGAGCCCTGCTTCCTTCCAGGAGCACGCAGTTTGCTCCCAGGAGCCACAGTGCAGAATGGGAGAATGGGAGAGTTTATGAGAGGAGATCACAGGAGAGCCTTACTGGAGGCATAGAATGCAGAGGGAAGAGTATGGACTTTGGAGTCAAACAGACATGGATTTGGATTCTGGTGCTGATACGTGGGGAATATTGGGCAAGTTACTTAAACTCCCTCAGCTCTGTCACCAGAAGAAATGTAATTAAATTCAGTAGTATAAATCATTTCACCTTTCCCTACCTAATTTTTTCTGTCATTTTTACTCTCTTTTTTGTTGTTATTGTTTATTTCTTTATTTTAGTAATCTCTTCCCTAACATGGGACTTGAGTCCATGACCCCAAAATCAAGAGCCACACCATCTTCCAACTATACTAGCCAGGTGCCTTTCTCAGTGGTAAGAGATTACCACTGCAAACAGACAACATAACTGAGTAGCTCTCGGGTCTGAACTTGTAGGAAAAATGTGTGTATTTTAAATGCAGAAATCGAATATACACTCTCCCATTCAAAGAAAACATTTATACTAACCACTCATCATCAGAAAAATGCTTGAGTTTTGTAATTTAATTATGGCTTTACATCCTGCTTCAATCCCTTTCTGAAAATTGCGAGGATAGAAGTTAAAACCAAATACACAGAAGAAAAGAAGCATATTTTCAAAAATTTTTTCTAAAAATTTAATTCAAGAAACAAAAGAATTAAAGACATTTTGTCTTTTTCTAATGTTGCTGGTTACCTTTGCATGTTCATATTCCAATAATTCATTTAGCTGTGCTCTCAAACCAGCCAGAAGTTTAGTGCTGCTCATGGTTGATGGAGATGGAAAGGTTGAAGGGAGGGAGAGGTTCATTACCTTGGGAAGAGTGCTGTCTTGCCCTCCCCACCCTCACCCCTACCATATAAACACCCCGCCACCCCTGTGCCCCCTCATTCCTCTTAGCCTGTTCCAAAAGGAATAATGAAGAAGAAATGCATCTTAACTTTTCCAAGGCCACACATCTGATGAAAACTGGGTCCATGACGGAAACACGCCTCCATGCCCTCATGTCTTCCAAATAAAATTTGATATCTAGTTCCTGGGGATTTCCAACCTGAGGGGAAGGGAACCCATTGTTTTCTCACTTTCTGCTCCCAGTTGCCCCACATCATCCTTTTTTTTTTTTAAGATTTTATTTATTCATTTGGGAGAGAGAGAGAAAGACGGAGGAAGCACAAGCAGGGGCAGAGGGAAGGGAAAAGGAGAGGCAGATCCATCGTTGAGCTAGGAGTGCGATGTGGGGCTCAATCCCAGGACCTGGGATCATGACCTGAGCCGAAGACAGGCATTTAACCATCTGAGCCACCCAGGCGCCCCCACATCATCCCTTTTTAAAATAACATTCTAGAGAGCTAATGTGTCAGGAAACCCATAAGCTTCAGAGACTCATTGTTGGGTTCCTTCTGGGTTTTTATCTGTAGACAATAACTTCAATATGGAGGTTTTCTAAAGAAAAAAAAAGTGATACTGCTTAATATGAAACTTTTAGTTATTAATATTGTTTTAAGCATTTTCTCCCCTCCAATTGCTAAATTAAAGCATTGCCTCATTGGCTCTAAGAATTAGGGTGAATGTTTGATACAGTTTTGTAAAACTGGCGAAGTGCGTAGTTGAAGTCTGAGCGCTCTTTGACATAGAAACTGCACGAACGAACATTTTGTTGATTTTTCTCCAACTGTCAGTTCTCTTTAAACTCAAAACAAGAAGACTCTCTAGTTGTCCCTAAAGAAATGTAAAGGAAATAACCCTTTAAACATGTATTATTTATAAATCCACTGCAGCAAAACATCATCAATAATTCAACAATCCCATATGCCTGGTTTTTTTTTTTTTAAACTACTGTCATTAAAACTGTCACGTGTTCAATATCCCCAGTCAGTAGTATTTCACAGTCACCCCACTTGACATTTCGCATGCAGGAAAAAGAAAACAGCAGTAGGGGAAGTACTCAAATTAAATGCTAATTTTAGACCAGGAAGAAATAGTTCATAAATAGCTCCTAAGAGAGGCTCGAATTCATCCTACAATGCCCACCTCGGGTCCACCTACATTTTAAGAAAAAGGGAAAGCCTCCGAAGCTGGGGTGAGGTAAAGCAGTGAGAGAAAGTCCTAACTGTGCTGAAAGCTAAGACCGTGTGTTGTAATGAGAGCTCCCTCCCAGCAGCCTGTCTGGCAATCAGCAGACAAAGCCCTTTCCATTCTCTCTTGAATCCCCACAGTGACTCGAGAAATGAGCTTCGATGCTGTAGTGAAGACACAGACACTCAAGCAGGTTAAGTAACCTGCTTAAAGCTCCATCATTGCTGATCAGTGGCTGAGTTAAGATTCCCATTTCGGTCCGTCTGAATCTACAGCTGACACTTTAACTTTAAAGCTATCCTCAAGTCCTTTTAGATCCTTGAATACTTTATAAGTTCAATATATTCTAAGAGGGTTGTTATTGAAATGGGCCGTGGTTAGCACTAACTTCATTTTCATTTGCTGTGGCTCCTTCACATGAGTCGAGGAAGCAGAAGCGAATACATAAAAGGAGTTGGAACGGAGCACGTAATACCACACAGAAGTGAAAGCCCAGAGATTGCCCCACTTAAACCCTAAGCTGACATCGGGCACGTTCCCAACTTGGGACATGTGGGCGATGGCAGCCACTACCCCATCCTCGGGGCGGCTGTTGCTGGCTGTGCTGTGAAGGTCGCTAGACTGAGCACTTACCGGTGACAGGCACGGAAGGCCACGCTCTTCCAGCCAGAATGATTCCTACACAGACCTTTGGGAATTCTGTAACTTCCCTCCAGCCTTTCCCTGTCACTAAATGGGCAGCAATTATCTCTGGGTCTTTCAAGGTAGAAGAGAATGTGCTTAAATCACAAATATCCTAGGGGCACCTGAGTGGCTGAGTGGGTTAAGCCTCTGCTTTTAGCTCAGGTCATGATCTCAGGATCCTGGAATCGAGCCCCACATCGGGCTCTCTGCTCAGCGGGGAGCCTGTTTCCCTTCTTCTTTCTCTGCCTGCCTCTCTGCCTACTTGTGATCTCTGTCGAGTAAATTAAAAAAAAAAAAAAAAATCTTAAAAAAAAAATCACAAATCCCCTAAAAGAAAGAACTGACTCAAGTTTACCATTGTCCCACAACCCAGCAGAAATAAAATTGTAATAAAATTGTATGCCATGTAGACCCGGCTCTGTGATTGTAAATGCCAGTAACTGCCAGTTTGTTTTCGTTCCCTGGAGCTGCTATACCGAATTACCACAAACTTGCTGGCTGCATGCAACAGAAATTTATTCCTTCACTGTTCTAGAGGCTAGAAGTCAAAGTCAAGGTGTCAGCAGGACCATGCTCCATCCGAAGCTTGTAAGAAAGAACGCTTCCTTGCCTCTTCAGCTTCTGGTAGCTCAAGGCGTCCCTTGGCTTGTGGCTGCACCACTTTTATCTCTGCCAGTGTCATTACAAGGCCTTCTGCTCAATGCCTGTGGCTTTGCCTCTCTTGTGTCTTACAAGGAAGCTGGCCCTTCGATTTAGGTCCTGCTGGGTAATCCGGGATGAACTCGTCTCAAGATCTTTAACTAAATTACATCTGCAAAGATCCTTTTTCAAAGACCATAACATTCACTGGTACCCGGGGGTTAAGACACAATGTAGGGGCAATGCACGTGCATTTTCTTTTCCCAGAGAACAGTACTCTGATGTGTACAATGGACTTCAAGGACTGGGGGGGTGGGCCAGAAAGTATGACTGCTTTGGTATAAAATGCCAGATTTCTCATTCTTTCAAAGAAGAAAATCCAAAAAGTCACCTATATTGTGGCTCCTGGTTGGTAGTCCAAACTGTTAGTGTGCATCAGAACCAACGGTAGGGGACACTCTTTAAAAGCTTAGATTCCAGGTCCTGTCCTCAGAATTTCTCATGCGCTGGGTCTGTGGCAGGACCTGGAAACTGCATTTTTATAAAGCTCCTGAGTTGACCCTGATGCAGTGGGCAGTGGCACACCTCTGAGCTCCTCCAGCAAGCCAAGGAAGGATTTCCACACGGTGCATCTACAGTACGCTTCTGTGATCTGATAGAGTTAGACGTTTCTAGGACAAACGTGCCCCCACAAATGGGTAGGTCATGAAACAAAAACGTTAGAGCTCTTCCAAAGTTGCTGTACAGGCGCTGTGTTTTGTGTGAAATAGCTCCTTTGACATAGGCACTTACTAAGTCCTACTATGCTCTGGTCACAGGGAGAGAGAGATGCTGAAATAGAGTTGTAGAAAATACACACTTATGTGTTCAAGTATCCATGGGACATTTACAAAAATGGATCTCTTGGAAGGACCAAAAAAGTCTCAAAAAGCAAAAAAGTAATCTTTGGTGTACAGAACACTGACCACAAAAAAGCAAAATGAAAAATCCCAAGATAATGCTCCAAACTTCTCTTTCTTGCAAAGCTCAAAATGTTGCATCCGGTCTTCCCTTTTTCAAGAGCCAGAGAGGTGAAGCTAATAATGGGTAGAAGCCACACGGCTCAGGTTTCATGGGTCCCAATATAACTAAGACCATATTAGTCCTAAGGTGCTGATCTTGGCAATCACGCAGGCTGCAGCCCCTCCCCATGCTGCCCTGGTGTTCGGCTGTTGTCCACGCCTCCTTCACGGGAGCTTGACTCTGCCTGGGGCTTTCCTGCTGCTTCCTGAGCCTGGCTATCTTCCTGACATCAACGCCTCGCTAAGGTCTGAGTGGTAGGGATGAGGAATGGGGGGTTTGGAGGGCCCGGGATGGGGGAGGTGATCCAACCAGGGTCGAACCAGAAAGACTCGCTACCCCCACCTGCCGCAAGTCTTACCTAGACTTTTCTAAACATGGCGGTAGAGGTGGCAGCTAGGCCCTCGGCCAGGCTAGAGTCTCATCTGCTAAGCCCTGCACTCTCTTTTCTCGAGCCCCCACACCAGAACACTTCCCTCTTCCTCAAACTGACAAGGCAGAGGCCTGAACCTTGCTGTGGATGTGAATTGAGAAGAAGAGAGAAGAGAGAGAGAAGAAGAGAGTTGGCACCAGAAAGTTCCAATGTCCAGAAACAATAAGTGAATGGAGGGACTGAGGAGGGAGAGAGAAGTCAGGGCTTCCTGTGGGGACTCCCTCAATGTGCTGTTACTCATAGATAAAGTTTCATGAGGAGGAGAAAGAAAATAAAACTTGAGGCCAGGGAAATGTACCACTTCCTGGAACATGGTGTCAAAAATTGTGCTGGAAGAAGCCATGGCCACGTCCAGAGACCCAGCTCTGCCCCTGATTTAGGCAGCAACTCCTTCTTTCAAATGAGGTGATAAAACCAGATGAACTCATGGCCCCCGCTCTTAGTTTTACTCAACGAACTATAGTGACGTGAGCAAATGTGCTTGCTGTGGTAGCCTACTGTGGCCAGTGTTTTAACTTAAAAACTAGCCTAGTCTTAGAGGGTGCAGAGAGGTGCAGACATCCTTGAAGGAAAGCAAGAAAACATTCACTTAAATGACATGAATGAAGGGAAGCAATCCATCAGGGGAAAAAGGAAGAAGTGAGAAAGTAAGGTCTCTGGACAGGCTAAGCAGATGAATTTGGCTACTTAACTGAGGAGTGAAGATGCCTCACTGGATGGAGAGCTCAGGGCTAGATTTTGGAGGAACTTGAATGCTAAGCTAACATATTTGGTCTTTGGGTAATAGGTAACCACTGGAAAGTTTGAACATGGGATTAACATGATGGAAACTATAGTCTGAGAATATTAATTTCCACCTTATGCTGTGTTTGTTTTGATGTATCAGACTTCTTGTTCTTAATAATTTATAAGTATTTTCTTTAGCATATTTGAAGAATTTAAAGGGATTGAAATTCATTAAACTAATTCCCTTAAGAAATCCTAAGACTTTAAAACCCAGTGCTCTTTTCAAATCCATTGTTCTCATGACTTACAAGAAAAGTTTTAGAATCTACTGTAAACTTATAGTACACTACTATAATTTTTACATTTTAGTTTGAACTTAAGGAATCTATAAGACTTGAATTATATGTTTAATTAGTTTCCATATGTTCTCTTGAAGTTCAAAACTAAAAAGATTAATTTATATGACATCTTATAGTTCAGTTGAAATAGTTGGCAAGGCTGTTTTTCACTTTCCCTAGCAAATATGAAGTTAAACCAAAGAAATTCAACTGCTTTGATCTATAAAAATAGTAATTTTGTATAGCTCAGCTGATTATATTGTTATATGTTTTGTTACTATACATTTAATGTTCTATTTTCTTTTAAAAGTGTCCATAGAGGGGGACGCCTGGGTGGCTCAGCTGGTTAGGCATTCATCTCAGGTCATGGTCCCAAGAGTCCTGGGTTCCAGTCCCACATTGGACTCTCTGCTCAGCAGGGAGCCTGCTTATCCTTCTCCCTACCACTCTCCCTGCTTGTGCGCTCTCTCGCTCTCTTTCTCCCTCTCTCTGACAAATAAGTAAATAAAATATTTTTTTAAAAAATTTAAAGTGTCCATAGAGCGATGTCTGAGTGGCTCAGGTCATGATCGCAGGGTCCTGGAATCCAGTCCTGCATTGGGCTCCTTGCTCAGAAGGGAGCCTGCTTCTTCCTCTGCCTGCTTCTACCCCTGCTTGTGTTCACTCTCTCTCTCTCCAACAAACAAATAAATAAAATCTTTAAAAATAAATAGATAGGTGCACCTCAGTTTGTTAAGCCTCTGCCTTCAGCTCAGGTCATGATCCCAGGGTCCTGGGATCAAACCCCATAATGGTCTCCCTGCTCAGCAGAGAGCCTCATTTTCTCTCTCCCTTTGCCTGCTGCTCTGCCTACTTGTGCTATCTCTCTGTCAAATAAATAAAATCTTCAATAATAATAATAATAATAATAATAACAAATAAATAAATAACAAAGAAAAGTGTCCATAGAGTATATACTACATGTGAGGTATTGGGGCAAAGGCAGAGGTTACTCAGATAAATAATAATGATTCTTACCCTCAGATACCTTAAAATCTAGAAGATTCTCAAACTTGCAAATATATAAGAATCATCTAGAGATTTTTTTTATTAATGCAAATCCCCAAGACTCTAATTTTTGCCAAACACAGAAAGTCAAAGTTCTCAGACTGTACTCTTTCAAACACTGATCCACAGAAAGAAGCATTTTAAAGACTAATATGTTTGGGAGGAAGGATAGCTAGAACTCAGAGGAGGACCATTTTCTCTCTAGAAATCTGAGGAATTCATTGAACATTTAGAAGCTATTGTCTACTTAAGATCCTCCCAGAAATATTCAAGGATAACCTTTAGAGAAAAGGATTAGGTGGAAGGAAGAATCGACTTTGGACTGTTAATAAGAATTTCCTGGCCCATGGGTCTCCCACTTTGTTACATTCCTTTTTTCAAAAATGATCCAGAAAAAGATCACTAACCTAACTTATTAGTTCAGCTTAGTAAAAGTATTCTAATGTCCAAACTTCTATTTTTTAAATAGAAAATTCAGATTATACTTCTAATTTATTACAGTACAAAGCATCTACTTGTTCTGAGACCAAGTCTGATCTTCCACAACTTAATAAATCATCTTTCTTTCTAGTGTTCTTCATTTTCACTGCTTAACAACCGTGACCAGCACATTTATACTCTGGGTGCAATAAAGGCAGTCCACTACACCCCCCAAACTGGTACTCCTATCTCAAGCACAATTTCCTTTCTACTAAGTCAATTTAGAAGTTGATGGTAATCCTGTTTATTCCACTGTGATAGTAGTACCTGAGGCATGCTTTCAGTGAAGTTGGATGTACTTTGGTTAATAAGACTTTGCAGATAACTTAGATGTGAGGAATCAGAAAAATTATTACTGTCAGTATAAATTAATCAGGAGACTAACACTGCTATATCCAAAGTGTGACCATAGCTTTAAAAAAAAAATCAATAAGTAGAAAATTATAGAATTTCTATTTCTAGCAATATGATGTATGCTAGAAATACTGGAAAGCTTTTGAGAACAGAACACTTAAAATGATATTAAAAATGCAAAAATGATCTTTTAATTCATAGATGAGATGGCAGGAAAGAAAAGAAAATTGTTAAAGTGAAAAAAAGAAAGGAAGCAAGGGAGGGGGAGGGAGGGAGGAAAGAAAAAACATTAGAGATCCTGAATTCAGATAGATATGAAGCCAACACAGATAGTTAATGAAGTAATAAAGCGAACATTTGTCTTGAGGTGGCATCTGTTGATCTCAGGTTTCAGAGTGAGAGGAGACAAACCTGCAGAGCCCTCACCCCCTCACACATACATAAAAGCAGAACTTGAGTTTGGAGCTGGGGTTCATCCTATCTCAGTTACACAGGAAACCTTAAAGGGAAGATTCAGTTTAAAATGCACAGAATGCAAGGGCACCCAAGTATTTCAGTAGGTTAAGCATCTGCCTTCAGCTCAGGTCATGATCCCAGGGTCCTGGGATCAAACCCCACATTGAACCCCACATTGGACTCTCTGCTCAGTGCCGAGTCCGCTTCTCCCTCTCCCTCTGCCACCTGCCGCGCTGTATGCTCTCTCTCTCTCTCTCCCAAACAAATAAATAAAAAATAAAATGTACAGAGTTCACAGGTTGGCACTTGCCCCTTTCTCCCAGGTACCTGAAAGAAGCAAAGCATATCTTTTTTGGATGTACCCTTTTGAAACCCAGTCCTCAGAAACTCCCCACAGGGGCACCTGGGTGGCTCAGTGGGTTAAAGCCTCTGCCTTTGGCTCGGGTCTTGATCCTGGGGTCCTGGGATCAAGCCCCGCATCTGGCTCTCTGTTTGGCAGGGAGCCTGCTTTCTCCTCTCTCTCTCTCTGCCTGCCTCTCTGCTTACTTGTGATCTCTGTCTGTCAAATGAATAAATAAAATCTTTAAAAAAATAAAAAAACCCTCCCCACAGATAAAACTCAAAGTAAAATGAAGAATAGTTTTTAAAAATCAATAGACACTTAAAAAGAAAATTAAAAAGTCCAAGGAAACAATAAACCGTAGAATAAAGCTTGCAAAGCTTTCGTTATTAAATCATTTGTCAGATACAGATTCTGAAATATATTTTACATATTTAAAGAGAAAAGAAAGATGGTTATCAGAAACACAATGAAGGAACAAGTGACTCTCAAAATGACCAAATGACATATATGAAAAAGAATCAAATAGAAATTCTGAAAAGGAAAAATATAATCATTGAAATTAGAAACTAAATGGATGGCTTAGCCTGGAACTAGGCATAATGAACTAACAATTTGAAAAATTATTTAGAATGTAGCACAAAGACAGATGGAAAATATAAAAGAGATATTAAGAGACATGGATGAAAGAGAAAGAAGGTGTAAGATATATCTAATTGGAGGCAATAGACTAGGGTCACAAGAGAGTTTGTGGGATCAATGAAATAATAATGGCTGAGACTCTCCTAGAGTTTATTAAAGACAGTGCCTCCATAAGTTGGTATAAATAAATACCCAGCAGGATAATTAAAATGGAATCCATACTGCAATGAAAATGCAGAACGCCATAGGAAAAATATCTCAAAAGGAAGGTAGAAAAGACAAATCAAGTTCAAAAATATGATATTTATACTGAATGTAAATATCATATTTACATTGTTGCTACAGAGCAACAATGGAGGTCAGAGGGTAGTAAACTACTATCTTCAAAGTGCTTAGAGAAAATCATAGTTAACCTACAGTTGTAACACTATCTTTCAAAGCCAGGTGAAATAAAGATTTTCAACAGAGATAATACAACCTAAGAGTTAAAACTAAGAGGCCCTCACTGTGGTACCATCTAAAGGATGTACTTAACAAAGAAGGAAATTGATCCTATTCAATCAGAGAAGAAAGAAGAAACAGCAAAGAGCATTGTAAACATGTAGGTTGGTGTAAACAAACATTACTTAACTCCTAAGGGTTTGTTGTTGTTGTTGTTTTAATATACTCTCTTAAATTTTGTGCCCAAGGCAAGAGCCTCATTCACTTTATTATACCCTAAGGAAGAGTTTCATTATTCAGTGTGCAAGGTCTCACTTTATCTCCTTATTTTTAACATGGTACCCTCCTCCCAGCTCCATGTTTAACTGGGCCAGACTGACTCCCTTTGATTCATTATCTCAAGACAATGAAACTAGCCCTTTGTTTGGAGGAAGAAAGGAGATCTGGGGTCCAGTGTTTACTATACAGACATTCATAAATCTTCCTGATTTTGCCCTCATTTCATAAGTATCCAGTGTTTCCAAATTCCTGACTTTTCTGGGGATCTGCCAATGGATTGATGGATTTCTCGACTGCTGGCTTCGGTTTCAGCTTTCTTGGGTTCATAAAGCTTCTAGCTTTCAAAATTTTGTCCTTTCCTCCCATCACCTTTACTCTTATGAACGTAGGCTGTTTAATCCCTTTCCTAGTATTTTAATGGAGTTTCGGTTGGATGACAGGCATTATTCAATCCACCATATTTTAACTACAGCTTTGTCTCCTATGACTCTTCCTTAGGAGAGAGAAGAATGTCCCCAGAGACTCCTTCAGCCGACTTCCCCTTTCATCTCCTCTGTCAGAACTAGGTCACACACCCAATTTTAAACCAGTCACAGGCGAAGAGGAGGGAGCTGTCATGCTGATTTAAATCCTTATTATTTGGGGTGGAATGGATGTTTGAGATCAACCACACCCCCAGGAACCTTAATTAAGGAGTGGATACGCAAACTCCAAACCATTTACCCAAGCTGGAAGATGACCTCTTAAAGGCAGTAGTCATATTTTATAACTCTTTATACCTTTAGTAGTGAATGTCAGTGTTTATTTGACTGAGGGAATGATCTATTACATAAATACAATGTACATAGATATTTATATATAGGATGGTGAGATGGTAAAGGCAAGATGATAATAAAGGTTATCCACTCAGACAAGACCTGCAATCGTGGAGGGAGAGGGAAGCTTTAGACACTCTGTGGTGACACTGCCCGAATCTTGCTGCGCTAACCTGTAACTGTGATTACCTGGGTAAAGAGGCATTTTAAATGTCAAGGAGCTAAAAGACAAGATTATGGTGGCTCTCAAGCTAAACATTAAATCAAATTACTTAAAGAACTCTAGTCTTAAGGTCATAGTCATATAACAATAGCCAAATTCGACTGGACCAAACTGTTTGGGCTATTTTGTTTACTGTGGTTTAAGTGTATATACATATATGTACCTGGCATTTCTCTGTTCCAGGAACACCTGTAACATTCCTCATTCAGCAAGACATTAGGAGCTTCTAACAAATTTAATCAAGTGAAGCTTTGGTCCAAAATTAAAATTTGTTGTAATCATAAAGTTTGGGTTTAATATGAAATTTGAAGGAAAAGTCCACAATTTATTAAACAGAATATTAAACAGTTACACTGGTTACCTAAAAAATAAGCAAACACTGTGGAAAGACATGTTTTCTCATAGTTCTGAATCGTATGCTACAAAAACCTTGTAGTTTAAGAAAGAATATATGATATTAAAGAGTTTCCATTCTTTGTCTCCTAAATGTCTTGCTAAGAGCTGTTTAAGGGACACCTGGGTGGCTCAGGTAGCTGGGCAACTGGCTCTTGATTTCAGCCCAGGTCATGATCTCAGGGTTGTGAGATCGAGCCCCACTATTGAGCTCCCTGCTGGGCATGGAGCCTTCTTAGGATTCTCTCTCTCCCACTCTTTCTGTCCCTCCCCCCAACTCCCTCCCTTAAAAAATAAAAACAAAAACAACAAAAAAGCTGTGTGTGTGTGTGTGTGTGTGTGTGAGAGAGTGTATGTGTGTGTTTTAAGGTTTTATTTATTTGACAGAGATCACAAGTAAGCAAACAGGCAGGCAGAGGTGGGGTGGGGAAGCAGGCTCCCTGCTGAGCAGAGAGCCCGATGTGGGGTTCAATTCCAGAACCCTGGGATCATGACTTGAGCCGAAGGCAGAGGCTTTAACCCACTAAGCCACCCAGGTGCCCTTAAGTGTGTGTTTTTAAGTGCATATTTTGGCAAGATTTAGATGCATAATTAAAAAAGAATCTGGGGGTCTCTGAGAAGGATATTTATCTAGAACTGTCAGTTGAGCTTATTGGTAATGCAGAAATCCAGAAAGCCACTGGCCATTTCCAACTTCCAGAGCTGCTGAGCTACAAATATTTGAAAATGAAGAAACACAAAAACTACACAGGCAGCTTTTAAAATGCACAAGGGATTACATTCAAATTACATACAAATAAATAGTACAAATACATAAGTATTATTTTCCTAGAAATGTACTTTATATTGATGATAAAACATCCTACAATACTAGATGTTATGTGCTACACATATACAAAAAAATAATAAATTTCTAAATAAGATGTCTCCTTGTCTGCCTTGAGCTTGAGTCATGCATATTGGGCTTTCTGCTCAGCAGGGAGTCTACTCCTCCCTCTCCCTCTGCCCTTCCTCCCTGCTTTCCTTCTCTCTCTCTCTCTCTGTCTCTCCCAAAAACAAATAAATAAAGTCTTAAAAGAAAAAAATGATGCCCCTTTCCGGCAAACTCATAGTTTATGATATCTCCATGGGGCACTTACTCAATGTTTCACAGAAGGAAAAAATGTAGGATCTAAACGTTGAAGCCAGTGGGTGATATATATCTGAGAAAAAAAGGAAACCACGCCACTCTCCTCTCTGACATTTTTAAAAAACAGTATAATAGGGGCGCCTGGGTGGCTCAGTGGGTTAAGCCGCTGCCTTCAGCTCGGGTCATGATCCCAGGGTCCTGGGATCGAGGCCCGAATCGGGCTCTCTGCTCAGCAGGCAGCCTGCTTCCTCCTCTCTCTCTCTCTGCCTGCCTCTGCCTACATGTAATCTCTCTCTGTCAAATAAATAAATAAAATCTTTTAAAAAAATAAAACAAAAAACAGTACAATAAATAAACAGTATTGGGACACCTGGGTGGCCCAGGAGGTTGGGCATCTGCCATTGGCTCAGGTCATGATTTCAGGGTCCTGGGAACAGTCCCACATTGGGCTCCTTGCTCAGTGGGGAGCCTGCTTCTCCCTCTGCTTGCCATTCCCCTGCTTGTGCGCTCGCTCTCTCTCTCTCTCTCTCATTCTCTGACAAATAAATAAATCTAAAAAATAATGATTAAATAAATAAATAAATAGTATAAATAAATAACAGTATAATAAACCAATGCCCCTTTTTTAAAAAAGACAATAGAACTGCAGTTGGTTGCAAATACAGATCTGATATTCTTAAGCGGTTCTCATTGCTGATAATCGAGAGAATTAGGTAGATGACAGTGTACATGGAATCCAGGAGTTCCGCTGCTGGCCCAGATTTATCCCACAAGGTTCACAGGGGAAATGTATGGTGGGGAGGAGAAAATACTTACTATTTTCATTTTTTAAATCAATTTATTTTTGTAAGATTTTATTTATTTCTTCGAGAGAGAGAGAGAGTATGCACACACGAGAGCAGAAACGGGAAGAGGGGCAAAGGGAGAGGGAGAAGCAGACCCCCCACTGAGCAGGGAACCCGATGTGGGACTTAAACCCAGCACCCTGGGATCATGACCTGAGCTGAAAGCAGAGGCTTTATCTTACTGAGCCATCCAGGTGCCCCAAGATTTACTATTTTAAAAGCAAGCTGCAGTTTAAGACTGTTGCTCTAAGCAAGGGCTGCCAATTCAAACACCTTTTAGAGCTAAACAAGTAACAGTTGGGAGTAAAAGTGCAGGTGGTAGAAGTTGCCCACATCTGCCTTTCCAGATACGCCAGGGCCCTTCTCTGCTCCAGCCCATGGGGCCACGTGGATGATGTTGCCAGGATTGCCGATTTTTCAAGAAAAACACAAACTTTCCATTAGATGTGATTTCTCTTGATTCTTTTTTTCTTCTTTTAAGTAATCTTTATGCCCAATCTGCAGGTCAAACTCACAATCCCAGATCAAGAGTCATATGCTCTACAGACTGAGAAACCAGGCACCCCTCTCTTGATTCTTAATTTTGACAAGTTTAAAAACATTTTATTTTTAAAATTCCATTTTAAAAACATCTTAAAATAGCTTGTGGCCCCACAAAATGTCTGCTGACCAGATTCAGACCAAGACCTCAGAGAGTTTTCTAGAATTTCTAGAATTTTCTAACTCTCCTTGAGAGGAAAAACAGTATGGGTAGAGGATTGAGGTATCACTTAAGAAAATATGCAGATGGATCTTTTTGCTGAGCTAGTCTGCCTTGCTGAGCTGCTCTACATAACAAAGTAAGGTAAATGTGTCATTTGCGTGGAATTTGGAAGCCAAAAAAGGGAAGAAATGTCTTGGAAATGACTGGGAAAATGACTTGGAAAAATGACTGGGAAAGCAGATGTCAGTAATAGGATTGATGGTCTACGCTTAAGCTGAGGGGGATGGTAAGAAACTCACAGGGTTGAGATGACTGAAGCTGTGTGTGTGTGTGTGTGTGTGTGTGTGTGTGAGAGAGAGAGAGAGAGAGAGAGAGAGAGAGAAACAGACTGCAATAACCCTCATTACCACAGACCTTCAGGACAAGCCCTTTTCACAAAAACACTGCAGAGAGGGCACTAGCAGAGTACAAGCCCAAGTTGCCCCACTGGAAAGTCAGGGAAACTCTAAAAGAAAGATCACACTGTTATTATTAAGAATGAGGACTACCAGAATGCTAATGTGTATGGAAAAGGAAAATAACAGTTTGGCTACTTCATTTTAATTTGGAGAGTGATATGTGATCACAGGGCCTTTCAAGGAGGCTCTATTTTTGTGATTAAAGGGGACTGAAAAACCTGATTTTTCTTCCTTTCACACACTTCGAATACCAAGCGTTCCCTGCCACCTGCTGGTTATTGGTTGCAACTTAAAAAAAAATCTGAATAATTCATAAAGTATGAAGAGGACACCCACAATGTGCCAGCTTAAGAAATAAAATATTATCAATAAAATTTGGAACCTCCTGTATTCCTCTCCCTGACCACATCTTTCTCCTCTTCCAAAGTATTCCTCTTGAATTATAAGTTCATCATCCCAACACACTTCATATTTTTCTGTGTATGTATGTATCTCTAAGTTATGCTAGTGTTGTTTTGCATGTTTTTTAAGTTCATATAAAGGGTATCATTTTGTATAGAATTTTCATTATGACATCTGCAGGTTACTTTTTATTTCTTTTATTTTTAATTTTTTAAAGATTTTGTTTATTTATTTATTTGGCAGAGAGAGATACAACGAGAGAGGGAAAACAGGCAGGGGGACTGGGAGAGGGAGAAGCAGGCTTCCCAACCAGCAGGGAGCCCAACACAGGGCCCTGGGACCGTGGGATCATGACCTGAACTGATGGCAGATGCTTAACGACTGGGCCACCCAGGCGCCCACCCACATCGTGTTTATGAGATTCATCCATGTCTACCAACTGAGTTTTCACTGCCATAAAGAATTCTATGTAGAGATGCGTGGGTGGCTCAATCAGTTAACCGTCTGCCTTCCGCTCAGGTCATGATCCTAGGGTCGTGGGATCGAGTCCCACACTGGGCTCCTTGCTCAGCGGGGAGCCTGCTTCTCCCTCTGCCCCTTCCCCTGCTTGTGCGTGCTCTCTCCTCTGTGTTTAATAAATGAAGAAAATCTTTAAAAAAAAAATTCTATGTAGTAGATATGTCATAAGTTATTTGTCCCTAATTTTTTCGATGTGTATTTAGATAGCTTCCAATTTTTTACTAATACACACATTTCTTGTCTGAACATTCTAGATTATGTCCTTATATGTAAATGTTGAGTTTCTCAGATAGCAATAATGTAATTTTCTTGTCATGATGTTTACACATCTTCATCCCCACTCGATATTATCAGGTTCCCGAATTTTTGTAGTTCTGGTGGGTGTGCAGTGATATCTCTTTGTGACTAATTTCACGATGTTGATGGCCTTTTGCACCAGATCTGTGAATCAAGTTATTGAGGTCATCTTGAATAAAGGTTTATAATCTTCCACTGCTTTTATTAGAATCTTTCTTAGGTAGCTCATATTTTTATTGTAAATGTATTGTTTTTAAATGACATTTCCAACAGATTTTTTTCAGTACTAGGGTATGCAACTAATTTTTTATATCAGTTTTCTGTCTAGTAACATTGTTAAATTCTTTCATCAACCCTTAAAACTATATTTGTAGATTCTTCTGGATCTTCTATGAAGGTAATCATATTTTCTATGGATTTTTATTATCTTTTTTCTTTTTAAATTCTCCTCCTTCCCCATTTTCCTGATCTTATTACACTTAGTACAGAGTTGAATAGAAATGGCGAAAAACAGCACCTTTGGATAGTCCATGATCTTTATCAGGAAGTTCCTCTTAGTCCTAGTTTTGCAAGAGTTTACTTCTTATATTGTTTTTAACCGTGAATGCATGTTAAAACTTATCTTTTTGGTCCTGCATGTCTTGATAATTCTATTTGGTTTGCCTCTTTCATCCTGTTACTCCAGTAAGAAACATTAATGTGGGTAACTTACACTCTTTGTCTGGCTCTGGCATATTGGCCACATAAAATAAACTGTGTCACATTCTCTCATTATCTTTTTTCTGCCATGAAAATGAAGACCTGGTAGAAATACCTGTTCCTGAGATCTGAGGCATCAGTGGGAGCATTTAAAGAATACTTAGGGGGTCAAATAAACAAATAAAATCTTTAAAAAAAAAAAAAAAAAGAATACTTAGGGGCACCTGGGTGGCTCAGTTGGTTAAACCTCTGCCTTCAGCTCAGGTCATGATCTCAGGGTCCTGGGATCGAGTCCCACATTGGGGTCCCTGCTCAGTGGAGAGTCTGCTTCTCCCTCTCCCTCAGCTGTTTCCCCTGCTTGTGCTTGCTCTCTCTCTCTGTCAAGTAAATAAATAAAATCTTTAAATTAAAATAAAGAATAGTTCATTTCACTTTCTAAATGTATAGTCTACGGTTAAAAAGAAAGCCACAGGCCCAAAATGGTGTCCTATAGGTTGAGGCCGCAACTCAGTAAACCAAGACTTACTAGGTAGCCTAACCGCTGTTTCAAACCCCCGAAATGTGACCTTTCAGCAGTCAACATAGAAATTCCCTATACAACACTAGGAAGATTACTGATAGGCCCCTTCCATTCCACTTAGGAGGGCAAACTTGCCTAAAGCAATGGATTCCTGGCTAATAGATTTCCTTTTTACCGGTCCCTCTCTACCTTTAAAAACCTTTCCCTGTCTGAAGCCCTCTGAGCTCTCTTTTGCTTGCTAGGTGGGATACTGCCGGATTCATGAATCCATTAATAAAGCCAATTAGATCTTTGAAATGTACTCCATTGAATTTTTGTTATTTAACAAAGAGTCATTTAACTTCTTCCTGCAGGAATCAGCAGGGTAATAAGCTGGTTGAGCGCTGGAAAGACTGAAGAGTACTGAAGCCAGATGCTGTGTAGAATGACTCTATGAGATTCAAAACACGTTAATGTTTTGGAAATAAAACTGTCACCTGTGGGGTTATCGCCTAACCAGACAGAAATCTCAAGCATCCCTACTGGGAAAAAATTGCAAGGTTAGCATGCAACTTCAAAGGGTATTTGTTCCAATCACTATTAACTAGTCAATCAGACAAAGGTATGATTTCTGAGAGAATGTACTAGACTTTGGTGGGCTGTCAGATAATGCTCTGGTTTGACACTGAAAACACTTGCAGTCATTCTTGGCCTTACTTCCATGTTTTGGCTCTTATTTCTTAACAATTGAATGCCTCTTAGGGGCTAAGCACCCTACTGAGGACTAAAGTGAATGACTATCCTACATTCTATCAGAGATAAACAGCCATGTCAATGATCAAGTTCAAAGCTCTAAGTACTATGATTAAGTCTCCCAGGGCATGGGAGAGGTACTAAGAAGGGGTGGCCCTTCTAAGAGAGCAAAACAGCTAGAGGCATTGCACAGGTGCTGGGGAGGGGAGGCCATTCCAGGGAAAAACCATCAAAGGCAAGAAGGTGTAAAAAGCCAATCATTTTACTTGTCACAACCACTGTTTATAGCCTTTAATTACACACTGTTCTGAATTGTCATTTAGCTGCTTTGTCTAATAGCAACATTTCAGCAGCATCACGTGCCTGAGGTGGAGAAATGCTGGGCTAAGATGATTTTATGCTTTTGGAAAAAAGTAAGAGGTTGTGGGTAACTTATGAGATTTGTAAAAATCAGGAAAGTTGACATTTGGAACCCAGGCTCAAATCCCAGCACAACCATTTGCTAGCTGTGAGACCACAGGTAAATTAATAAACTCTCTGTGACTGCTTTGTGTAAGAGGGTCCCCAAACTACACAACAGTAGCACCAAGAGGTATAAATGAAGACTATTGCTTCTTTGGAAGCTCTTACATGGAAAGGCAGCTGAGTCCAAAGGTTCTCTGTGCTTCTGCCATCCCGCAGGTCAGCATGCTAGGTCGGGTACAGAGGGCTGGCCACAACACCGAGGTGTCCAAGAGAAGGACCTCACTGCATAATAACGCTCTAACTATCGGGGAGGAGGAAAGCCAGAGGAACATATAGGTAAAGCCATAATTACGGGAACTTTCTAGAGGAGAAGGTGACCTTTTTAAAAAGATGGACCTCCAGAGACAACCTCTGGTTTCAGCCCAATAGACCTGTGTTCAAAGCTTATCTCTGCACGATTTCAATTCATGCAGGCGACCGAGTGCCAACAGGAGAGGCCAATGCCATTGAGAGAACTTACCACTTGCATTCTCCAAGGGAAGGGGACATTGTAAGGCCACGCAGGGTCATAGGGGAAAAGCGAGGTTTGGTCAGATGGCAGAAGACAGGAAGGAGGGGAAAGCTGAGGCCAGAGCTTCTACTTTGGTTTGGGGGAAAGGCAAGGCGGTAGGGAGAGGGGGTGGCGGTTACGGATTAGGACTTGCTTGTTCAGATCATTACAGTGGCTTGGGCTGTAAGTGGTGGTCTCTAGTCATCCTGTTCCTGACACTGAGGTGATTTAGGGATGGGGAGATACCAGCTTGATGTGCAAGTATCAGAAAAGGCGGTGGGTAAGGCTCAGCTTTGCATCTGCCGCCGGTCTGTACATGAAATGTGTATTCTAGGCAAGCTACCCATTGTCCATAGGAAGTCGCTAGCCCTGGGAAGTGCAGTCTCTTCTGTGCAAGTCCGAATGGCTCCCAAGAGATGTCAAAACAACATAAGATACAGAAAATTTTAAAAAAACAAAAACCGTAATGAACAGAGCCTACCAGGACAGTCTCTTGCTGGGCTACTCCTGCACCTCCAGTATCTCCTGGACTGTCTGTCCTCACCTCATCTACCCCATGGGAGCATTCATGTTAAACCTACCTCACAAGGGACACCTGGGTGGCTCAGTCAGTGAACTGGCTGCCTTCCACTCAGGTCATGATCCCAGAGTCCTGCGATCGAGTCCCACATCGGGCTCCTTGCTCAGCAGGGAGCCTGCTTCTCCCTCTGCCTGCCATTCCCTTTGCTTGTGCTCTCTGTCTCTCTGTCTCAAATAAGTTAAAAACTTTTTAAAAAAATAATAAAAAATAGGTTTAAAAAAAAAAAAACTACCTTACGAGGCTATTACAAGACTGAAGGGTAGTGGCACATGCTTCATACATGGCTGCTCTGTGACCTGTCTCCACAGCCTGATCTTCAAAAATCCCTCCTCACTCTGTTTTTACTGTTGTAAAATATCCATAACATAAAATTTACTGTCTTAACCATTTTTAGGTGTAGAGTTAAGTGGTATAAATACATGGTCCTTGTTGGTCACCCATCACCACCATCCATCTACAGAACTCTTTTCATCTTGTAAAACTCGAAACTCTGTGCCTCATTCTTCCCTCCCACCGGCTCCTGGCAGCCACTGTACACTTTCTGTCTTTTTTATTTTAGCTACTTAAAATACCTCATGTAAGTGGAATCATACAGTATTTGTCTTTTTCTGACTTGCTTATTTTCCTTAGCATAATGAAACAAGATTCATCCATATTACAACATATTGCAGAATCTCCTTCCTTTCCAAGGTTGAATAATATTCAATCGTATATCTGTATCACATTTTGCTCCTCCATTCATTTGTCAATGGACACTTGGGCAGCGTCTACCCTTTGGCTACTGTGAATAGTGCTGCTATGAACATGGGTATACATAACTCTTTGAGACCCTGCTTTTAGTTCTTTTGGGTATATACGCAGAAGTGGGATTGCTGCAACATATGGTAGTTCTATTTTTAACTTTTTGAGGAACCACCATATTTTTACCACACACAGCCATACCGTTTTACATTCCTGCAAACAGTGCACAAGATCTCCATCTTCACATCTTTGCCAACATTGTTTTCTGGGTTTCTTTGTTTGTTGTTGTTGTTGTTTTATAGTAGCCATGCTAATGTGAGTTATATATTGTTGTAGTTTTGATTTGCATTTCCCTAATTACTGGCTATATTGAGCATCTTTTCACATGCTTAGTGGCCATTCCTATATTTTCTCAGGAGAAATATTTATTGAAGTTCTTTGGCCATTTTCAAATTGGGTTGTTTGGTATTTTGTTATTGAGTTTTAGGAGTTCTGTATATATTACGGATATTAATCCATCTCTAACAAGATATATGAACTGCTAACCTTTCTTTGCCCATTTTTAAAATTATTATTTCTTGTGTTTTCTTTCCCTTTTTAAAAAGATTTTATTTATTCATTTGACAGAGAGAGAGATCACAAGTAGACAGAGAGGCAGGCAGAGAGGCTGGGGAAGCAGGCTCCCTGCTGAACAGAGAGCCTGATCTGGGCCTGGATCCCAAGATCCTGAGACCATGAACTGAGCCAAAGGCAGAGGCTTAACCCACTGACCCACCCAGGCACCCTTTTTTGCCCATTCTGTGGGGTGCCTTTTCACTCTATAAATATTGTCTTTCGATGCACAAAACTTTTTAATTTTCATGAAATCCAATTTATCTATTTTTTCTTGTGTTATCTGTTCCTTTGGTGTCATAGCCAAGAAATCATTGTCAAATCCAATGTCATGAAGTTTTTGTTCTATGTTTTCTCCTATCAGTTTTATTGATCTAATATTTTTTGTTTTGCATTTAGGTCCTTGATGCATTTTGAATTAATTTTTGTATAGTGCTAGGTAAGGTTAGGTAATAAAAACTTTATTATTTTGCATGCATTTAGTTTTCCCAATACCATTTGTTGAAAAGACTGTCCTGAATGGTTTGGTCCCCTTGTCAAGAGTCATTTGACAATCTATGTGAGGGTTTATTCCTGGGTTTTATATTTATTCTATTAGTCTATTTCTGTCTTTATGCCAATACCACACTGTTTCTGTTACTGTAAATTTGTAGTCAGTTTTGAAATCAAGAAGTGTGAGTCTTCCGGTTTTGTTTTTCTTTTTCAAGATGGTTTTGGCATGACCCCTTGAGATTCTTTATGAATTTTGGAACGGGTTATTTTTTTTTTTTATTTCTGGAAAAAAAAAAAGCCATTGGGATTTTGACAAGGGTTTCATTGAATCTGTAGTATTGTTGGGCAATATTGACATTTTATTTATTTATTTATTTATTTAGATTTTTATCTATTTATTTGACAGAGAGATAGAAAGAGCCAGAGAGTACAAGAAGAGGGAATGGCAGGAGAGAGAGAAGCAGGTTCTCTGACAAGCAGGGAGCCCGACGTGGGGTTTGATCTCGGGACCCTGGCTGGGTTCATGACCCAAGCCAAATGCAGATGGTTAACCAACTGAGCCACCGACGTGCCCCAATATTGACATTTTAACAATATGAAGTCTTCTAATCCATGAACATAGGATGTGTTTCCATTTGTTTATGTCTCCTTTAATTTCTTTCAGCAATGTTTTGTACTTTTCAATACATGTGTCTTTTTTTTTTTAATTTTTTATTTTTTATAAACATATATTTTTATCCCCAGGGGTACAGGTCTGTGAATCACCAGGTTTACACACTTCACAGCACTCACCAAAGCACATACCCTCCCCAATGTCCATAATCCCACCCCCTTCTCCCAACCCCCCTCCCCCCAAGCAACCCTCAGTTTGTTTTGTGAGATTAAGAGTCACTTATGGTTTGTCTCCCTCCCAATTCCATCTTGTTTCATTGATTCTTCTTCTACCCACTTAAGCCCCCATGTTGCATCACCACTTCCTCATATCAGGGAGATCATATGATAGTTGTCTTTCTCTGCTTGACTTATTTCGCTAAGCATGATATGCTCTAGTTCCATCCATGTTGTCGCAAATGGCAAGATTTCATTTCTTTTGATGGCTGCATAGTATTCCATTGTGTATATATACCACATCTTCTTGATCCATTCATCTGTTGATGGACATCTAAATTCTTTCCATAGTTTGGCTATTGTGGACATTGCTGCTATAAACATTCGGGTGCACGTGCCCCTTTGGATCACTATGTTTGTATCTTTAGGGTAAATACCCAGTAGTGCAATTGCTGGGTCATAGGGCAGTTCTATTTTCAACATTTTGAGGAACCTCCATGCTGTTTTCCAGAGAGGTTGCACCAGCTTGCATTCCCACCAACAGTGTAGGAGGGTTCCCCTTTCTCCGCATCCTCGCCAGCATCTGTCATTTCCTGACTTGTTGATTTTAGCTATTCTGACTGGCGTGAGGTGATATCTCATTGTGGTTTTGATTTGTATTTCCCTGATGCCGAGTGATATGGAGCACTTTTTCATGTGTCTGTTGGCCATCTGGATGTCTTCTTTGCAGAAATGTCTCTTCATGTCCTCTGCCCATTTCTTGATTGGATTATTTGTTCTTTGGGTGTTGAGTTTGCTAAGTTCTTTATAGATTTTGGACACTAGTCCTTTATCTGATATGTCGTTTGCAAATATCTTCTCCCATTCTGTCAGTTGTCTTTTGATTTTGTTCACCGTTTCCTTTGCTGTGCAAAAGCTTTTGATCTTGATGAAATCCCAATAGTTCATTTTTGCCCTTGCTTCCCTTGCCTTTGGCGATGTTCCTAGGAAGATGTTGCTGCGGCTGAGGTCGAAGAGGTTGCTGCCTGTGTTCTCCTCAAGGATTTTGATGGATTCCTTTCGCACATTGAGGTCCTTCATCCATTTTGAGTCTATTTTAGTGTGTGGTGTAAGGAAATAATCCAATTTCATTTTTCTGCATGTGGCTGTCCAATTTTCCCAGCACCATTTATTGAAGAGGCTGTCTTTTTTCCATTGGACATTCTTTCCTGCTTTGTCAAAGATTAGTTGACCATAGAGTTGAGGGTCTATTTCTGGGCTCTCTGTTCTGTTCCATTGATCTATGTGTCTGTTTTTGTGCCAGTACCATGCTGTCTTGATGATGACAGCTTTGTAATAGAGCTTGAAGTCCGGAATTGTGATGCCACCAACTTTGGCTTTCTTTTTCAATATCCCTTTGGCTATTCGAGGTCTTTTCTGGTTCCATATAAATTTTAGAATTATTTGTTCCATTTTTTTAAAAAGATGGATGGTACTTTGATAGGAATTGCATTAAATGTGTAGATTGCTTTAGGTAGCATAGACATTTTCACAATATTTATTCTTCCAATCCATGAGCATGGAACATTTTTCCATTTCTTTGTGTCTTCCTCAATTTCTTTCATGAGTACTTTATAGTTTTCTGAGTATAGATTCTGTGCCTCTTTGGTTAGGTTTATTCCTAGGTATCTTATGGTTTGGGGTGCAATTGTAAATGGGATTGACTCCTTAATTTCTTTTTCTTCTGTCTTGTTGTTGGTGTAGAGAAATGCAACTGATTTCTGTGCATTGATTTTTATATCCTGACACTTTACTGAATTCCTGTACAAGTTCTAGCAGTTTTGGAGTGGAGTCTTTTGGGTTTTCCACATAGAGTATCATATCATCTGCGAAGAGTGATAATTTGACTTCTTCTTTGACAATTTGGATGCCTTTAATTTCCTTTTGTTGTCTGATTGCTGAGGTTAGGACCTCTAGTACTATGTTGAATAGCAGTGGTGATAATGGACATCCCTGCCGTGTTCCTGACCTTAGCATAAAAGCTTTCAGTTTTTCTCCATTGAGAATGATATTTGCGATGGGATTTTCATAGATGGCTTTGATGATATTGAGGTATGTGCCCTCTATCCCTACACTTTGAAGAGTTTTGATCAGGAAGGGATGCTGTACTTTGTCAAATGCTTTTTCAGCATCTATTGAGAGTATCATATGGTTCTTGTTCTTTCTTTTATTGATGTGTTGTATCACATTGACTGATTTGCAGATGTTGAACCAACCTTGCAGCTCTAGAATAAATCCCACTTGGTTGTGGTGAGTAATCCTTTTAATGTACTGTTGAATCCTATTGGCTAGTATTTTGGTGAGAATTTTCGCATCTGTGTTCATCAAGGATATTGGTCTATAGCTCTCTTTTTTTATGGGATCCTTGTCTGGTTTTGGGATCCAGGTGATGCTGGCCTCATAAAATGAGAATTTGGAAGTTTTCCTTCCATTTCTATTTTTTGGAACAGTTTCAGGAGTATAGGAATTAGTTCTTCTTTAAATGTTGGGTAGAATTCCCCCGGGAAGCCATCTGGCCCTGGGCTTTTGTTTGTTTGGAGATTTTTAATGACTGTTTCAATCTCCTTACTGGTTATGGGTCTGTTCAGGCTTTCTATTTCTTCCTGGTTCAGTTGTGGTGGTTTATATGTTTCTAGGAATGCATCCATTTCTTCCAGATTGTCAAATTTGTTGGCATAGAGTTGCTCATAGTATGTTCTTATAAGTTTGTATTTCTTTGGTGTTAGTTGTGATCTCTCCTCTTTCATTCATGATTTTATTTATTTGGGTCCTTTCTCTTTTCTTTTTGATAAGTCGGGCCAGGGGTTTATCAATTTTATTAATTCTTTCAAAGAACCAGCTCCTAGTTTCGTTCATTTGTTCTATTGTTTTTTGCTTTCTATTTCATTGATTTCTGCTCTGATCTTTATGATTTCTCTTCTCCTGCTGGGCTTAGGGTTTCTTTCTTGTTCTTTCTCCAGCTCCTTTAGGTGTAGGGTTAGGTTGTGTACCTGAGACCTTTCTTGTTTCTTGAGAAAGGCTTGTACCGCTATATATTTTCCTCTCAGGACTGCCTTTGTTGTGTCCCACAGATTTTGAACCATTGTATTTTCATTATCATTTGTTTCTATGATTTTCTTCAATTCTTCTTTAATTTCCCGGTTGACCCATTCATTAGAAGGATGCTGTTTAGTCTCCATGTATTTGGGTTCTTTCCAAACTTCCTTTTGTGGTTGAGTTCTAGTTTTAGAGCATTGTGGTCTGAAAATATGCAGGGAATGATCCCAATCTTTTGATACTGGTTGAGTCCTGATTTAGGACCGAGGATGTGATCTATTCTGGAGAATGTTCCATGTGCACTAGAGAAGAATGTATATTCTGTTGCTTTGGGATGAAATGTTCTGAATATATCTGTGATGTCCATCTGGTCCAGTGTGTCGTTTAAGGCCTTTATTTCCTTGCTGATCTTTTGCTTGGATGATCTGTCCATTTCAGTGAGGGGAGTGTTAAAGTCCCCTACTATTATTGTATTATTGTTGATGTGTTTCTTTGATTTTTTTATTAATTGGTTTATATAGTTGGCTGCTCCCACGTTGGGGACATAGATATTTAAAATTGTTAGATCTTCTTGTTGGACAGACCCTTTGAGTATAATATAGTGTCCTTCCTCATCTCTTATTATAGTCTTTGGCTTAAAATATAATTGATCTGATATAAGGATTGCCACTCCTGCTTTCTTCTGATGTCCATTAGCATGGTAAATTCTTTTCCACCCCCTCACTTTAAATCTGGAGGTGTCTTTGGACTTAAAATGAGTTTCTTGGAGGCAACATATAGATGGGTTTCATTTTTTTATCCATCCTGATACCCTGTGTCTTTTGACAGGGGCATTTAGCCCATTAACATTCAGGGTAACTATTGAGAGATATGAATTTAGTGCCATTGTATTGCCTGTAAGGTGACTGTTACTGTATATGGTCTCTGTTCCTTTCTGATTTACCACTTGTAGGCTCTCTCTTTGCTTAGAGGACCCCTAAGCAAAGAGCTGGTTTGGTGTTTGCAAATTCTTTCAGTTTTTGTTTGTCCTGGAAGCTTTTAATCTTGCCTTCTATTTTCAATGATAGCCTAGCTGGATATAGTATTCTTGGCTGCATGTTTTTCTCGTTTAGTGCTCTGAAAATATCATGCCAGCTCTTTCTGGCCTGCCAGGTCTCTGTGGATAAGTCAGCTGCCAATCTAATATTTTTACCATTGTATGTTACAGACTTCTTTTCCCGGGCTGCTTTCAGGATTTTCTCTTTGTCACTGAGACTTGTAAGTTTTACTATTAGTTGACGGGGTGTGGGCCTATTCTTATTGATTTTGGGGGCATTCTCTGAACCTCCTGAGTTTTGATGCTTGTTCCCTTTGCCATATTGGGGAAATTCTCCCCAATAATTCTCTCCAGTATACCTTCTGCTCCCCTCTCTCTTTCTTCTTCTTCTGGAATCCCAATTATTCTAATGTTGTTTCGTCTTATGGTGTCACTTATCTCTCGAATTCTCCCCTTGTGGTCCAGTAGCTGTTTGTCCCTCTTTTGCTCAGCTTCTTTATTCTCTGTCATTTGGTCTTCTATATCACTAATTCTTTATTCTGCCTCATTTATCCTAGCAGGGAGAGCCTGCATTTTTGATTGCACCTCATTAATAGCTTTTTTGATTTCAACTTGGTTAGATTTTAGTTCTTTTATTTCTCCAGAAAGGGCTTTTATATCTCCCGAGAGGGTTTCTCTAATATCTTCCATGCCTTTTTTGAGCCCGGCTAGAACCTTGAGAATTGTCATTCTGAACTCTAGTTCTGACATATTACCAATGTCTGTATTGATTCGGTCCCTAGCCTTCGGTAATGCCTCTTGTTCTTTTTTTTGTGGTGAATTTTTCCATCTTGTCATTTTGTCCAGAGAAGAGTATATGAAGGAGCAAGTAAAATACTAAAAGGGTGGCAACAACCCCAGGAAAATATGCTTTAACCAAATCAGAAGAGATCCCAAATCGTGAGGGGGGGAGAAAGGGGATAACAAGAGGTTCAAAAAAAAAGAAAGAAAAAAAAAGAAAAAAGAAAAAAAGAAAAGAAAAGAATAAAAAAAAGAAAACAAATAAAGAAAAATATAAAAAAGAAAAAATATATATATTAGATAAACTAGTTTAAAAACGTTAAAAAAGAAAAGGGTAGGGACACCTGAGTGGCTCAGTGGGTTAAGCCACTGCCTTCAGCTCAGGTCATGATCTCGGGGTCTTGGGATCGAGTCCCGCATCGGGCTCTCTGCTCAGCAGGGAACCTGCTTCCTCCTCTCTCTCTCTCTGCCTGCCTCTCTGCCTACTTGTGATCTGTCTGTCATATAAATAAATAAAATCTTAAAAAAAAAAAAAAGAAAAGGGTAAAAGTTAAAAAAGAAAAATTTACCCGAAGGCGAGAAAAAAAAATGAAAAAGAAAAAAATTAAATTAACTGCAACACTAAAAAAAATCACAGGGAGAAAGCCATGAGTTCTGTGCTTTGCTTTCTCCTCCTCTGGAATTCTGCTGCTCTCCTTGGTATTGAAACCGCACTCCTTGGTAGGTGAACTTGGTCTTGGCTGGATTTCTTGTTGTACTTCTGGGGGAGGGGCCTGGTGTAGTGATTCTCAAGTATCTTTGCCCCAGGCGGAATTGCACCGCCCTTACCAGAGTCCCGGCTGAGTAATCCGCTCGGGTTTGCTTTCAGGAGCTTTTGTTCCCTGAGCGCTTTCCGTAGAGTTCCGGAGGACAGGAATACAAATGGCGGCCTCCTGGTCTCTGGCCTGGAGGAGCCGAGAGCCCGGGGCCCCACTCCTCAGTGCGCCCTCAGAGAATAGCGCCCAGTTACTCACGTCTGCCTGACCTCCGGCTGCGCTCCGAGCTCACCGAGCCTGTGGCCAGTTCAAGGTAACACCCGAGCTGTGATCTTACTGTCAGTTCTGTCTCTGTAGCCTGTTTTCCCGTTCCAATACCCGCAAGCTCTGCGACACTCAGACACCCCCGATCCTTCTGTGACCCTGCGGGACCTGAGGCCACGCTGACCCTGCGTGGGCTTCGCCCCGGTTTAGCCTCTGGCGCGATGTCCCTCAGTAGAACAGACTTTTAAAAGTCCTGATTTTGTGCTCCGTTGCTCCGCCGCTTGCCGGGAGCCGGCCCCTCCCCCCCGGGGTCTATCTTCCCGTCGCTTTGGATTCACGTCTCCGCCAGTCCTACCTTTCAAAAAGTGGTTGTTTTTCTGTTTCCAGAATTGCTGTTCTTCTTCTCTCCAATCTGCCAATGGATTTGCAGGTGTTTGCAATCTTTAGATAAGCTATCTAGCTGATCTCCTGCTAGCTGAAGTAGTCTCAGCCTGCTACTTCTCCGCCATCTTGACTCCTCCAAAACCTCTTTTTCACAAAATCGGTTAAGTTAATTCTTAAGAATTTTTTTTATGCTATTGCAAATGAAATTGCTCCTGTAATTTCCTGCTCGAGTTGTTTATTGTTTGTGTATATAGATAACAATTGATTTCTGCAAATTGATTTGCTACCTGCTACTTGGCTGTCAGAGGTAGGCCCCTGGCCAGGGCGGCCTCCGCAATTAAAAGATGGCGCCTGGCTAGTTGCCAGGTTAGGATTGCCTTGTGAGACTAAGCGGAACGCCCAAAGAGGAAGTAAACAGCATTGGTTGCTAGCGAAGTTGTTCGTTTAGGTGCACAGTCTGATTTGCTCCCTCCTGTACCCTGCTTGCTGATCGGTCATGTAAACGTATATAAGTGTGTAGACTTGTGGAAATAAAGGGAGAGAAGATACATCTGAACTGGGGCTTCTTGTTGTCGGGGATAGCTATGTACATAGCAGACAACATGGCACTTGCGCCTGCGGCTAAACAGAGGACTTGCGCACCACCTGAAAGGTGATTGGCTATTCCCAGAACAGGTAGCCCGAAGACACTGCGTGCTTTTATCATGCTATCAGGCTTCCTTTCACATGTACAGTCTGCTGATGGGAGGAGAGGGGATACAAATAGGGGTAAACATCCGGGTAAGGAGAGAACAATAAAGATTCGCAAGCTTGTCACTCCGTGTCTCCGGGTCGTTCTTGCTGGCGAGAGCGACAAGTGGCGCCGAGACCCGGGAACCTCAAAATTCGGTATAGGAGACAGGGGATTGACAATGAGAAGGTAAGTGTGCACCCAGAGTCTGTCTTTTGACAGGGAAGTTCTGTAAGAATGAGAGAAATGCTTTCCAAAATGGGAAACGAGGTATCTAGGATAAGGATGGAAGGACTTTTGGAAGAAAAATCTGGCCAGAGAAGTTTTAGGAAAGTTCACTGATTATAGTGACGATTGCAACGTGAAAGCTCACTGTTTTAGTGACAATAGCAGAGTAAGCTCACTGGTGTTAGTGACAATCTTGAGAAAGCTCAGTTTTAGTGACGATAGCAGACTAGTCTTTTCTTTGCTTCTTGACTATTTATTTCTGATATACTGTGGGTTCGGAGGTCTCGGGAGTGCGTGTGGAGGGGCCTCTGCAGGAGTTGCTGGAGACGGGTGGAGCTCCTTTGGGAATGGGGGCTGCTCAGGCGTTCTTGCGTGCCGTGGGGTCACGGGGCAAGGCCTGGCGCCTTTGGATTGGAGTGGTCTGGCGGGAGTTTGCTTGTCTGGAGGGCAATATCTTGTGTGGAGGATGGCAGATCAGGATGGCTGTGTGGAGGCTGCTCGCCGTATTGTGGGAGCTGGGAATGGAGCTTGGAATTTAGAAATGCTGACTGGTACAGGACAGTTTTTGGGAAATCAAAATCAGATCAATTTTCCACCTGCAGTATATTTGCAAACTGCTACTGCTGCCACTAGGGCGTGGAAAACCATACAAGGCACAGGTGACTTACAGGGTCAATTGTCAAAAGTTATCCAGCTGCTACTTACCCCGCTCTCTTAACTACTAATTTATTATGTAACTCCTCTTAAAAGCACAACTTTTCCCAAATGTTTGAAAGTGCAAACTTGTTCTAAAAATATCACGTTTTTACCTACTCCTGTTTGTATTCGCCCCCCTTTTACGTTTCTTGTACATCTTCCAATGCCCTCATGGGGTGTTAACCCTAAAGGCCTGCTCCCCAATCATTTGTGGCAGATGGATGTGACACATGTTCCATCCTTTGGACTTCAGAGATACCTGCATCTGTCCATAGATACTTGCTCAGGAGTAGTAACGGCCACACCACTAAGAGGAGAAAATGTTAAAAATGTAATAACCCATTGTTTACGAAGCTTTGCATACTGGGGTGTACCTAAAGGTTTAAAAACAGATAATGGACCTGCTTATACGTCTAAAACATTCAAGAGTTTTTTAGCCTGCTATGGTATTCAACATAGCACAGGAATCCCTTATAATCCACAAGGGCAAGGAATAGTGGAGAGAGCCCACTTAACCTTCAAGACCACATTACAAAAAATAAAAAAAGGGGGAGTAGGGGAAGAATACACCACCCCCAGAGATCTCACCAATTTAGTAACATTTATTTTAAATTTTCTGACGCTAGATACGGATGGCCTGTCTGCCGCAGAAAGGCACTGGGGCCAGCATAAGCAGTCACAGATGATGGTTAAATGGAAAGATAGCCTTACAGGGATATGGAAAGGCCCGGACCCGGTGCTCCGGTGGCACCGAGGATCTCTCTGTGTTTTTCCACAGGATGCTGCAACTCCAGTGTGGGTTCCTGAGAGGCTCACGAGGATGGTGGCAATGGAGCCTGTGGATGATGATGGTGATGATCCTGAGCCAGGACAGCACGATAGAGGCGAGCCAACGACAGATGTGGGCACTGGTGAAGGCCTGGCCTGTCCCGATGCCACTGACAAATGAGTCGGAGATCCTCCCTCCTATCTTCGCCACCAATGCTACTACCGGCGTGCCTTGGGTGACAGGTGCTGGTTGTCTGAATGTTGGAACAGCTCGACAGGGGACTCTGCTTTGATAACAAGAATACCAACATACATTCCTATGCCGGTGTTGGTTAACACAGAGGAGCTGCCTGTGTTGCTGCAACCTAGAAGGGACTTTGGAAGTGTCCCTGGCTTCTGTGGGAGACTGGGTAAAATTTTTCCAAAGCTCATTGTCCTTCTTGAAGGAATGGGCAGGCATGGGGTATTTTGTGCCCTTATGGTGGGAGCGTCTATATTTATGCTAAGATACCTCTGCCGTCTAGGCCGACAACAACGACAACAACGAGAAATGATTGTACAAGCTATGATGGCCCTCGAGGCTGGTACCTCCCCCTAAATATGGCTTAGCATGCTGGACCAGTAGTCAAAGACGGGTAAGACTGGTCCCACATCCATAGCAATTTAAGACAGGGGCTCCTCGACCAGGGGGAGTACCCGATGACGGGTAAGCATGGAAGGTGAGGATCGGCAACCTAAGACAGGCACGGTCCCTGCCATATATATAAAAGAAAAGGGGGAGCTGTGGGGGGGGGCAGCTATGTACATAGCAGACAACATGGCGCTTGCACCTGCGGCTAAACAGAGGACTTGTGCACCACCTGAAAGGTGATTGGCTATGCCCAGAACAGGTAGCCCGAGAACACTGCGTGCTTTTTATCATGCTATCAGGCTTCCTTTCACATGTACAGTCTGCTGATGGGAGGAGAGGGGATACAAATAGGGGTAAACATCCGGGTAAGGAGAGAACAATAAAGATTCGCAAGCTTGTCACTCCGTGTCTCCGGGTCCGTTCTTGCTGGCGAGAGCGACACTTGTCGTCCTTGCGGGTCGAGGGCGATACTTGGCTGAATCCATGGATTAGTTTTAACAGCTTGTGTGTGTGTGTATGTGTGTGTGTTACACATAAAATCATAGCACCTTTAAACAGAGATAATTTTACTTCTTTCACTCCAACTTGGATGTGTTTTATTTCTTTTTCTTGCCTTAATGTTCTGGCTATAACTTCCAATATTATTTTAAATAGAAGTGATGAAAGTAGGCATTCTTGCTTTGTTCTCTTCTTAAGGGAGAAGTATCATTAGCATCTTCTAATTGGAAGAGATTGTCTAGATATCTCCTTGGATAAAATGACTCCAAAGTGAGTTCTCCCATTCAGTGTACATGCATTACATTCTGTGTTGGTGTCCTTTCATTGATGGGAACTATCAAATGACTTAGCTGTGAGTATGTTAGTAACCTGTTAAACAGCTATCAACTTGACTGCCAACATCTGATATCACAGAAGTGTGTTCAGTAGTCCCATGATGGCCAAACTTATAAATATCCAGGCATCTTGTAGCAAGTTGAATGAATGAATGTGAGCAGAGACCTAGGCCCTCCAAGGTTTTATACTGACCTAACAGGGAATCCTGTGTCAAACATACCATACAGTTTCCCTAATAAGAAATGCTAAGGGGAGGAGAGAAAAGAACTTTTCTGGACACCCATAAAAAACAGATTCCAAAAGTAAAACAAACAAACAAAAAACAATAAATAAAACAAAGATTTCAAATAAATGACAGAGGAGCTAGCCAATGACCATAACTCTTGTACCTTGCAGCTCTCCCAAGCCAGATGCTGATCAGATATTGAAGTTTTCCCCATCTCTCAGCAGAATTTAAGCAAGAAGCCTAACTTCAGCAGACAGAACTATTTGGATGTTACTGCTTTAACCAACTAAGTTGTACCCCTGTTCATCATGATTCCCCCAAGATGGAGAATGGGGACCCAGCTGGTGACCAGACATCCTATACTAGACAGTGAAATGGGGAAGAGATAAGGTGGGGCACACTAAGTCCTTCTGAGCACCATATTCCCCAGAGTTCTATTTTAAGACCCTAGCTATTATGAATGTCTAATTTGAATGTGTGAGTTAGGGAGTGTATCTGTCAAGGCTCTTTGTTTTAAGCAAACAGAAATAAATTCTGGCTAATTTAAGCAGAGGAAAAAAAATGACCATATTTCACTGATTTCTATACACATATTTTTTTACTTTTGAACACTTTTGAAATCAGGAATATCTTTCAACAGGTGGTGCCTTAAAACTACTGTTTGGCCAGGTGGCAGTCGTGACATAGTTGTCATTGCCTGAATGTACGCAAAATAGGTTGATATTCCCATTGGCATGATGGAAAACTGCAATCCTGGACATTTCTGTCAACAGCCATTTAAGGTTCACTTGATGGAAGAATCTGAGCCTGTTTTTGTCTGACATCTATGGTATGATCAAGAAAGTGTGAACATCGCAGCTTGAAAAACTGGTATGAGGGACATGGAAGAACCTTGAGTGGACAATAGTGGGGCACTCTTTTAATAAATGCTTTATCACCTAAGCTCTTAGTGGCCTAGAGGACAATGTTGTATGGAGAAAAAAAATGTCTTTAAGGATTCTAAAAAATCAGACTCTGAATGAGATGTTTTAGGAATATCTTAAACCATTTGTTCTATTAATAGTTTCCTTTTCATGTATCCACAGGTGATATATGATAAGGAACTATGTCTAAATACATGTCTAAAAAACACCTTTGATGAGTATATAGATTTAAAATTTCTGGTGGTAAGAGGACATTGCATCATCATTAAATTGGCAGCCATTTCTCTATCATAGTGGTACATGAACTGTTCGTTTATTGATCATTTGATGGTTTCTTAGATTTGATGATGATTAAGATGGTATGGTAAATAAGAATTATCAAGAGAACCAAAGAACCAAAATTGAGGTCAGAAGTCAAGAACAATACTTAGGGGCAAATGGGTGGTGTAGTCTGCTAAGCGTCAGACTCTTGGTTTTGGCTCAGGTCATGATCTCGGGTCAGAAGATCAACCCCTGCATTGGGATCCTCATTCAGCATGGAATCTGCTTGAGACTTCCTCACCCTCTCCTTCTGCCCCTATCTGCCACTCTCTCTTGCTCTCAAATAAATAAATAAATCTTTAAAATAAATAAAATAAATAAATCTTTAAAAAAAAAAGAACCATGCTGCAAATTACAAAAATGGTATCTTGTGAACACCATTACTTCCACTCCCAAACATGGATAGCAATACCCTTAGCACTATTGCTGCACCAGCATCATAGACAATGCTCACCTGAACTCAACCTTGCTCTATTTTAATCCCTACTAGAGACCATGTCTCACCTTTTTTTTCCTCCCCTCCAGTCCTTATGTCTCAACTTTTGCACTATTAGCTTCAGATACAAATACTAAGTTGAATATTAATGCCCTTGCCACAGAGACAGGCAAAACCAGTATTTGGCATTTTGGTCCTTCATAGTGGAAAGTGGACTTGGTATCTGGCAAGTACTTAGAGATAAGGGAATTCTCCAGTTATAAAAAGGGATTCAGACATGGGGCAGCCAAAAATAATGACAAATATCCACACAGAGAGGATTGTGATAAAACCTCCTACTGATGAAATCATAATGTCCTTATATGGAGGCCCATGGTAAAAAAATAATAATAAAATAAAAAATTAATCATAGGGGTGCCTGGGTGGCTCAGTGGTTGAGCCTCTGCCTTTGGCTTGGGTCATGATCTCAGGGTCCTGGAACTGGGCCCCGCATAGGGCTCTCTGCTCAGCAGGGAGCATGCTTCCTCCTCTCTCTCTCTCTGCCTGCCTCTCTACCTACTTGTGATCTCTCTCTGTCAAATAAATAAATGAATTCTTTAAAAAAAATTAATCACAGTTAATGTTGGGGAGAGGTCAGAACTACAAAAACTCTGAGCCTACCCCAAAATCAAAGCCTCAAGGACACCAAGGATCCCCAGAGACTGTACTACTAGGTCAAGAGGTTCTGTGCCCATCAGAAGTTATGCTTCAGCTTCATTGGTCCTGATTCTTCTATCCAAAATCATAATAGATAAAATTATTTCCACTTTTACTTTTGGAAAGTCCTTCATATATTTGAAAATAGCAGCTCCTTAAAAAAGGTTTCAACAATTTTTAAATCTAAGTTATGAGAAAATAGAAATTGAAAAATTCTATCCTGATCCCCCTGGGTGGCTCAGTCATTTAAGTGTCTGCTCAGGTCATGATCCTGGGGTCCTGGGATCAAGCCCTGCATCAGGATCCCTGCTCAGTGGGAAATCTGCCTCTCCCTCTCCCCTTGCTCATGCATGGTTTCTCTCAAACAAATAAGTAAAATCTAAGAAAGAAAGAGAGAGAAAGAAAGAAAGGAATATTGATTGATTCTATGCTAGTATCCTCAGACTAAGATGTTTTTTGACTTGTAGAAAATTTATGAAGCATCACCTCCAAGATGGTGGAAGACTAGGAGACCTTAGTTTCATCTGGTCCCAGGAGTTAAGCTAAAGAGCTATACATCATTTTGAATACCTGAAAACTCAACCAGAGATCTAAGTAAACAATAGCTGCAACTCCACAAATAGAAAAGAGACCACTTTTTGCAAGGTAGGAGGTGTGGAGAAGTGAATCTAAGGTGATAAATGGGAAGATAAACTGTAGGGGGAGGAAACTTCCATCAGCCAGATATTAGAAGGTAATAGAGCAGCGGAGCACAGAATCAGAACTTTAAGAAATCTTCTCCACTGAGGGGCATCCCCACCTGAAAGGTGCTTAGGAAGCTAAGCGGGCTGGAATACTGGGTGGGACAGTGTGGTCTCAGGATCTTCAGGGTCACAGGAAGACCAAGGGTGCCTGAGTGTGGCAGAGCTCTTAAGCACCAGAACAGAAAAGCTGGCCGTAATCAGTGAGCTTAGGAGTGGGCTCTCAGCGCAGCGTTGCCATAAACTGTGAACTGAGACACAGGTGACCATTCTCCAAGCAGAAGCCCAGCAACTGGCAGAACCGCCACCAGATACAGAAACCCCATCCTTCCCCCAAGGAGGAGCAGAATGGGGGCTCACTGCAGGAGTCTGCAGGATTTGGAGGCTGGAATCAGGGCTCTATGCCTGAGATAGAAACACTCGGTCATGGGCGAGATAAGCACAGAGTAATGCTGGAGACCAGGGAAAACAGGAGTGATTGACTGCTTTACTCTGATGGCTCACTGAGGAGTGGGCCCCTGAACTTTAGGCTAAGGGCTGTAGTTCAGGAAGCAGCCATTTTCATTCTCATCTTCTAAAGTAGCAGCAGAAAGCCTTCAGGAAACAAAAAGCACATAATGCAATCTGGAAAAGATTACTCATCCTGGTCCCTGGCAAGCAACTCCACCAAGGGCAAAGACACCCAAGAATCAGTGCAACAAGCCCCTCCCCCAGAAGATCAGGGAGAACAGCCAGCCAAGACCAAGTTTATCTACTACTGAAAACTGCGAAACACCAGCACTAGGGGAAAATAGTAAATAGAATTCATGGGGTTTTTTCCCCCATGATTCTTTAGTCTTTCAATTTTAATATTTTTCTCTTCCTTTATCAATTAATTTCTTATTTTATCAGCTCTTTTTAAAAAATATTTTTAATTTTCATCTTTATAGTTACATTCTAACCTTTCATTGTATTTAATTTTATTTTTGTATATTTATAAGTTTTTCCTTCTTTACAATTTTGGGATACAGTTTCTTCTAAAAAACAGACCAAAACACACCCAGAATCTAGTGTGTGGCTCTGTTCTCTTCACCCACTTGATTATATTTTCTCTCTCTCTCTCTCTCTCTCTTTTTTTTTTTTTTTGTTAAAGTCTTTTTTAATTTTCTTCTTTACAGTTACATTCTATACTTTCAATATATTTAATTTTATTTTTGTATATATGTAAGTTTTTCTTTCTTTACAGTTTTGAGGTGTAGTTTCTTCTAACAAACCAACCAAAATGCACTCAGGATATATTGTACTGATCTATTATGTTCACCTGTCTGTTTATACTTCTTTCTTTTTGTCTTTAATTTTCATTTTTACAATTACATTCTATCATTTTGTTGTAAAATAATAATAAAATTAATATTTTTGTGTGTATATATAGGGATCCTTTTTTCTAAAAAACAGACCAAAGTACACATAGGATCCAGAGAATTGTTCTGTTCTGTTCACCTGCCCAATTACATTCTCAATCTCTCTCTTGTTTTTTGTTTTGTTTTGTTTTCAGATTTGGGTCCCTTCTGATTTGTTTACTGTATATTTCTCTGGGGTTATTATTGCCATTTTAGAATTTTGTTCCCTTGCTTACCTAGTCTTCTCCAGACAGAATGACAAGATGGAAAAACTCACTTCAAAAAAGAGAGCAAGAAAAAAAAATGAGACTGTCAGTATGGATATAAATAAGATGTCAGAACTAAAGTTTAGAATAACAATTATAAAGATACTACCTGGGCTTGAGAAAAGCACAGAAGACCCCAGAGAATCCCTTTCTGGAGAAATAAAAGAATTAAAATCTAATCAAGTTGAAATTTAAAAAGGTTATTAATGAGATGCAATAAAAAATGGAGGCTCTAACTACTAGGATATATGGGACAGAAGAAGGAATTAGTGATATGGAAGACAAAATGATGGAGAATTAAAAATCTGAGAGAAATAGAACAACTACAGGATCATGAGGGGAGAATTTGAGGGATATGAGATACTATAAAGTGAAAAAATATTAGAATAATTGGGATCCTAGAAGAAAAGGAAAAAGAGAGAAAGGCAGAGAGGGGGGCAGAATTGGAGCAAGTTATAGTGGAGAACTTGCCTAATCTGGAGAAAGAAATAAGAATTCAAGTCCAGGATGCACAAAGAAGTTCCTTCAGAATCAATATAATAGGTCAACACCATGACAGGTAATAGTGAAACTTGCAAGTTTCAGAGACAAAGAGAATGTAACCATCCCTCAGAACAACATACTGCTTAAAATATATCCTATAAGAAATTATACTAGTTACCAAGCACAGTTAAAGATAGCCTTGAGAAAAACATATACTAGCAACAGGCCTCTGGGGGAGAGGATGATATATGTTCTTGAAGCTGAGCAGCTGGAAACGCCTGGCCCACTCAGGGTGGAATGCTGCCTGCTTCATTTTTATGATATCTCCCCTTCCCTAGAGAGCTCCTACCGTGTTCAGACAATCCTTTTTTGTTTGGTCTTGTTCAACTATAGGTCATGTATTACATGACCAGACATATTTTGCCTTTCTTCTTACTTATCTGCAAGACTTATGGTCAGTGGATAATCTACTTCTGCTTCTTTGTTGGTTTTACCTACTTTCCAATAAATATGAGACTGAGGGATTGTTTAGGTTGACAGTCTTTTCTAATGTCAACCTCTGCTCCCTTTCTCTTGCAGCTGACTTGTTTGTGCCTCATCCTTCTCCCATGTGCCATTAGGAAGTGGCAGAGAAAATCCTGAAAGCAGTTCAGGACAAGTGGTCTGTTACTTACAAGGGTGGAAACATTAGACTGGCAGCAGACCTACCCACAGAGACCTGGAAGGCCACAAAGAATGAGACATCATATATTCAGGGTCCTAAGTGAGAAAAATATGCAGCCAAGAATATTTTATCCACTGAGGATGTCATTCAAAAGAGAAGGAGACAAAAAGCTTCCAGAACAAACAGAAAATAAAAGAAGCTGTGGTTACTAAAGCAGCCCTGAAATAATAAAAGGGATCGTTTAAGCAAAGAGAGAGCCCCAAATTAACAAATACCAGAATGTAACAAAGACAATATAAAGAAATAGTGACTTTACAGGTAATACAATGACATTAAATTCATATCTTTCAGTAATTACAAATGGGCTAAATGCACCAATCTAAAGACACACAGCATCAGATTGGATTAAAAAAAAAAAAAAAAAAAAAAAAGCAAGACCCATCAATATGCTGTCTGCAAGAGAGTCATTTTAGACCCAAAGTCATCTCCAGAGTTAAAGTAAGGGGGTCCATGTCCATGCTAATGGACATCAAAATAAACTGGGTGGCAATCCTTTTATCAGACAATGTAGATTTAAACCAAAGACTGTAATAAAAGATGAAGAAGAACACTGTATCATAATTAAAGGGTCTATCCAACAAGAAGATCTAACAAGTGTAATTATTTATGCCCCTAACTTTGGAGTAGCCAATTATACAAACCATTTGATAACAAAATTAAAGAAACACACTGATAATAATACAATAATCGGAAGGGACTTTAACACCCCACTTGCTGCAATGGATAGATCATCTAAGCAGGAGATCAACAAGGAAACAAGGGCTTTGAATGAAACAAAGGACCCGATAGACTTCACATATATATTCAGAACATTCTATCCTAAAGCAACAAAATACACATTCTTCTCAAGTGCTCATGGAACATTCTCCACAATAGATCACATACTTGGTCACAAATCAGGTCTCAACTGATACGAAAAGATTGGGATCTTTCCCTGAATATTTTTGGACCACAGTGCTTTGAAACTGGAACTCAATCACAAGAAGAAATTTGGAAAGAACTCAAATACATGGGGGCTAAAGAGCATCCTACTAAAGAATGAATGAGTCACCAAGGAAATTAAGAAGAATTTTAAAAATTCATGGAAACAAATGAAAATGAAAACACAACTGTGCAAAACCTTTGAGATACAGCAAAGGCAGTCCTAAGAGGAAACTATATAGCAATACAAACCTTTCTTAAGAAACAAGAAAGGTCTCAAATACACAACCTAACCCTACACCTAAAGGAGCAGGAGAAAGAACAGCAAATAAAGCCTAAACCCAGCAGAAGAAAAGAATTAAAAAAGATTAGAGCAGAAATCAATGAAATAGAAACCAAGAGAACAGCAGAACAGATCAAATGAAACTAGGAGCTGACTCTTTGAAAGAATTAACAAAATCAATAAACCATTGGCCAGACTTATCAAAAAGAAAAAGAAAGGACCCAAATTAATAAAATCATGAATGAAATAGGAAAGATCACAACCAATTCCAAAGAAATACAAACAATTCTAAGAAAACAATATAAGCAATTATATGCCAACAAATCAAGCAATCTGGAAGAAATGGATTAAACTCCTAGAAACATATAAACTACCAAAACTGAAAGAGGAAAAAACAGAAAACTTGAAGATCCATAAGCAGCAAGGAAATTGAAGCAGTGATCAAAAATTTCCCAACAAACAAAAGCCCAGGGCCGGATGGCTTCCCAGGGAAATTCTACCAAACATTTAAAGAAGAGTTAACACCTGTTTTTCTGAAGTTGTTACCAAAAAAACGAAACAGAAGGAAAACTTCCCAAATCTATGAGGTCATCTTTACCTTGATTCCAAAACCAGACAAAGACCCCACAAAAAAGGAGAATTATAGACCAATATCCCCAATGAACATGATGTAAAAATTCTCACCAAGATACTAGCCAGTAAGATCCAACAGTACATTTAAAGGATTTTTCAACACAACCAACTGGGATTTATTCCTGGGCTGCAAGGGTAGTTCAACATCTACAAAAAAATCACTGTGATACACTACATAAATAAAAGACAAGAACCATATGATCTTCTTAATACATGCAGAAAAAGCATTTGACAAAATACAGCATTCTTTCTTGATTAAAACTCTCCATAGTGTAAGGATAGAAGAAACATACCTCAATATCATGAAAACCATCCATGAAAAGCCCATAGTGAATATCATTCTCAATGGGGAAAACCTGAGAGCTTTTCCCCTAAGGTCAGGAACATAGCAGGGATTTCCACTTTCACCACTGTTGTTCAACATAGTACTAGAAGTCCTGGCCTTGATAATCAGACAATAATAAGAAATAAAAGGCAACCAAATCATCAAAGAAGAAAACTCTCCCTCTTTGCAGATGATATGATACTTTATGTGGAAAACCCAAAAGACTGTACCCCCAAATTGCTAAAACTCACAAAGGAATTCAGCAAAGTGGCAGGATATAAAATTAATTCTCAGAAATCAGTGCACCTCTATACACTAACAATGAGACAGAAGAAAGGGAAATTAAGAAATCAATCCCATTTACAATTGCACCCAAACCATAAGACACCTACAAATAAACCTAACCAAAGAGACAAAAGATCTGTACTCAGAAAACTACAGAACAGCCATGAGAGAAATTGAGGAAGACGTAAAGAAATGGAAAAAAATTCCATGTTCACGGATTGAAAGAAAAAATATTGTTAAAATATCTATTCTACCTGAGCAATCTATACATTCAATGTAATCCTTATCAAAATACCATCAAATTTTTTCACAGGGCTAGAACAAGTAATCTTAAAACTTGTACGAAATCAGAAAAAAACCTGAATAGCCAGAGGAACGCTAAAAAAGAAAATCAAAACTGGTGGCATCACAATCCCAGACTTCATGCTCTATTACAAATATAATTGCTTATAATGTTTTCTTCAAATCAGTATGGTGTTGGCACTAAAACAGACACATAGATCAATAGAACAGAATAAATAACCCAGAAATGGAACCTTGACTCTATGGTTAACTAATCTTCAACAAAGCAGAAAAGAATATCCAATGAAAAAAAAGACCGTCTCTTCAACAAATGATGTTGGGAAAAGAGCCCAGATGTCCATCAAGAGATGAATGGATAAAGAAGAAGTGGTATATATATACAGTGGAATATTACTCAGCCAACAACAAAAAAAATGAAATCCTACCATTTGCACTGATGTGGTTGGAATAGAGGTATTATGCTAAATGAAAAAAGTCATTCAGAGAAAGACAAATATCATATGATTCCACTTATATGTGGAATTTAAGAAACAAAACAGAGGATCATAGGGGAAGGGAGGGAAAATTAAAATAAGATGAAATCAGAAGGAGAAACAAACCATAAGAGACTCTTAACTATAAAAAAAAAACTGAGGGTGGCTGGAGTGAAGGGGGTTGGGGGGATAGGGAATTTGGATGACAGGTATTAAGGAGGGCACCTGAGATAATGACCACTGGGTGCTATATACAACTGATGATTCATTCTACCTCTGAACCTAATAATATGCTATATGTTAATTAATTGAATTTAAATAAAATTAAATTTTAAAAAAAGAAAACTTATGATTGCTCATCAAGAAAAAAATAAAATTTATTACAGGACTAAAAACTATAATTTCCAAGTTAAGGGAAGATTTCATATAGCAGAATAACATAAAATCTTTATAGTAGGATCTTTATTCATTATTACCTGATTCAGAATTTAAATTTTAACTTAGAATAATGCAAATCAAAGTATAACCAAAACTCCAAATGAAAAATACTTTACCATATAGAATGCTTTCTGCATGAATAACAATAATAATGATAATAATTTTTTAAAATAATTATACTGTGACTTAAATTCATTTTCATGTTTTTTCCAGCTTCATGGACATATAATTGACATATAACAGTAAGTTTAAAGTGTATGACATGCTGATTTGATATATTTATATATTGCAAAATGAGTACTACCATAGCTTTAGCTAATACCTCCAACAGGTCACACAATTACCCCCTCTCCCCCCAACGTTTTTTTTGCTAATAAAAACATCTAAGATCTCTTAGCAGCTTTCAAGAATCTAATACAGTATTAACTATAATCACCATGCCATACAATAGATCCCCAGAACTTATTTGTCTTATAACTAGGAAGTTTATACCCTTTGACCAACATTTTCCATTTACCTTACCGGCCCAGTTTTTGGTAACCACCACTCCACTCTCTAGTTTCTGAGTTCAGCATTTTTAGATTCCGCATACAAGTGAGATCATACTGTATTTGTCTTTCTCTCTCTGACTTCCTTCAGTTAATGTAATGCCCTTAAGTTTCATCAATTTGTTGCAAATGGCAACAAATATTCATAACATTCCTACATACCCTGAAATTTGTGCAAATAAATCTCTGAAGTCATTTCCAGCTTGCTGCTAGTGTTTAAAATACTTCCTTCTGAGAAGCTAGAATTCAGAATGTTCAAGATATGTAACCATTTCTTTTTCTTAAGAGTCTAGAACCCTAATCAAGCCATGGTTTTTCAGATTCTTTGCTTTGAAAAGAATAGTATCATGTCTAATAGGCATGGTTTTCTTTACCATACACTCCTCTCACCTAGGGTTAGGACCACTATTTTACTTCTTAGGGAAGGCAGCATATCATAATGGCTAAGGATGCCAATTTTTGTATCAGGCTGTCAGAGTTCAAATCCTAGCTCTGTCTCTAACTGTGGGATTTTCTTAGTCCCTCAGTGGTTCCATTTGTAACATGAGGATAATAATAGTATCTTCCTAACTTGCTCAGGTGTCCTAAGGATCATATGGCATCAAATGTTTTGTAAGGTATCTGACGTATATTGACTGCTAATAGATTGGCCATTTGTTGCCTTTTTTTTTGGAACCTCGGGTGTACAAAATTATATTAACTGTATAATTCTATTACACAGTTAAATAAATTATATTAACTATATAATTATAATAAATATAATTATATTATAATTAATCTTTTATTCATAACCCACTATCATCATTGGCCCATATATGGTACTCTTTTGTCTTATTCCTTTTATTTAATTTGTGTTTTTTTTATTTTTCTATATTAGCTTGTTTAATAGTATATTCGGTACATATCAACATACTCAACCCTAGAACTAGACTATTACCAATAATTTGCATCTGCTTAAAGGCTCTCTCTCACCTTGTCATCATCTTTCACTTTGCTCCTCCCAGAGATAACCACCATCTTGAGTTTTGTGTTACTCCTAAATACTTTTTAAAAAACTAAGTTATATAACTATATGGCTCAACAATATATATTACTTAATATCATTGTGTTTCTACTTTAGAATAGGGTACAAAACTATACATTATGTTCTAAGACTTGCTTTTATCACACATTATTTTATTATGAGTCATCTACTTTTTTTCATGAGCTCTAATTCATTCATTTTCACTGTTATATAATATTCTATTGTGTGACCAAACCATAATTCATTGATTCTCCTATCAATGTGGAGTCAATTACTTCCTTTTTTCCTTTTTTTCTAACAGTGTTTCTATGAACATTCTGGCACATGTCTCTGGTGCATATGTGTAAGAATTTCTCTTGGATATATAAATACAAGGGATGTGTTAGTTTATATGCTAAATTGTTTCCCAAAATGGGCGTACCAGTATACAGTCTTACTAGCAATATGTAAAAATACCACATTGGTCTACATTCTCTCTGATGCTTGGTATTATCTGACTTTTTTTTTTTCCAGTAATACATTTAATTTTTGTCCTTGTTTGGGAACTATACAATAAGCAAATGATTTTATGTTAATTTATTAAAAATAGAGAAGATAGTGGGGTGCCTGGGTTGTTTAGTTGGTTAAAAACTGAGAAGGATATTTGAAAACAATATATGACATTTCAATTGCTGAGCATCAAAGTTGATCTTGTGTTCAACAGAAAAAGAATAGAATGGAAGCTGTGTTGCCAAAGTATGCTTAATTTTATGTTTGTTCATTCATGAGCTACATGTATACATCATGATTAAAATGCTATGTTAAAATATAATAATAATTGAATGAAATTTTAATGAATGAATTCTGTATTTTTGTTTCTTATGAGACATGATTCAGATTGCTGTTCAGTTAATTATTCATTAACTGAATAATAATTATTATTCATTAACTGAATGATTATTATTATTCATTAACTGAATAATAAATTAACAGATTTGTTTTATTTTTTGTTTTATTCTATTGCTTTTTAAAAGATTTTATTTATTTATTTGTCAGAGAGAGAGAGAGAGCACAAGTAGAGGGAACAGCTGGCAGAGGGAGAAGCAGGCTTCCCACTGAGCAAGGAGCCCAATGTGGGACTCAATCCCAGGACCCTGGGATCATGACCTGAGCTGAGGGTAGATGTTTAACCAACTGAGCCGCCCAGGTGTCCCTAATAGATTTAAGTTTATTTTTACTTTTTCACTTCTGAATTCTTAACTATCAAATGAATATGAAATTATGTATCTCATTATGGTCTCTATTTTAATTTCTCTAATTATTGATGGGAATAAACATTTTAAAAATTATTTTTATTAACATATAATCTGTTATTTGCGCCAGGGATACAAGTCTGTGAATTATCAGGCTTACACATTTCACAGCACTCTTCATAGCACATACCCTCCCCAATGTCCATAACCCAACCACCCTGGGATTAAACATTTTTGTATATATCAGACAAAATACAAAATATTTTGTATTTATCAGTCAGATGCATTTCCATTTCTGTGAAAAGCCTTTAAGAAGTCTTTCTATATTGGCATTCACTTATTGTTTGTTAGTCTAGCTAAAGTTTGTTCCTTTTGATTTTCCCATACAATGAATTTTTAGTTTCTTTGACTTTCTCTATCATTTTTCTATTCTTTATTTTACTAATTTCTACCTTAATATTTATTATTTTCTTCCTCCTGCATACTTTAGGTTTAGCTTGTTCTTTTTCCAATGTCTTTGGGAGGAAGATTAGGTTATTGAGTTGCTATCTTGCTTCTTTTTTTTAAACATAGGTTATAAATTTCCCTCTAAGCCTGGCTTGAGCCACATTCCATAAGTATTGGTGCTTTGTGTTTATTTTTATCTATCACAAAGTATTTTTTAATTTCTCTTGTGATTTTTCCTTTGTTCACTGGTTGCATAAGGGTGTATTTTGTAATTTTTACATTCTTACAGTTCTTTCTACTTATCAAATTTCTTTCTGTTATTGATTTCTAATTTAATTCCATCGTGGTCAGAGAATATACGTTGTTTGATTTCAATACTTCAAAACTTATTGAGACTTTGTTTTTTTACGGGCCAGCATCTGTTCTGTGTGATTTGAAGAGAGTATATACTCTGCAGTGGTTGGGTGCAGTGTTTTATAGAGGTCTGTTAGGTTTAATTTATTTATAGTGGTGTTAAAATCTTCCATATTCTTATCAATTAGCTACTTAATTTTTCTGATTATTGAAGATGGAGTATTAAAGTCTTCAGCTAATTATTGCATTGTCTATCTCAATTTCTTTCATTTTTCACTTCAAGTGTTTTTAGGGCTCTGTTGTTAGGTGCATATGTGTTTATAATAGTTCTCTTTCTGAGGGATTGACCTTTTATCATTACCATATATCCTTCCACATCTAGTAATTTTTTTTTCCCTTTAAAGTCTGTTTTGTCTGATATTAACATAGACACTGCAGCTCTGTTGTGGTTGCTATTTGTCTCGTATGTCATTTCCATCTTTTTACTTTCAACCTATTTTTATCTTTAAGGTAAACTGTGTTTCTTGTAAACAACATATGGTTGGAGCTTACTTTTTTTATCTGGTTTGACAAACTTTGCTTTGTGATCGGATTGTTTAATCTATTCACATTAAATGCTATTATTGATGTAGCTAGATTTATATCTGGTGTTTTGATTTTTGTTTTCTATACTGCTCGTGTCTTTTTTCTCTATTCCTCCTTTATTGCTTTATTTTGCATGAAGTGAACATTTCTAGTTTAACATTTTAATTTCTTTAATGATTCTTCCTTCTACATTTTGGAGTTATTTTCTTAGTGGTTGCTCTAGGGCTTACCATATTTATCTTAATTTATAAGAACTTACTTCAGAGCTGTACCAACTTAATTCCAGGGAGATATAGAAGCATTACTTCTATGTACCTCTATTACCTCTCCTCCCATTTGTCTATTATAGTTATTATACATATTTCATTTATATATGTCATAAACCCAATAATACATTTTTTTCTTTTTTAAAAAAAATTTTTAATTATTTTTATTAACATATAATGTATTATTTGCCCCAGGAGTACATGTCTGTGATTCATCAGGCTTACACATTTTACAGCACTCATCATAGCACATACCCTCCCCAATGTCCATAACCCATCTGCCGTCTCCCTACCCCCTCTACCCGCAGCAACCCTCAGTTTGTTTCCTGAGATAAAAAGTCTCTTATGGTTTGTCTCCCTCCCACCCCATCTTGTTTCATTTTTTTCCTTCCCTACCCCCCAGAAACCCCTCCCTGGCTCTCAAATTCCTCATATCAGAGAGATCATATGATAATTGTCTTTCTCTGATTGACTCCAGTAATATATTTTTATAATTACTACAATGTATATACATATCTTCAAAAAAAGCTGAGGGAAAAAAAGGAGAGCAAGTATATATTTATAGTTTATGAACCTTTTATTTATCATTTTTATTTCTCGACATGTCTTCTCTCAGATTCAAATTACCATCTGGTGTTATTTCCTTACTTCAGTACAGCTTTTTTCCCCACCCACTTGTTACTGTAAAATAGATTACATTTGTCTATGTTATAGGCTAACAATTACACACATAGATTTATGTAATTGCTTTTTAAGTTAGTTAAGAGTAAAAAAAATGTAGTTATACTGTCTTTAATAATTACACAATTACCTTTACTGGCAATCTTTTTTTTTTTTTTTAATTCAAGTTACTATTGAGTGTCACTTGCTTTCAGTCTGAAAAGCTTCCTCTAGTGTTTATTTTAGGGTGGGTTGGCTCGCAACAGATTCAGTTTTTGTTTATCGGAGAATCTTTTTACTTTATCTTCATTTTTGTAGAACTATTTCTCCCTTCAATTGTGCCAAATTTTTATTTATTTATTTTCATGGTCTTTTATTAGGTAAATGAGTGTTTATAATCATTATGTCTTATTACTGTATTGAACCTTTTATTAAGACAAAATATTTTTTTTTGTCTCGTAAACTTTTTTTTATCTAAAGCCTATTTTGTCTGATAGCCATTCCTGCCTTCTTTTGGTTACTGTATGCATTGAGAATCTTTTCCCCATCCTTTCATGTATAATCTATTTGTGTCTAAAGTGAGTCTCTTAGAGACATCATATAGTGAGATCATTTTTTTCTTAACCCATTCTGCCAACCTCTGTCTTTTGATTAGAGTTATTCCATTTACATGTAAGTAATTACTGATAAGGAGGGACTTACTTCTGTCATTTAGTTACTTAATTTCAATACAGTTTATAGCTTTTTTGTTTATTTCCTGTACTACTACTGTCTTTTGTGCTTAATTGAATTCTTTTTATAGTGAAACATTTAAATTCCCTTCTCTTTCTTTTTGTGTATATTCTATAACTATTTTCTTTGTGGTTACCATGGGGATTACATTTTACATCCTAAAGTTATAACACTATAATTTGAATTTATACTATTTTAAATTCAGTGACATACAAAAACTTTGCTTCTTTTCTGCTTTATTCCTACCCCTTTCAGTTACTGATGCCACAAAATTACACTTGTGTCCAAAAACATAAACTAATAATTTTTTGTTAATGTATTAGTCCTTTAAATTATGTAGAAAACAAAATGTGGTATTACAAATGAAACTTACCATAATACCACCTTTTAAACTAATAACTGTTTTTTTTTTTTAATGCTTAGGCAATTATGTAGAAAACAAAAGGTGGAGATACAAACCATTGTTACAAGAGCAGTAGCCCTTGTTTTTACCTTTACTGAGATCTTTATTTCTTAATATTGCTTCAAGTTGGTGTTTCCTTTTATTTCAACCTGCAGAGCTCCCTTTAGCATTTCTTGCAGGCTGAACTAGCTGTAATGAATTCCCTCAGCTTTTGTTTATCTGGGAATGTCATAATTTCTCTCTCACTTTGAAAGATAATTTGGCAGATATAGGATTCTTGGTTTACAGGTGTTTTGTTTTTGTTTTTAGCACTTTGAATATATCAGTGGCCTTCTAACCTTCTGACCACTAAAACTTCACATGAGAAGTTTGTTGATAACTTACTGAGGATTCCTTGTAGGTGATGAGTCACTTCTCTTTTGTTGCTTTCAGTATTCTCTTTGTTGCTTGACAGTTTGATGATAATGTGTCCTAGTATGAGTCTTTTTGAGTTTGTCCTATTAGGAGTTTGTTCACTTTCCTGGATATTTATATTCATGACTTTCATCAAACTTGGGGAATTTTCAACCATTGAATCTCAAATATTCTCTCTGACCCTTCTCTTTCTTTTCTCTTTTTGGGACTCCCACAATGCATATATTGGTCTACCAATTTGTGTCCCACAAATCTCTTAGATTCTGTTCACTTTTCTGTAATCTCTTTTTTTTCTTGGTCAGATTCACCTATTTCAGTTGTCCTAGTTTCATGTTTGCTGACTCTTTTGTCTGATCAAATCTGCCTTTTAACACCTCTAGTGAAATTCTCATTTCTGGAGGCACCTGGGTGGCTCAGTGGGTTAAAGCCTCTGCCTTCAGCTCAGGTCATGATCCCAGGGTCCTGGGATCAAGCCCCACATTGGGCTTTCTGCTCAGTGGGGAGCCTGCCCCCCCCACCTGCTTCTTTGCCTACTTGTGATCTCTGTCAAATAAGTAAATAAACTCTTTTTAAAAAATTCTCATTTCTGTTATTGTACTTTTCAGCTCAAGAATTTATCTTTCTCTCTCTTATTTTTTAATGCAGGCTCCATCTTGAGCCCAACATTAGGCTTGAACTCATAATCCTGAGATCAGGGGTCAGAGGCTTAACCAATTTAGCCCCAGGGGTTCCTGGAATTTCTTTTTAATTCATTTTCAGGTTTTCTATTTCTATTGATACTATCATTTTGTTCATACATCATTCTCTTGACTTTCTCCATGTATTCCTTTAGTTCTTGAGCATCGTTATTAAAGTTGTTTTAATATTAAATTTGTCTAGTATGTCTGCCAACTGATCTTCCTAAGGGATAGTTCCTTTGGATTTATTTTTTCCTTTGAATGGGCCATACGTTCCTTTTTTAAAGTATGCCTTATGATTCTTTGGTTGAAAATAGGACATTTGAATCTAATGATGTGGTAACTAGAAATCTGATTCTCTCCCCTCCCCAGGGTTTGCTGGGTTTTATTTTGCTTCTTATTGTTATCTTATTTTGTTATCTTATTCTTATTTAGGCTATCTACTAAGAATCTTCCAAGTGTCAGCATAAAGTGTAAATTTAACATCTTCTCAGGTCTTCTCCAAGATTTCATTATTCCCTGGGTATGCACAATGACTTTCTAATATTCCTATATGTATGGATGGTTTGAATGCTCTAGTCCTAGTCTTGCCTGGCTTCCAAAAGAGGAGAAAGAAAAAACGAATTAGGGAAGAGAAGGCACACAGCACCTCTGTCTTCACCTTTATGATCAAAATAGCAGTCATCTTTTAGAACACAGATCTTTCATATTTAGAGGACAGGATCTGTATTGGTCACCATAGCTCCCACCACCTGCATATACGTTTCTCCTACCACTCCTCCACTGCCTGCCATGGGGCTGCAGGTGGCAAATTGGTGCTTGTCACTGAGCTAATAGATGAAATTGACTGATATTAACCACAGTGTACCATCAAAGCCTTCTTCTAGAAGTTGCAAGCCCATTTCAATAGATAGATTACATCAGGGCCATTGTTGCCTAAGTGGGGAAGACAGATTCCCGGTGTTTCCTACTGCACTATCTTCCTGAAAACCTTCACCTTCATTTTTTTAATGGTTTTACTACATACAGTATTCTTGGTTAATGGATTGGTTTTTTTTTTAAATACTTTATTTATTTATTTGACAGAGACAGAGAGAGCACAAGCAAGGGAAAATGGCAGGCAGAGGGAAAGGGAGAAGCAGTCTTCCCACTGAGCAGGGAGCCTGAGGTGGGACTCAATCCCAGGACCTGAGATCATGACCAGATTCAAAGACAGATGCTTAACCAACTGAGACACTCAGGCATCCCATCCCAGTTAACAGGTTTTTCTTTCAGCACTTTGATTGTCATCCCACTGCCTCCTGGTCTTCATTTTTTTCTGGTAAGAAATCAGATATTAATCTTATTAGGGTTCCCTTGCATATAATGTTATTTTTTCTATTTGATTTTGATCAGTTTTTATTATGATGCATCTAGGTGTGGATCTCTGTTTATCTTAGTATTTGTTGGGTGTCTTGAATTTGTAGATTAGTGTTTTTCATCAAATGTGTGGGATTTTCACCCATTATTTCTTCAAAGATTTTTTAAGTTTTTTTTTTTTTTTTTTTTTTTAGTAATCTCTACACTAAAGGTGGGGTTGAATCTTATTAACTCTAAGATCAAGAGTCAGTCAGGCACCCCTCTCCAAATATTTTTCTGTTCTTCTCTCCCTCTCCCCATCATTTCTATTTCACCCTCCTTTCTTCTGGTACTTCCATTATGCCTATATTCACATGTTTAGAGGTATTTTGTTTCTCCGAATCTATTCATTTTCTTCCTTCTATGTTCTCTGTTTTTCAAATTGTGTGATCTATCTTCAAGTTCGCTGATATTTCTTCTGCAAGTTCAAGTAACTGTTGAGCTTCTCTAGTGAATTTTTCGTTTTAATTATTGTGCTTTATACCTTCAGAATATCCTTTGTAAAATTTCATATCCTTTGTAAAATTTGTACCTTTTTTTATTTTTGAGGAGATATTTTCATTTCTCCCTTTAAGCATGGTTTTCATTAGTTCATTGGAACTCACATTTATTTATTTTATTTATAATAATTGCTTTTAAGTCTTTGTTAATTCTGACATCTAGCCCTTCTCAGTTTCTGTTGCCTGCTCCCTCCACCCTTCTTATGAGTTAAATTATCCTATTTCTTTGCATATCTTTGTTAAAAACTGGGCATTTTAGATTATATATGGTACGATCTTTGGACACCGATTCTAGTGACCCACCCATCCTTCTTCCAGGCTTGTTGTATTTGTTGTTGTTGTTGTTGTTTTAATTTAATTACTTGACTAACTTAGTGAAGTTAGTTTCCCCTTCACGGTGAATGAAGTCTTTGATTTCCTTTCTTAGAAGGCGCAGCCTTGGGCATGCACATAGTCACCTGGGGTGACAGAGCTTCTAAAAGGCCTTTTTCTGTTTTCCTGATTTCTTTGTTAACCTATCTGCCTTTGCTGGTGTCAAACTCAGATATTAGCTCCATGGCAATGGATTGCTCTTTGTTTCAATGATGTACTAGTGCTTAAATTGTTCTGTAGTCTGATCCAATTAGATCTAGGCCTTTTTGCAGAAATTTTTGAAGTTAGTGTTTGAGGCTTGTTACGACCTTCAAAAGAGCCTTAAAGGCTCTTTTTACCTTTTTCTCTGTTCTCTCTGGTAAATTACCTAGCCTAAAAATAACCAAATGTGTTCTCTGGTGGAACTACCAGCTCCCTTTTCACTTTTTACCATGAAATTTTCCACTGTCCTTAAGAGTTCCCTTAGTCCTGAACTTACCCACACTCTTTCAGCTGAAATCAGTTCCTTTGGGGAAAGCTTCAGTGTTCTCTGTTCTTATGGCTTCCTCTCCCCTGGAGGAGGGGGGATCTATCACTCCTCTGTAGGGAGGTGTGTTACAGATCTGTTTCTCTAGAATTGGTATGCCTACTTTATGATCAGAACTCAATTGGGATGGTAGCTTCTGGTCTTCTTAGTTTGCCTCTCCTGGCATGGAAACTTCACCTTAAGAGCATCTAGGAAGAGGGTGATCAGAGTCCTGGTACTCTTGGCCTGCTGCACCTGGGGTAAAGTCTCCTCCCTGAGTGGGAGCTGGGTGGAGAGAGTCCTGACATTTTGGCTGCACTTGCCTGCAGAACAGCCTTTGTAACACAAGCCTAGGGGTATGAGAAATACTGGCTGCCTCCCCTCCTTGGGAGATACCACAGGACATGAGTGGGGAGAGAGGATATGTCTTTTTGGACATATCCACTCAGAATGGTTTCTGTAGCACTAAGCTGTGTGTGGGGTGGTGGCAGTGGTGATGGTTTAAGGCAAGAACAAGTCATGGTGTAAATGCCATCAGGCTGTTAATTTGCGTCTGTTTTTGAAGTGAACATCACCTCAAGATTTTATTGTCTTCATAATACAACAAAATATGGATAGAACTGGATCAGTTGGCCCTTTCTCTTATTTCCACCCAGTTCAAAATGCTTGCTTCTCTTGAGACAGCAATCTTAGGTCTGCAATTGGGGTCAATAAATTCAAGCCTCAGCACAATCTTCTTTGTAGTTTTAGCCTTTTTCCAGAAAATCGGCTTAGTCTGCCCACCATAGCCCCTCTGCTTCCTGTCATAATGCCACCTTCCCTGGACATAAAATCTTTTGCCTTTCTTATACTGTGTCACTTTGTGGGGTTGGTATTTGCCACACTTCTTGCAGAAAGTCCAGTGGGTTTTAGGAATGTTCACTATGAGGGCGCCTGGGTGGCTCAGTGGGTTAGGCCACTGCCTTTGGCTCAGGTCATGGTCTCAGGGTCCTGGGATCGAGCCCTGCATCGGGCTCTCTGCTCAGCGGAGAGCCTGCTTCCTCCTCTCTCTCTGCCTGCCTCTCTGCCTGCTTGTGATCTCTCTCTGTCAAATAAATAAATAAAATCTTTAAAAAAAAAAAAAAAGGAATGTTCACTATGTTTCCGAGAGTGCTATCTGCATGGGAAAAAAAAAAAAAAAAAGCCAGGCTCTTAATGTTAGTTTAGAAATTTAGATTTTCATGAATGTTTCTTCATTTGCTGTAAGACCTTAAGACAATTTGCAGAGACCTTAAATTGTTGTTCGAAAAAACTTTTTTTGACCAATCATCATAGTTAGGGTGAACATGTTGCCATTCCAGAAGTCATCTATTTGTTGCTAATATTGTACAGTTTGCCTCACCAAAAATACTTTAAAAACAAAGGATGTCTATTCATATCTCTTAGGATATTTTAAAAATGAAATTTTGATGATCTCAAAACCCCAAATACTATGAATTTAGAAAAGAATAAAAATTCTCAATAGATCTTTTGAGTTTAAAAAAATTTATCATTCAGAAAAAAATCTCAGTAAAATAAAACATATTCAAGGTAAAAAAGATATCAAGACATGGAATTTTAAGAGCAAACCTTTCCATTACTTTAAGTATAATAATTATAACTGCTTTTTTGCTTATTTGTAAATCACTGTTTGCTTTTTGATATTCTTCTTTCACATCGAGGATTGTACATAATATAAAATCATAATGCTCAGAAACACCAGTTATCATCACAAGAGCAATGCTCTTCATTCATTGGTTATCCAATTCACATGGTTGTTAATATCAGGAAGAGTAATAATCAAGCAGGTTTATAAATCTTCTTTTTCCTTTGAATGCTATTCATGGATGGCTGTCTTTTAAAAATCCTGGAACATAAATGGGAGTTTTCTTTTTACAGATCATATGGCCTTTTAAGTATCTTGTTTAATGTTGCTTACTACTGACTTTACAAAAGCCATAGGTGTTGAGTATGTGTGCATAATATTTTTAATAGCAAGAGATGATCATAGAATATTATTTGAACCAAAAAATCTATATCAAGTGAAACTTTCATTTGTTTTTACCATTGCTGTTACACTTCTAACAAAGGAATTACACAAATTATAGTTAAGAGGGAAAAAAAAAAAGATCTCATGTACTTGGACTTCCAGGTTAAAAGTTTTGCTAATAATTTTAAAACAGCACTCTTTCTTTACTGCAATGACAATTATTTTTAGTTCACATAACAGATATACAGTGACTAGACATTTAAATTATTTTACAAAATTTTAAAACTTCTTTAACTCAGAATTTGACAGTTCAAACTATGTAGCAGTTCAAAGTGAAGTTTTTATTTTCACTATAACCAAGTATAAAAAGAATGGCAACTAATTCCATCCTAATCCAGAAACCCATTTTAAAGAATCTGAGAACAACTGCTTAAATGTAAACAGTAAACAGCGAACAGATGACCACTTGTCACGGATATTTTACAAACAGATTTCGCAGGGTTTGGAAGTTAGGCTAGTGTTCAGTCATTTGTAAGTCCCTTCTAATTCTAAAATTATATGATTTTATAGTTTTTCTAACAGTTTTACCAAGAAAGTTATTTCTTCTCACCATTATTGCCAGATTACGTCATCACACATAAATGGAAATTTTAGTATGTTACTGTATGTGCTTAAAATAAATGTCATCTTTCAGAATATGCTGCAGTTCGCATGAGTGTGCCCCCCATTTGTTCCAGATTGAGACTGTGTCCATTTGTTTCAGACTGAGTTTCATCATGCTTGAATAGGACCTATTTCCTTTAATTGGCAAGATAATAAACACTACAGTAGACAAAATGAATTTTTAAAACATTCACCAAATGTTACATCTCGCATTCAGAAATAAGTAGCAATACCTCAAACTCCCTATGCTAAACTATGATAATTTATTTAAATGCAAACAGCTGGCATACATGCTGCTTGTTCAGTTCTCTCCAGAGATTTATGTTTGTTATGAAAAGAAACTCCAGGTTAAATCATAATGTTAAGATGCTAAGTAATTAGGATTGCCACTTTTATAATTCAGTGTTGGGTTCTTGGTTTTGGGGACACAAACACACATACACACACACATATTTCCTTTCAGGTAGACAACAATAAGATATATGCTTTGCAAGATGTTTACTCATATCCTCCAGGAATTGCTAGACAGATGAAATATAAAACCAAACTACTTTGTGGGTTTCTAAAACACTGATGAGATCCATGAATAACTAGAAAACATCCTCTGATTCCATAAAGTTAGTTCTATATGTTATCAGAACATACAACTTCAAGTAATCTTTTGATTATAACTTTCTATTTTTGAAATACTGGTTCATAAAAAATCAAGGTATTATCCACTGGCATCATAGCAGTAAGTCACATTGAAAACCATAGTTACAAAAGACACTTTTGAATGTTATTGTTTCATATTTTTAATACTGCCTTAAAAGGTCTGTTACTTTTCAACTATCTCGGTGTACTTTGAAATATAAAATAATTGTAAATTGGAACAATTATTCTAAATCTAAGTAGATAATTCCTAAGGCAGCATCTGTTTACTCAGAACATATTTTCATCTCAAATGTGTAACTAAAACTTCTCACAAAGTCAGAATACATCTCATAGTTTGAACAGAAACTTCACTGTTCAAATTTCAACATTCAGTAACATAAGCAGTACATATTAGATTGCTCTGGAATACAAATCACTCATTTAAGTAAATGGGATATAATTTCTAACTCGTGTTAAAAGTGAAGAAATCCTTTCTTAGTTGAAGATGTGACCAAAATCAATTTGTCATATTATGGTACAAATCAAACTCTACTGACACAACACTTTCATTAGAGATTTGGATACAGATTGTTATATCTAACAACAGCTGGGAACTAGAAGCTCCTTAATGTTGGGGGTGATGAAAGAAAAAGGTATACTATGGATCAGGCCCCCATTTTTATTACTTTATTCATAACAATGCCTACTTTATTGAAGAACAAACATCTCTTCCACTGGGGATATGCTTCTAATTTAAAAATTAGTGGGGAAAAAAAGCTGAACCCACTTTTAAAAATTTCATACTTATTTACTCATATTGACTAGGTATAGAATGACTCTTCAATTCCTGCTCTGAAGACAACCAATTTATTTTTTTAAGCATTGACTTGTCAACTTATCTTTGACAAGTGATTAAGAAAGATAAATCTTCTGACTTTACAAATAAGAATAGTAAGAATATATATATTCTGAGAAGTTACATCTCGTGATCTGACCTATACTTCTGACTTACAATGTAACTACATTCTTTTAATAACCTGCATTAATTTTAAATTTTAAACTTAAATTGTCCTTGCTATACTGTTCACATTCACTTTACTTTTCATTTTTACATTTCTATAAATACCCAAACAAAACTCCTCAATTTGAAACCAACTTACATTGGAGTTCTGAGGTTAGTTTACAACTTTTACGATATTTTGTTAAAATGTAAAAACCCTGAAATTACAAACAAAAAATTTACAATTTTATAGTATATATCTAATTTATTTTTTTAAAAAAATATTCTGAATGTTTTTATACAAGTACTCAAGTGTTATTTTTTTCAAATGAAACTCCTTATAGGCTAGAAGAGGGTGTGTGGTGTTGCCCCATTAAAAACCAATAAAAACATCATTTTTCTATGCTGGCACTTCAACTATTTCAAAGTAGTCATTCGGCAAAATCACGTAACCTCTCTCTGATATGTCGTCCTTCTCTTTCTGGAAGTGAACAACCTCCTTTAATTTTTCAAGCTGTCGTTCTTGTCTTCTGCATCGCTGCTGTGCAGTCTTGAGCTTCTTTCGGAGTTTTTCAACTTGTTGTTCTAGCTGATGAATCCTTTTTCTCTGGTGCATTGTATCCTCCACAGTATAGTTGTGGTCACAGAAAACTGAGAGATTATCAGGGGTCTGAAGAGGAGGCATTAGTAATCCAATAGTAGCATCCACCTGGGAAATGGGAGGTGTTAAAGGAGGCGGGGGAAGCTGTTCTTGTGGCTCCAAAAGATCTTCCTTCTACAACAACAATGCAGAGTATGTTCAAGTTTAGTAACTACAAATAACAGTTTAAAAGAATCCACCTGTGGAATTTAAGAATGACATTTTTACAAATTGGATAACCTAGAAGAAAAGGTTAAATTTCCAGAAACATACAGTCTTCCAAGAACAAATCAGAAAGAAATAGAAAATATGAATAGATCCATCATTAGTGATGAAATTGAAAAGGTAATCAAAAAACTCCCAAACTCATGAGTCCAGTAGCAGATGATAAATTCTACCAAATATGTAAGCAGTAATCATACCTATTCTCCTCAAAACAGTAAATACCTATTCTCCTCAAAATATTCCAAAAAACAGAAGAGAAAGGACTTCTAAATACATTCTATAAGGCCCGCATTACCCTGGTATCAAAAACAACAACAACAAAGAAGTACAGGACAATATCTCTGTTGAACATAGATGCAAAAATAAATATGAGCATATCTGACAATATGGTAAAAGGATCATTCACCATGATCAAGTGGGATTTATTCCAGGGATGCAAGGATGGTTCAATATTCATAAGTCAATGTGAAACACTACATTAACAAAACAAACCATAAAATCATATGAACATCTCAGTAAATGCAGAAAAAGCATTTGACAAAACTCAATATCCATTCATGATAAAAAGTCTCAACAAAGTTGCCTTAGAGGGAACATACCTCAAAATAATCAAGGTTATATATGAAAAATCCACAACTAACATCACACTCAGTGGTGAAAAACTGAGAACCTCTCCTCTAAGATCAGAAACAAGACAAGATGTCCACTCTTACAACTTTCATTCAACATAGTACTAGAAGTCCTAGCCATAGCAATCAGAAGAGAAAAATAAATAAAAGGCAGCCAAATTGGTAAGGAAGAAGTAAAACTATCACTATTTGCAGATGAAATGATACTATATATAGAAAACCCAAAAAACACCAACAAAAAACTACTAGAGGTCGTAAGTGAATCCAGTGAAGCTGCAGGATACAAAATTAATATATGGAAATCAGTTGTGTTTCTATACACTAATAATGAAGTAGCAGTAAAAGAAATTAAGAAAACAAATCCATTTATAATTGCACCAAATAGAATGAAACACCTAGGAATAAATTTAACCAAGGTGAAAGACCTAAACTCTGAAAACTGTAGAACAATGATGAAACAAATTGAAGATGACACAAATAAATGAAAAGATATATAACATTACCATGGATTGGAAGACTTAACATTATTTATTTGTTTGTTTTAGAGATTTAAACTATTTGTTTGACAGAGAGGGGCACAAGCAGGGGGAGTGGCAGGCAGAGGGCAAAGCAGCCTTCATGTCAACCAAGGGAGTCCAACATGGGACTCAATTCCAGGACCCTGGGACCATGACCTGAGCCAAAGGCAGCCACTTCACTGACTGAGCCACCCAGGTGTCCCAAGAATTAACATTGTTAAAATGTCCATACTACCCAAAGCAATCTACAGACTCAGTGCAATCCCTATGAAAATACCAACAGCATTTTTCAAAGAACTAGAAAAAAATAGTCTTAAAATTTGTATGGAACCACAAGAGACCCCAAATAACCAAAGCACACTTGCATGAGAAGAATGAATCTGGATATATCACAATCCCAATTTTCAAGATATACTACAAAGCTGCAGAATCAAAGCTGGCATAAAAACAAACATGTATCAGTGGAACAGAACAGAGAGCCCCAAAATAAACCCTTACAGTTAGTTAATCTACAACAAAAGAGTTAAGAATATATAATAGGGAAAAGACAAACTCTACAATAAATGGTGCTGGAGAAAGTACAGTTAGATGATAAAGAATGAAACTGGATCATTTTTTATATACCATACACAAAACTAAGTTAAAAACATTAAAAACTTCAATGTGGGACCTGAAACCATAAAAATCCTAGAAGAAAACACAGGCAGTAATTTCTTTGAGATCAGCTTTAGCAACATTTTTCTAGATGTGTCTCCTCCGGCAAGGATAACAAAAGCAAAATGAACAATTGTGACTACACCAAAATAAAAAGCTTTTGCATAGGGCAGGAAACCATCAACAAATGCAACTAGTGTGGGGCGCCTGGGTGGCCCAGTCGGAGAAGTACTCCACACTTGATTTTGGCTCAGGTCATGGTCTCAGGGTTTTAAGACTGAGTCCTGCGTTGGACTCTGTGCTCGGCAGGGGAGTCTACTTGAGATACTCTCTTTCCCTCTGCCCCCATGCACAATCTCTCTAAAATAAATAAATCTTTTTAAAAAATTAAATTAAAATTAAAAAGTAACATATGGGACACCTGAGTGACTCAGTCAGTTAAGTGTCTGTCTTCGGGTCAGGTCATGATCCCAGGTCCTGGGATTGAGTCCCAAGTCAGGCTCTTTGCTTAGCAGGAAGCATGCTTCTCTCTCAGCATGTCCATCTCCCTGCTTGTGCTTTCTCTCTTTCTCTCCCATTCTGATAAATAAATAATAATAAAAAACATGCAACCTATTGAATGCAAAAAGATATCTGCAAACAATATATCTGATAAAGAGTTAATTACCAAAATATATACAGAACTTATACAACACTATACCAAAGAAATAAATAATCCATTAAAAAAAATGGGCAGAGGATAGGGACATTATCCCAAAGACCTACACATGGCCAACAAACATGAAAAGATGCTCAACATCACTAATCATCAAGGAAATGAAAATCGGAACCACAAGGAGTTATCACCTTATATCTGTCAGAGTGGCTAGTATCAAAAAGACAAGAAATAAAAAGTGTTGGTGAGGTTATGGAAAAAAGGGAACCCTCTTGCACTGTTGGGGAGGACGCAAGTTGGCCCAGCGACTGTGGAAACCAATATGGATGTTTCTCAAAAACTTAAGAATAGAATTACCATATGATCCAATAATTCCACTACTGGGTATTTACCCAAAGAAAATGAAAACACTAATTTGAAAAGATACATGCACCCCTATGTTGACTGTATTATTTATAATAGCCCAGATGTGAAAGCAACCTAAGCATCCATTAACAGATGAATGCATACAGATGTTCTGTGTGTTTGTGTGTGTAGAGGGTATACATATATATCTATACACACACACACACGCACACACACACACACACGAATATTACTCAGCTATAAAAAATAATGAGCTCTCGCCATTTTGCAACAAAAGGCATAGACCTAGAAGGTATCATGCTAAGTGAAGAAAGCCAGAGAAAGACAAATAAATACCATGTGATTTCACTTATATGTGAAATCTAAAAGACAAAACAACTGAAAAACAAAAAAGCAGAAACAGACCCATAAATACAGAGAACAAAGTGATGATTGCCTGAGGGGAGAAGGGGGGTTGGGGGGATGGAAAAAATGGGCAGAGGGAGTTACAGGCTTCCAGTTATGGAATGAATAAGACAAAGGATGAAAGGTACAGCATAGAGAATTTGGTGAGCGGTGTTCTAACTGCCTTATATGGTGACAGATGGTAGCTATAGTGTGGGAAGCACAGCATAATAGGTAGATTTGTCTAATCAGCATGTTGTACACCTGAAACTAATGTAACATCATCATGTGTCAGCTACACTTCGATTAAAAAGAAGGAATATTAGACTTTTTTTTGTGAAGCCTCGAAATAGGAACATTCTAAAATGAGAAAACAGTTTAAGTTTTAATTATAGTTTTACACCTGAAGTAGAAATGGGATGCAAGAAAGAGAAGAACTGGTAAGATTTAATGAAATACCAAGCACTTAAAACTGAGGGTGGGGGGCACCTGGGTGGCTCAGTGGATTAAGCCTCTGCCTTCGGCTCAGGACAGGCTCAGCTTCCTGGGATCGAGCCCCACATCAGGCTCTCTGCTCAGCGGGGAGCCTGCTTCCCCCTCTCTCTGCCTACTTGTGATCTCTCTTTCTCTCTGTCAAATAAATAAAATCTTAAAACAACAACAACAACAAAAAAACCTGAGGGGGAAATATTTGAAACTGAATGGTCCCTGATAAAGAAAACCCAAAACTTATCAACATACATGTAGAGGTAGAGAGCGACCTTAAGGTAAATTACAAAGCTAGATTGACTTTCTTGATGTAGATGTTTAACTTAAATAAACTAATTTGTATTTTTAAAAAGTGTATCATGGTTAACAGTGGTTATCTTACAAGTGATGGCTTCCAGTAACATTTATTAACACTACTCTGAATATTCCACAATAAAAACATTAATTTTATAAATAGAAAGCCCAGTATTTTAAAACACACGTTACCTTGTCATGTGGCTCAGTACAGAGAAATATCGTGGGTACAGCATTCTCTTTGAGCAACTTGTTGTTGCACTCCCTCTTAAAGCAGTCCGGGGTAAAGTGTTCTGAACAGATACTGCTATACTTGGTGGGCTTAAAGTTTTTCCTTCGGACAGCAGCCTCCCATTTTTTGCAAAGACTGGGTCGAGTAAGAGGAAACCTAAGAAGAAGACATAATTCAGTTCTCTGACCTTCTTTTAAAAGGAAAAAAAAGAAGCACATTCAGACTTTCCTGATTAGGAAAGAAGTATCTTATACTGGTTTTAACAAGCTAAGGGACATCTGATTAAAACCCTAGAGCTGCTTTTTTTTTTTTTTTGACAGTTTTTGATTGTGCATTTATTCACCTTAGTTAAGAATGTACTTGTTTGAAAGATCCTTTAAATAAAGTGACTACCCACTACGTGTGACGCAAGTTGGGCCTCTCAGCATGGAGTTTTGTTTTGTTTTGTTTTGTTTTTAAAGCAGTATTTGGGGGTGTTGCATGTATCACTGAATTTTACTCCTGAAACCAATATTGCACTGTATGTTAGCTAGTTAGAATTTAAATAAAAATTTAAAAAAAAATAAAAAGCAGTATTTGTTACAGGAAACTTTTGATCACAGAGTAGTTACAAGAATGTCAGATACAATGATGTATACAATTTAAAAAGGACAGGCTGATTAAAAATTTACGAAATGTAAAAATACACATATTAAAAGTCAGCCATGCAGACAGTTGCATGCAGTAGGAAATGGAGGTGGGAAGTCAAGGGACATACGCAGTAATATTGCTTGTCTTCCTCTATTAAAGTAAATAACGTTCACTAACTGATACAGGTTGGTATTACACACACATCTAAATATACAAAGGTAAGTGGTATATCTCCTCTATCTCAGTTATTAAGGTTTAACTTTTTATGTCAAAGACACTAAGAGTTTCGGGTAAAATACTTACGAAAGGGTGAATCTCTACTGATTTTTTTTTTTTAACCAATGAAAACAAAATTGCATGTTTATATCTACATACTGCCAAAAAGAAGGTTCTAGTTCTCTTAGGATCAGTCTGACAAATATGAATTAATCAAATGATAATCAATGATAAATTTAAAATTTCACTCATTTATTTGTTTCTATAATATGTCTGGAGAAGACGAATTGAAAGGCAGTGGTCTATTAGTTTCATGAACTGGGATGTCCAAGTCTCTCCCCAGGTTTGGGAAGTTCTTATTTATTTTTTAATTTTTAAAATGTTTATTTATTTATTTTAGTCTTCCAATTTATTTTTAATTCCAGCATAAGAATATTACTTTTCTTAATTTACCTCAAAATCAACTGGAATATGTCCATCAGGCACAGATAAGGGGGCTTGGGAAGAGTTTAAATTTATTGTGATTTTGGGGCGCCTTGATGGCTCAGTGGGTTGATCCTCTGCCTTCGGCTCAGGTTATGATCTCAGGGTCCTGGGACTGAGCCCCACATCGGGTTCTCTGCTCAGCAGGGGGCCTGCTTCCTCCTCTCTGCCTGTGTCTCTGCCTACTTGTGATCCCTGTCTGTCAAATAAATAAATAAAATCTTTAAAAATAAAAAAAACTTTCACCATTGGCTACTTCAATTTAAAAAAAAAATTTTTGTGTGTGTGATTTTACTTTTCCAGGTCAAGTATTTAGTGAACTGGGGGGACTGGAAAGAAGCCAAAGGATGTTTCAACCCCTTGTTCCAGTTTCTCTTCCATGTAAGGCATGCTAGAGCCTAACTCTGCTATCATGAAGAACTGACCAATCTTTGGGACAGTTCTTTCCTTTGCCCAGAACAGCTGCTGCTACGGGGCCACCATGTAAAAACTAGTATAGGTAAAAGGATCCCTAGAAGATCCCTGCTGGAAATGGCCTCCAGAAATACAAACTGTGGTAGCAATCACTGGTAAAATTCAGCTCCTTACACCTCCTGTGTCAAGCACTACAAAATGCTCAGGCTGTTTATGGAGGTCTGTCAAGATGTTTCCCATCTAGTCCCCCCGAAACGGTTCTTTATAGCTAAAAATGAGAGGCAGACCAGCTCTTCCTGTGATTCATTTAACAGCCAGCAGAAACTATTTCTGATGTGTGAATGCCAGCCTTGGTTTCCAGAACCGGTGAGAGATTTTCCACATTTTTACATTCTTTCTGAGATATCATTAGAAATGGGGTTTGTGGGGAGCAGACTGTATGCAACTGTGTCACCATCTTCTGACTGATTTCCACACTTTCAAAGAACTGGAACTCATCAACTTTAAGAAATTCCAGTAAATTAAAGAAGTAATACCAGTAGATCCTGAAGTAAGTTTAAGGGCAGGGGATGGTGGTGGTGGGACATCAATCAATACTCAAGATCTATGTTGTAAGGCACTCGTTTCTATTGGGTTCCTCTCAAATCAAACATCAAGTGCATCTACATCCCCTGTTAAACACAAACGACCCCATCAAGAGAACTGAAGAAATACTGAATTTTTGCCCTGGTAATTATTTACCTATGAATAATTGCTATAATTTACCACAGGGTTTCATTTCTTAGCTGTCATCTATTTACAGTCAGGAATTCTTGCAAAACAAGTTAATGGAAATGCAGAAAAATCTGCAAATACTGCATTTGGCTGAATGAAAATGCTGCCGTGTCCCGTTCTGCAGACATCCGATGATCATTAAATTGTTTTCATTTGCCAGTTTTCTTTTCCCATTTTCAAGAGAACATGTCTCCCTCCAGGACTCTAACTGCAGCACTTTCTGGATGAAACAGACCTGAAGTCGTGGGGCAGGTGCTTTTCCCAGGGCTTCCCCCAGGCGCCCGTGACAGGTCACCCTGAGTCCTATCAGGACACCGGACTTTGGCCGGTGTCGTTATTGTCCACGTTATTGCTGCCGAGCGCGGAAAACGGCAAGTGTTCATCTGGGCCGGACCAGGAGCTTCTCTAAACTTGGAGGTCCTTAAAGGTTAGTTCCTAGAAATGGGGTAAGCACGTCCTCCCTGAAATCCTGGCCCGAAACCAATGTCTCCCATCCACAGCAAGGATGGCAAAAAGTGGCTTCGTCATTTTAAAGGTCTGTGCCTCGATTCCAGACTCACTTCCATTGCCACCTGGCTTCTCTACTACCCCAGGGCGAGATCCAGGTGCCTCTCGGCACGGGGGTCGTCGGACATCGCTCCTGGGTCGCGAACACGCCAACCCGAGGCCACGGGCGAACCTCGCACACGGGTTCCGACCCACGAGCGCGAGAAACGGTCACCGCGGCCACGCGCGCCGAGAACGCGCAGCCCTGGGCAGTGGGGCGCGAGCTCCACCCGGGGGCGGGCACGCCCACCGCTCGCGGCCGGACAGACCTTGAGGAGGGCTCGATCGTGCCCCGCCCTTGCCTCCGCCCCTGCCCCGCCCCTCCCATTAGGTCTCGCGCGGACACGCGCCTGGCTCCGCCCCCGAGCCTAACCGGCCGCGCGCCCCCAGCCCGAGCTGGGGCCAACCCCGCGAGACGCGCAGGGTACCTACTTGTGGAAAGAGACGGGCTTATCCTTATCATATCGGTTCTTGCAGCCGTAGGCGGAACAAGACTGCACCATCCTTCCGGTCTTCAGTCACTTCACTTCGGCCGCTCCAGCAGGCAGGCGAAGCTGCTATCAATGTCGCCGCGCTGGGCTTTGACGCCCTCGCTTCTTCTGTAGCTTTGGTCAGCAGTCAGAGTGATGATAAGCTCACTAGGGTTGACTATTGTACCCGTTTTGTTGTTTGCATTAGCGGAAGGAGCACAGCCATCGCCCGTCTCCCATCTCCAAGATGGCGGAGGCAGCTTCAACCTCACCTCTCGCGAGGAGTGTGTCTCACTGTCTCCGATTAGCCCCGAGGTCAGAGGTAACGTTCCTTGGGAAGCAGCCCATTGGCTAAGGCCAGGCGTTGCGGAAGTAGGTGGGGCCTCGAGCTTCCGGAAGGGAGAAAGGGGTGTTTGGGAGGAGAGGCGAGGGGAAGGGAGGGGACCGGGCGTGAGCGTAGGGCAGGGCTCAGCAACCTGTGTGACTGCCTTGTGTTAATTTATCCGGGACGGTTTAGGGTGGAGAGCAGCGCGGTCTTTGGGTCTGGTGGCCTGAAGGAGGACAGGTGTTAAAGCTGAGGTCGTTGGGTAATCTTCCTTTTGATTTAAAAGGGCAGCCACGGATGGTGTATGATTTATCAGTGAAACTTCGTGGATCCCTTTCCCACATCGCCAGTTTTCATCCCATTACCTGTCGCTGCAGGTATAATAAAGGCTCTTGAGAGCTCAGGCGCCAGAATTTTGGCAATGAAAGAAGACACCCAGTCCCTCTGAAGGCTCCCATCGCTGTAGTGTTCTGCACGTGCTGTTGAAAATCATGAACTGCTGCGGCTGTTTTCCCACCATCTGCCTCCTGGTGCGTGCCCCTCCCCTCTGTGTAGATCAGAGCCTGGAAATCTGGATAGGAAGCTGTTGACAAACTCCAAGGCTCTATTACACTTTTCCTGATCCACACCACCCCCCCCCCCCCCCCCCCCCGCCAACCCCCTTAAATCCTGATGTTTCCCCAGGGTTCCATCCTCAGCCCTCCTCTGACTCTAAACACCCTGCTGCTTGAATTCAATAAAATGCTATGATTTCCTAAATCTTCTATTTCTTATGTAAATTTTCCTGCCTTCGGATTATCATCCGTGAATTACCCATTCATTTGCTTAAACCGGAAACCTTAGTTTTCTTTCTTACCCACTACTGCCAGGTTAATTGTATAGAATAAGTAAATACTTATTAAATCCACTCCTCTCCATCTGTCTTTTAATTGTTCTTGATCAGGCGCTCAGACGAATGCAACCACCCCTGACCATCTCCAGTTTTGCCTCTCCAGTCTTTCCTCCATATTAAGTAATTGTCATACACCTGTTCACATCATTCAGAAGCTGCCTCCTCTACTGGATAAAATCCAGACTTCTAATGGTGAGTCATAAAGTCCTTGAGGACCAGCTACCTCTACTATTTCACCATCATCTCCACCCACTTGTCTTTAACTTAACTCTTTCCTAGGATTCTATTTTACACAGGACAGACTTACGTAAATAGGCTGTTTTCCCTTAGCTTAAAATGCTTTTCTCTGGCCTCGCCACCTTCATAATGTGACCTCAGTGGTTATGTTTCCTAACAAGCTTTCTTTATCCTCTTTTTCTTAAGCTGCCCAACTTGGGCATCTCTCTTGCTCCAATGAAAACTTGCACTTAACCTCTCTATATGATTTTGAACCATACTGTAATATGTGTGCTTGTCTCACTTCATGAACTAAGATCCTGTTGAGGAGAAGGACTTTGTCTTACTTAGCCTTGTAACCCCATCAGCTTGCAGTGTCTGGCATAAATTAAGTATCTAGAAAATGTCTGTTAAATTAACTGGGCCCAGAAACCTTGTGCCTAAAATAATTTCAGAGCCATATCCCTTTACCAAATACTAAAATAATTTATTTTATTAGCATTTCTAGGGATAGACAGGCAGTAAATTCCTCCGTGGTTTGCTGTCAGTAAGGATCAGAATGTGATAATTGCTTGTGAACTGAAATGTATATTTTAAAAGTTCACTGAAATTCTTTACTCATCAATAGATTCAGCAAATATTTACTAAATATTTACTAAGCGTTTGCTAGGTTCTAGGAGCTTGGGATGCATGTGAATAAGACCAAAATTTCTGCCCACCAAAGTGGGGGGTTTGGGGAGTAGGGAAGGAAAAAATGAAATAAGATGGGATCAGGAGGGAGACAAACCAAAAGAGACTCTTAATCTCACAAAACAAACTGAGGGTTGCTGGGGGAGGGGAGTAGGGAGAGGGTGATTGGGTTATGGACACTGGGGAAGGTATGTTCTATGGTGAGTGCTGTGACGTGTGTAAACCTGGCAATTCACAGACCTGTACCCCTGGGGCTAATAATACATTATATGTTAATAAAAAATTTTTTAAAAATTTCTGCCCTCACGGAGCTAATGTTCTAGTGGAGGTTAGAGAAGGCAGAGAACATACCACCATATGTCATATTAAAAGGTGAAAAGAGCTATGTGGTTGTGAGGGGATTGCAATTTTAAATAAGTGACTCGAGCTAAGATTTGGAATAGGCAAGAGTTAGCTAGGAGGATATCTGTGGGAAGAGCCTTGCAGGCAGAGGAAATGGCTAAGGCAAAACTCCTGAGGCTCAGTGTCCCCAGCCTATACAAAGAACAGTAAAGGGGCCTGTGTAGCTGGAGCAGACTGAGCCGGGCTGGGCTGGGAATATATATATATATAGCCAGGGTAAACAGGATGAGGTCCTGCAGGGACTTGTAAGCTAGTGTAAGGACTTCTCACTTTGACTCTGAGATGGACAACATGCTTTAAGCAGAGTAGTGATCCAGTGTTTTAAAGCAATCACTCTGCTGTGTTGAATATAGATAGCAGGGAGGCAGGGAGACTGACTGGTAGGCAGGCTTCTGTGACAATGCAGGTGAGAGATGATGGCTTACACCTGGGTGGTAACAATGAAGGAGTAAGAAATGATCTTGTCTTCTCCCTTTTCCCCCTTCCATTTTTTTATTAACCTTTATTGAGCAGATGGCAGACATTATGCTAGGTCTTGCTCTTGGTGAGTAAGGTTAACAGTGCCTCTCTTCACAGGGCTTATCCTAGTGAGGGAAGACAGACAAAAAAATGTGAATAAAATCACATTGTGCTTGGGTGCCTGGGTGGCTCAGTCGGTTAACCATCTGCCTTCAGCTCAGGTCATGATCCCAGGGTCCTGGGATCAAGCCCAGCTTCAGGCTCCCTGCTCAGCAGGAAGCTTCTCCCTCTCCTGCTGCTTGAATTCCCTCTCTTGCGGGGTCTCTCTTGGTCAAATATATAAAATCTCTAAAAAATAATAATAGTATTGTGCTGAGATTCCTGAATACATTAGAATGTTATAAGGGTTAATGAGGTTAGAGGAGGGCTAACTAACTTACTTTAGTTTGGGTAGTTAGGTCGTTTGGGTAGTTAGGTCGTCAGAGACGTGAACATTTTGTTGAGGACCAAAGAATGGAAAAAAATCTAGTAGTAAAAGAATGAAAATGGGGAGGCCAGGAGGAGCATTCTCCATACAGGGAGTGTGTACTAAGGCCCTGTGGCAGTAGTGAGTTTCGTATTTTCTGGGAACTGAATGGAGGCTGGGGTGTAGACCTAGGGAGCCAGGGGGAAAAGGACATGAAGTGAGGTTGAAGTAGGTGATTTTAAATGCAGAAGGAAGCCAATGAACCTTTTTAGGCAGTGAAGAGACGTGACATTTTTAAGCATCATTCTGGCTATTAGCTGAAGAGTTTATCAGAGGGGAAGCAGTGCACGTGAGTTGCAGACCATTTAAGAGGCCACTGCAGGCAAGTAATACAGCGTGGTAATTTGGACTAAGGTAGTGGCAGTGGAGATAGAATGACCAGGATATGAGAGTAGTTGGAGGTAGAAATGTCAAGGCTTGGTGCTGACAGATGGATGTGAGAATGAAGAAGACAGAGGAATCGAGGTATTAAGGTTGATTTGTACTTGAATTTCTGGCTTGAGCATTTAGATGGAGGGATGGTGGTACCTTTTACCGAAATGCAGATGGCCTTTAAAAAAGAAGAGAGCTATATACCCTCACCAAACAGAGGACTCACAGGATGGGAGCAATTTATGAAGTGGGGTCATGAGCTCTGGGAGTGTAGGACTGGGAAATGTCGGAAGAGAAAGAATGTATGAATGTGCAGAGGTTGGTAATGCAAGCCACTAAAGAAACATGCAAGGATCACCAACCAGTGCAGAGTACCCTTTTGAGGTCTCTGATCATTTTTAATCTGTTTAGAGTGGAACTAGTCAATTTCATTATTTGGTTGGGTTTCCCTCAGTGAAATTCTCTTCTTCAGTCCCCTTTTTTCTGTTTTCGTTCTTCCAGCTATCTGTAACTTGGAAGTGAAATCTACATTTTTATTATTTACTGAAAATAATCCTAATGTTTCCTTACTCTGAAATGGTAAATTTACTGACAAAGTAAATTGCCTATAATTTTTAAAATGTTACTTGAACTGAATGTTGCATTTTTCTTTCTAAAACACCATCCCAAATTAAATTTTCACTTTGTTTGGTATACAAATTAATTTCTTTTTTTTTTTTTTAAAGATTTTATTTATTTACTTGACAGAGAGAAATCACAAGTAGGCAGAGAGGCAGGCAGAGAGAGAGAGAGAGGAGGAAGCAGGCTCCCTGCTGAGCAGAGAGCCCGATGCGGGACTCGATCCCAGGACCCTGAGATCATGACCTGAGCCGAAGGCAGCGGCTTAACCACTGAGCCACCCAGGCGCCCCTACAAATTAATTTCTTAATAGAAATTAAGTTAGAATAGAAATTTCTTTTTTTTTTTTTAAAGATTTTATTTATTTATTTGACAGAAAGAGGGATCACAAGTAGGCAGAGAGGCAGGCAGAGAGAGAGGAGGAAGCAGGCTCCCTGCTGAGCAGAGAGCCCGATGCGGGACTCGATCCCAGGACCCTGAGATCATGACCTGAGCCGAAGGCAGCGGCTTAACCCACTGAGCCACCCAGGCGCCCAGAATAGAAATTTCTTAATAGAAGAATAATTTCCACTTTCTCTAAACAAATTTATACTCATTGTCTGTTTTTCTTCTCTCCCTTGCCTGTTTCTTCTCAACATTTCATAAGGCTCAAAGAACTACTCTCTACTTGTCAAGGGGTGACTGCCAGGAACATTTACTTTCAAAGATAATAATCTGCCTTTTTAATAATCCAAATGTCCATTGTGTTATAGTCATACCAAGGAATATTATACAGCAATCAAAGTAAAGAAACTGACACAACAATATGGATGGTTCCTACCTAATATCGAAGAAGTCCCGCAAAAGCAAATATAGGATCCTATTTTTTTAAAGAGTAAAAAAGGTAAGTAAAAGTCAGAAGTTACTTTGGGGTAGAGAGGCAATGAAAGGGGGCTTACAGGATAGTGGTAATGTGTCTTTTGACAGAGGTGAGAGTTAAACACTACGTTCACTTTATGATAATTCATCATCTGATCCTGATGATTTAGAAAATCTCTGGTGTAAGTACACTGAGGATTGCTGGAGGGGAGGTGGGTGGAGGGATAGGGTAATTGGGAGACAGGCATGAAGGAGATCACCTGATGTAATGAGCACTGGGTGTTCTATGCAACTGATGAATCACTAAATTCTATGTCCGAAACCATTAATACACTATCTGTTAAACTGAATTTAAATAAAAATTTTTTCTAAAATCCCTGGTGTTTATTCTACTTTAATAGTTTACTACGCAAACAAGGGCTATACAAGATAGGCAAAATTGCCTTTCTTTTACAAAACAGGAAAGATGTTTATGTACTCATTTGATCTCTTCATTTGGTCCCTTACATAAAGTGTCAAAAATGAAAATATCTCTTAGCTTTATATGCCCATCTAAGGGAATGAGAATAAATAGAGGTAAATTGAGGAAGGCTGATTAGAAGTCTGATGTTTTTCAAAGTCTTAAGAGGCCAAGAGCTAATTTACTAATGGATTTTTTAAGGAAATAGATTAATACAGGTTTTAAGGGAAAAAAAAGAAAATGTAACCCTTGAAAGGGTAACTTCTGTCAATTATTCAAGAAGGGTAAACTGTCTTGTTAGATAAACTGGGGAAAAAGCTACTTGTTTTGATGTAGGAGAGGGATAAGAACTAAAGATGTTTTAAACTCACTAATATCTAATAGCTCAGATGTTAATTTCTATCCAACTATGCTCTTTTTTCTATAAACAACTTTTATTAAAAAAACCCTAGCATTCATTCTCTGTGACCCTCATTATCCTTATCTATAGAGTAAAGCTATGGGACTAAATGAAGAATTCTTAATTTGGAATTCATGAATGGCCAGGTCTTTGAATCATCTGAAAATGAAAGAAAATTATACATACATGTGTATATGTGCATTTTTTCTGGGGAGCTATCTGTAGCTTTCATCTGGTTTCCTAAGGTCCCTTTCAGTCTAATATTCTAGGATTCGTGAAACAAAGATTAATTTTCATGTAGATATAAATTAAAGGTTTTCTCTAAGATTGATTAGGATTAGTGTTTTAATCTGAATGTCAGGTATTATTTTCTTTGTCCCCCCCCCAAGATTTATTTACTTATTTTAGAGAGAGAGGGGAAGAAAGAAAGAATATTTATTTATTTATTTATTTATTTGTCAGAGAGAGCGCGAGAGTGAGCACAGGCAGACAGAGTGGAAGGCAGAGTCAGAGGGAGAAGCAGGCTCCCTGCGGAGCAAGGAGCCCGATGTGGGCCTCGATCCCAGGATGCTGGGATCACAACCTGAGCCGAAGGCAGCTGCTTAACCAACTGAGCCACCCAGGCGTCCTGAGAGAAAGAATCTTAAGCAGGTTCCTTACCTAGCATGAAGCCTGACACAGGGCTCAATCTCAAAACCTTGAGATCATGACCTAAGCCACAACCAAGAGTCGGTCACTTAACTGACTGAGTCACCCAGGCGCCCCACGAATGTCCCGCATTTTTAAACACCTTTTCAAAATTTTGTTTTTAAACAAAATCCAAACTGTTAGATACTGGTTTTAAACATTATTAGCCTTTAGCCCTCTCCTATATCACATGTTATACTGCCCTCGAAAGGCCTACAGCTAAATACCACTAGTCTGAAAGAATAAGGACAGTGTCCAGACATATTCAGTGTTTCCAAATGGAAACTTTCCTACTGTTTACTCCTCTTGTGCACCCTTCTGGGACATGGAACAGATCAGAGGATGAGGGTGGGTGAAGACGACAGTGACTGGTAACACCTCAAATTTGCTAGTAGGCAATGCTTAAAACAAATACTGATCCCATGAAGATGGTCGGGTTCTGAGAGAATAACAAAAACTCAGTGTTTGTCTATTTCTTTAATAGTATCACCTCCTGTCAACAGCTCTTTCAGCCCACTGGCCTGGTCCTGGGAAACTAAGACTTACGGCCATAAAAACTTGAGCGCCCTTTCCTATTCTGACCCATTCCCAAGTTTATTCATTGCTGCTTAGCAAAAAAAGGGCCTGTACATTACAAATGTACATTAGTACATTTAATGCTTCCAAGAGGAATGAGGGAAGGTGTTGGTGCAAACATAAGGGCACCGATTCAGAAAAGAACATTTCAGCATCCCAAGAACGGATAAAAACCATCCGATCGTTTCAATAGATGCAGCAAAAGTATTTGACAAAGTACATATCCATTCATGATAGAAACCCTCACCAGAGTAGGCTTGAGGGAACATATCTCAACATAATAAAGGCCATATATGAAAAACCCATAACTAACATCCTACTCAATGCTGAAAAGCTGAGAGCTTTCCCCCTACAGTCTGGAACAAGACAAGGATGTCTACTCTCACTTTCATTCAACATAGTACTGCTACCCGCAGAGATAAGACAAGAAAAATAAAAGGCATCCAGATTGGTAAGGAAGAAGGAAAACTTCCACTCTTTGCAGATGACATAATATGCAGAAAACTTAAAGACTCCACCAAAATACTACTAAAACTGATAAATGAATTCAGTAAGGTTGTAAGATACAAAATCAGTATACAGAAATCCATAGCATTTCTAAGTACTAATAATGAAGTAGCAGAAAGAGAAATTAAGGAAATAAATCAAAAAGAATGAAATGCCTAGGAATAAATTTAACCAAGGAGGTGAAAAACCTATACTTTGAAAACTATGAAACATTGATGAAATAAACTGAAGACAATACAAATGGAAAGATATTCCATGTCATGGATTAGAAGAGCAAATACTTTTTTAAAGATTTTATTTATTTATTTGATAGAGATCAGAGAGACAGGCAGAGAGAGAGAGGGGGAAGCAGACTCCCCGCTGAGCAGAAAGCCCAATGTGGGGCTCAATCCCAGAAGCCTGGGATCATGGCCTGAGCCAAAGGCAGAGGCTTAACTCACTGAGCCACCCAGGCACCCCAGAAGAGCAAATATTTTTAAAATGTCTATACTGCCCAAAGTAATCTACAGATTCAATGCAATCCCTATGAAAATACCAACAGCATTTTTAAAGAACTAGAACAAATAATCTTGAAAGTTGTATGGAACCATACAACACCCCAAAGAGCCAAAGCAATCTTGACAAAGACAAAACTGGAGGTATCATAATTCCAGACTTAAAAAATATACTGCAAAGCTATAGTAATCAAACAGTATGATACTGGCATAAAAACAGACTCACAGATTAATGGAGTAGAGAGCCAAGAAATAAACCCACGATTATATGATCAATTAATCTTCAACAAAGGAGGCAATAATATGCAATGGGAAAAAATAGTCTCTTCAATAGTGTTGGGAAAACTGGACAGCTATGTGCAAAAGAATGAAACCAGACTACTTTCTGTCACCGTACACAAAAATTCAAAATGATTCAAACCTAAACATGAGACCTAAAACCATAAAAATCCTAGAAGAGAATAAGAAGGCGGGAATCTCTCTGACAGCAGCTGTAGCAACATTTGTGTAGACAGGTCTCCTAGGGCAAGGAAAAAAAAAAAAAAAACTTTTGGAACTCCATAAAAATAAAAAGCTTCTATGCAGCAAACAATAAAACAAAAAAACCTACTGAATAGAAGATATTTGCAAATGACATATCCAATAAGGAGTTACTACCAAAGATACATAAAGAACTTCTACAACTGAACACCAAAAAAGCAAATAGTCTAATTACAAAATGGGCATAAGACATCAAGAAGCATTTCTCCAAAGAAGACATTCAGGTAGCTAACAGACTGAAAAGATGCTCAAACATCACTGATCATCAAGAAAATGCAAATCAAAACTACAATGAGATGTTACCACCTCACACCTGTCAGAATGGCTAAAATCAGAAGTCCAAGAAACAAGTGTTGCTGAGGAAGTAGAGAAAAACAAACCCCCTTGTACTGCTGGTGGATAAGCAAGCTGGTGCAGCCACTGTGAAAAACAGTATGGAATTACCATGTGACCCAGTAATTCCACAACTGGGTATTTACCCAAAGAAAATGAAAATACTGATTCGAAAAGATATAGGCACCACTATGTTTACTGCAGCATTATTTACAATGGCTAAGATACAGAAGCAGCCCAAGTGTCCCTTGATAGATGAATGGATAAAGATGATATGGTATAGATACATAATGGAATATTACTAGCCATAAAAAAGAATGAAATCTTGCCATTTGCAAAAACATGGATGGATCTAGAACATATATTAAGTGTAATTAAGATAGAGAAAGAAAAATACCACGATTTCATTCATATACGGAATTTAAGAAACAAAACACAGAAAAAAGATAAAGAAGAAACCAGACTCTTAAATAAAGAGAACTCGTGATGGGTGAGGAGATGGGTGGGGGATGGGTGAAATGGGCGAGGGGATGAGCACAGAGTAATGCACAGAATTGCGTATCACTATATTGTATATCTGAAACTAATGTAACACTGTATATTAACTATACTGGAATTAAAATTTTTTTAAATAAGTTTAAAAAAAGGTAACATTTCAGTTATCAAATATATACTTGAAAGAAATAGGGGTGGGGAATCAGGGTACAAGCCTAAATTCTAATTCCAGTTCCACCTTTATTCCCAGAATAGACTGCCCAGATTAAATAATTTTCCTCAAAAACAAAAACATTTCTACTTTTTCAGTTTAAAATATCTAAGCATAATTAATTAGAAATGTGATGAGACACTGGATATCCATTAGTGAAAAACAAAGTCATTGCAACAATCATATTGAACACTATTTCAGGAGTTCTGAATTTTATTTTATTTTATTTTTTTAAAGATTTTATTTATTTATTTGACAGAGAGAGAGAGATCACAAGTAGGCAGAGAGTCAGGCAGAGAGAGAGAAGCAGGCTCCCCGCTGAGCAAAGAGCCCAACGCAGGGCTCGATCCCAGGATACTGAGATCATGACCTGGCCGAAGGCAGCGGCTCAATCCACTGAGCCACCCAGGCGCCCCAGGAGTTCTGAATTTTAAAGCAAACAATATTAAACAGGAATATAACACAAATCTTTCATTTTAGATATGTTGTTTTTATTCAAAAGAATAACTGCTTGACAACCTACGTCACAAAGTTTGAACCAAACCACCAGTCCACCGAAACAGCCCTGTATCTGCACAGCCACAGGGGCTGACAAAGTCCTTTAGTCCCTTGTTGCTCTCAAATGATGAGAATTGTCGTAGCTGAAACCACTGTTCTGGTGGACAGTTAGAATAATTGTTTCCACCATCTTGTTCCCCACACAGCTGCCCGAAGTTATCTTCTGCCCCTGGGGCTGGACCATCTGTTTTTGTGAAAGTTATAATATCGCATTTTACAAAAATCCAAATTATTCCTTTGATTTATATTATCTAACTGAATCATAGAAGTATTACTACGATGTTTAGAACACTGATCGACTCTACTTGCTTTAAATACTTTCTCAGATCTCTTTCACGTTTGTTTTCAGTGATCAGTAAGGATGACATAATAAGCAGGCCAAAAACTCTGAGATGTCCACGTGTTCCCTTTTCAGTTTAGTAAGACTTCACATTATATAGCGTTTTTGTATGTTACAAAAGCTGGTACAGTACACCTCTACTGGGAAAGCCTTAGACGGAATTCCCATTATTACAGTAAAATTGTAACTAGAAACGCGACACTTGAAGCAGAATACATGCAGAAAATTAAATCCTTTTTAAAAAATGACATTGCTGTAGCCCCACACCAAATTTGTAATTGGCAAAAAAATCCATTTCTAATCTGGTAAATGGTGGCATAACAAAGTCAACTCATGAGCTTTTCTACTTGGTGATTGCAGCTGAAATGTTCTCTCTGCAGCATGCCACCATACTGGACATTTAATTTGGAAGTATAGAATTAAGATTCATGAAATCTTGATATGTAACCTTTCTAGACCTTTCCTCTTAGAATCACCTAAGTGATGCTACTCCGGTGTGTTCTGGAGACTTCCCAAGGATCCCAGTTTCTCTCCTGCTTCCCCTATTCATAACCTTCACATCTATTTGAATCCATGCTAACAAGTTCACTAAGAGTCTAATACCTGCTTAGTCACTTATCTCTGAATGGCTTCAGACCAAACTTTCACCTGTGACATATGGATTTCATCTATGAAAAGGAAGGCGATGCCCTGCCTTTTTCACACAAGTGTCCTAAGGATAAGATGTCAAGTATGCGAGAAATCCTTTAATTATAATGTGCTATAATTAGGCATTACTGTTTTCTCTATGACAAGCAACAGCTTTGTCCTCCACCCAAATTAGAAAATACTGTTCTGGATATTCACTCAGCATCTTATTAATTGATGACTAACCTGATGAACTTGAGAGAACGTAACAGATTTGGGTTTTCCCTCCATATCCATACATAATGAAGCTCGCTAATACATGAATGGACAGTATGACTATCGGTGACTGCAAGGTGACAGAGCCAACACGGACGGACTCCTTGGCATGGATGACCCTGCTTACTGTCCACCCCACAGATGAGCAGTGCCAGCTGAGGGGGTTAGGATTTGATACCACTTGTGGTTTTGATTCTTCTGAAACAAAAAACTGCAGATGAGAGCATTAGGTACTTAGGTTGTAGCCATCAAAAAAAGCAAGATAACTTTCTTACTGAATTGCCTCAGACAACATTTGCTCATTCTGTGATAGACCTGAGGAATTCGGACTATATGCTGCCATCTAGGGATGGTATTAAAAGTTTTCTTTTCTTTTCTTTTCATTTATTTATTTATTTATTTATTTATTTATTTGTCAGAGAGAGAGAGAGCGTGAACACAGGCAGACAGAATGGCAGGCAGAGGCAGAGGGAGAAGCAGACTCCCTGCCGAGCAAGGAGCCCGATGTGGGACTCGATCCCAGGACACTGGGATCATGACCTGAGCCGAAGGCAGCTGCTTAACCAACTGAGCCACCCAGGCGTCCCTACAAAAGTTTTCCGATGAACATAGCTCACCAGTAATTTCTCTTGTCAAATTTAAACAGTGTTCCTATACCCCTCCCAAGGTCTTTGATGCTCATTGCCACTTTCCTCAGAAATGCATCAAACTTCTATGTGTTTGAAGTTTCACAGAAGTTTCTGAAAAAAATTTCCCTTTACAAGTTACTTTTATGTATTATTCCTATAAAAGTACCAAATTCTTATTTAAATTTCAGAACTGAGAAAATCATGTGTGCTGACTGCAGATAAATATCTTGTACGTTAATACTTCTATTGATTAAGAAGTGTCTTATAAACCAGAACATGAAATCAAATTATAAATTTCAAGTTCATTCTTTCACTTTTAGCTGAGAGCAAAGAACTTTATCAGGATGACAAAGCCTAACTGCTGTTAAGTCCATAAAACGTAGCTAGTACTAAAAGACACAGTGACTTTCCCCCAATATTGTACAACATTTTATTGTAACAAAAATAATTAGATGCATTTCATAGCAATATATTATCATATAGGTACACACTGAGAAGGATAAATTGGATAAACTATAAAACAATATCTTACTATACATCCAATGAATCTAATTTTTGGAAAAAGAAAAACATAAAATCATCCCCTTTTTATATAATTCTATAGTTTTTCCAGAGACTTTATAGACAACACAGAATCAAGATATAATCGTAAATTATTATAATTCTAACCTTAATATTAGAACCTGTAATGTAAAAATTCCAGTCATATCTTGCTAGGCATTTGCCAAATGAAATCAAATGTTTGTCATACAGTGGTTTTAAGCTTGTACAATAATAGTCAAATGCTGTATACTGCCATCGGCCCTTCTGTCTGATTTCACACACTGGCTGAAATATTAGTAAACTCACATTTTTTCACCTGTTTAGTCTCTGTGTTATCACTTCTCGATACATAATAGAGATATAGATGAGCAACAGAAAGATGACAAAGAAATCATCTAGAAAGCCTAGAATTCCAAACAAGGCTTCAGGTACAAAATCTAGAGGTGATATAAGATAGAAAAAAGCTCCCATTAAACAAAGTATAATCCTGATGCGGAACATCCAGAAAAGGCCCCCGACTGAAAACATTTCCCTGAATGCATGCCTCAGTAAAGTGGGTAGGTCCATAATTCTTTCCATAATCTGGCAGGGAGAAGAACAAAATATGACTAGTCATCTAATATGTCAGTATCAGAATAATATAATTTTCTTACAATGTGCAAACTCAGTTAACATGAATTAAGGAGTTTCATGTATTTTCTAGTTATACATTTTATTTGAAAACAGCTCTTTGATAACGAGGTTCTTATACGACCGATCCTACTGCAGGTAACTGGAAAGCAACTAAAATGTCAACAAACGGAAAATATACGATATAGTGAGGTAACTCGAGTCCTCTCTAATTTGAATTAGTAAAATAAACCAAACGAAGCACTTAGTGTATATAGGATTAGAGACTGAGGCTTGAGCAGTGTCTGGGTTTAAACTCAACGTCAATCTTTCGGAGACAGGTGATCTGGGGGAAACCAGATCACAACCAAATTGAGATCCGACAACAACTAACCAAGCATGTGTCACAAGGACTATTAAGCTATTAAGAACTAAAAGAGACACAGTATACAAAAGACATTTATAAATTGCCAGACAATATAAAAGTGGTAGACTTTAAAGACACATTAACTTGGATGACTTTGACAGCCTAAGAATAGCAATGAAACAGATTCCTTCCCAGGATGTTTATTTGGCTTAGCTTGAGTTTAAGCGAATTATTAATTGCCACAAAGATTTTTGGGAGTGCCAGACCCTATCTTTATGAAAATAATTAAGCTTCTGAATATGTACAAAAACATCAATTACCAGGTTTCTACATAAGTGAGCATAATTTTCACAGCTGAAATTTAACAAATTGCATAAATTTTTGAAAATTGAGGCATTCAGAGAAATTGGACCCTCACACACTCCTGGTGTGACTAAACCACCTCCCTGAAAACAGTTTGGCAGTTCTTCAAAATGTTAAACAGAATTATCATAATATCCAGCAGTAAGGCATATACCCAAGAGGAATGAAAACAAAGGTCCACACAAAAACTGGTACACAAATATGAATGGAAGCATTATTCATAATAGCCAAAAAGTATAAACAATTCCAATGTCAATCAACTGATGAATGGATAAACAAAATAATATGTATCCCTTGGCCATAAAAAGCAATGAAGTTCTGGTTTATATATATCACCACATGGATGAACCTTGAAAACACTATGCTAAGGGAAATAAGCCGGAGACAAAAGGCCATATATTATATGATCCCATTTCAATGGAATGAACTATCCAGACTAGCCCAATCTATAGGGGCAGAAAGTAAATTAGTAGTTACCAAGGACTGGGGAAACGGGACAGGAAAGGGGAGAATGGGGAGGGATACCAAAGCTTTTGGGATGATGAAAATACTATAAAATTAGATTATGACAATAACTAGATTATATTTACTCTGAATACACTAAAGAGCATTGAATTATATATTTTAAACAGGTTGCACTTCATGCAGTGTAAAATGCATCTAAATAAAGCTGTGAAAAACGAGTACTAGTATCGGGGCGCCTGGGTGGCTCAGTGGGTTAAAGCCTCTGCCTTCGGCTCAGGTCATGGTCTCAGGGTCTTGAGATGGAGCCCCACATCGGGCTCTTTGCTCAGCAGGGAGCCTGCTTCCCCCCTCTCTCTGCCTGCTGCTCTGCCTACTTGTGATCTGTCCTTCTCTCTGTCAAATAAATAAACAAAATCTTTAAAAAAAGAAAAGAAAAATTAAAAAAAAAAACGAGTACTAGTATCTATTTGTATGATCTTGAGCAAGTTAGTTTACCCTCTGTCTGCAAACTTTGCATTTTCTTTGTGTAGTCTGTTTGGACTATATGGTCCTGTGTAGTAAGGAACTACCATGACTTCTCAACATAACTTCTTTCACTATCTCGTTTCTCAGGGGTTGGTAGATACAGAGAAACTGACCAGACGAAGAAAGTCACTTCCTTTGGTAATTCCACTGTTCTAATTAGCTCAGTTCTAATTAACAATCCATATAATTACAGTATGTCCAAGTATATATTTTGTTTTTCATGAGTGCCAAGTAAGTAGAGAGGGAAGTGGAGACAAAAATGGGAAGAACTGAGCAAGTGATAAGGAAGCAGTTCTATAAACTCCACCAGAAAATCCTGTAAATCCTTTTTGGAAAACTGGTCACAAAAAAACCTAAATGGTCTTTTTAGAATGAGTTCCTATGTTAACTTTCTATTCTTTTTTTTTTTTTTTTTTTTTTTTTTGACAGAGAGAGATCACAAGTAGACAGAGAGGCAGGCAGAGAAAGAGAGAAGGAAGCAGGCTCCCCGCTGAGCAGAGAGCCCGATGCGGGCCTCGATCCCAGGACCCTGAGATCATGACCTGAGCCGAAGGCAGCGGCTTAACCCACTGAGCCACCCAGGCGCCCAACTTTCTATTCTTTATGGGAGAAATTCACATTTAAAGCAAAACAGCTGCACAACTTTTACAAGTCTATGGTAAATTATTTTAAATATTCTAGTGACCAGCCAGTGTATCTTTTGAATACTTTTCTGTCCTTTATGAGAACTGTTCATTCACTTCTCATATGGTATGACTTATATATAAAATCTGTAATAAGCAGACAAGAAGTATGAAATGGGGGTTATTAAGAAATATCTGTGTATTGGGGCACCTGGGTGGCTCAGTGGGTTAAGCTGCTGCCTTCGGCTCAGGTCATGATCAGGGTCCTGGGATCAAGTCCCGCATCGGGCTCTCTGCTCAGCAGGGAGCCTGCTTCCCTCTCTCTCTCTCTCTGGCTGCCTCTCCATCTACTTGTGATTTCTCTCTGTCAAATTAATAAATAAAATCTTTAAAAAAATAAAAATAAAATAAAAAAAAAGAAATATCTGTGTATTAATCACAATCTTGCTCCAACTTTGGATGAGGAAATATCAAAGAGCTAAAAGTCTCTATCATACTGTAATTTTATCACCTACTTCTTAATTATTAAATATCTGACACCGACCAAAAATTAGTAATTGAGCAAAGATATGCTTTCACACTTAAAAACAGGAATGAATATCTTAAAATGATTTTATTTTTTTTAAGTTCAGTGGTAGTTCTTGAATTTGGAACATACTTATTTTCAAAAAATCATCCTCTAGATGTCACTGGAGGATATGTTTAAAAAAAAAAAGTTGCTGGGTGAAAAAGAAGAGGTCCCCGGATATCTGTGGGGGACACCAGTGATTAGATTAAGTTTTCTTTTTGTTTAGACATCTAGAAGACTTACCTTTATCCACAACAGATGAAACTGTATGCCCTTCAATGTACACCACATCACGTATCAGAAATATGTGTGAGGAAGCATGAGAGCACACAAGTGTTTAGTACTGAAGCACTTTAATAGCCAATATTCTTGGCTGACAGTAGTAGTATCAACTCTTAAAGATAACTCACTAATTTATTCAACAAATATTAAGGGCCTACTGTATGCCAGGTACTGAAACTGGTGATGGGAATATAGCAGTGAATATATACATACAGTCCTTGCCCTCATGAAGCTTTTAGTCTACTGAGAGAAAGATAATGAACAAGATTTGAGTAGAGTTTGTGACAAATGCTACAAAGGAATGGTGCAGAGGACAGTGATAGAGGATACCTTAGTTGATCAGAGAAACCCTCTCTTAGGAAGGTCTATTTAAGAACGACCTAAAGGGGGGCGCCTGGGTGGCTCAGTGGGTTGGGCCGCTGCCTTCGGCTCAGGTCATGATCTCAGGGTCCTGGGATCGAGTCCCACATCGGGCTCTCTGCTCAGCAGGGAGCCTGCTTCCCTCTCTCTCTCTCTGCCTGCCTCTCCATCTACTTGTGATTTCTCTCTGTCAAATAAATAAATAAAATCTTTAAAAAAAAAAAAAAAAAAAGAACGACCTAAAGGATGAGAAGTCAGTCACGAGAAGAGCAGAGAGACAAGCATTCCCAACTGAGGGGTCATGTGTGAAGGCATTAAGATGGGAAGACTTGGGAGTGCACTTCAAGAGCTGAAAGGAGGCTGGTGGAGGTGAGGCATTTTGGGTGAAGCTTGGGAGGCGGGAAACCACGTCATGCTGGGGGCCTTTTAGTACAGGAAGGAGTTGGAACATTATTCCAAAACACTGAAAGGTTTTTTTTTCTTCTTTGTCTTCTTTTCCAAGATTTTATTTATTTATTTGACACAGAGAGATCACAAGTAGGCAGAGAGGCAGGCAGAGAGAGAGGTGGGGAAGCAGGCTCCCTGTTGAGCAGAGAGCTCGATGTGGGGCTTGAACCCAGGACCCTGGGATCATGACCCGAGCTGAAGACAGACGCCTTAACCCACTGAGCCACCCAGGCGCCCCCACTGGAAGTTTTAAAATACAAGAACATCATGTTCTTATGTTTTCAAAATATTACTCGGGCTCCTGCGCAGAGAAAAAAATCGCAGTGAGAGGCTACTTGCAATTATCCTAAGCAAGAGATAATGGTGGCTTGGGCTAGAATGATGGCTACAGACACAGGACATTTTTATGAGCTAAACATGAGAGGATCTCCCCAAATGAGAAAAGAAATGATACAACTCATTTATATACCAGATGAGGCGAATGAGGGAAAGGAAGAAATCAAAACAGCTAAGTAGACTGAGAAAAGAAAACACCAAGCTGAGGAGGGAAGCAATTTAATATCGCACGTATCACGTTTGAGATGCCGATGCAACACCCGAGTGGAGACGTAAGCCAAGCACTCAGACATATGCTTTGATCTCAGAGGAGGGATCTAGGCTTTCCATATAAATCTGTACTAAGAATATTCTGATTTTTAAAGTACATACTTAGTCGTGCACACACTTCTGGAATTCTTTGTTAGATTTTGGAAAAAACTGGAATAAGCTAGTAAAATGTGATAGAGTTTTTAATCTATCAAATGCCTTTTTTGGGGAGTAGGAGGTCAATCATAAAATTAATGTGTTTTTTAAAAATCAAATGTTTTTGAGAACTAAAATGACATAACAAAAAACTTCCCTAACACCTAGAGTTAGTTAGGGAAACATTTCAAAGAGGAGGCCCAGGGTAAATAAAAAAGTGGAAAACACAAATTGTAAAACTCTCCAGAAGTTCTTAGTTCTAAGCTTCTCATTAGATAATCCCTATTTTAGAGATTTCACATTTCCCTCCAATTTTTTTTTCTGTAATCTCCTTCATAAAGACTTTTATAATGCCATTTTTTTTTTAAAGATAGAAAACTATAGTCCTTGGGAAAGCTGTAACTCAGTGATTGACAACAACAAGGAAGGTTAAAACTTTATCCAACACACATAAACAATGAGACTTTTTATAGTCAAAGAATACATGTTGGCAAATCTCACCTTACCAAAGAGAAGTATCATTATACTCTAATTTCGCACCTGCTATAACAATACTCACAGATCTAGGCTGCCCTGAGAATCTCCGGTTATAATCATTAATATCTTGACGCAATGATACAACCTCCTGAGATTGGTCATTTTCACCAAATACTGTTAGCAGTAAAGTCACCTGTATGTTACAAAAAAAAACATTGTTAGACTTTTCTGTAGCATTAATTTTTTTTCATTTTGTGTTATTATTCAATAGAATGAGAAAAGCTTCTAAATTTATATTTCACTCATTTTATTTTTTTTCAGTTATTTCTTTAAATAAAAGCAACATGGTGAGGAAAGTAAGGTACCACTGACTTATAATAAAATCCAATGTAAAATGTAATTTGAATTCCCACAAAATCAAATGGGTACCTCAAGCAAACACTGGTTCTAATATCTTCCAGTTGACACCAGGGATAAAGTCAGTAATGCTCTGGGCTAACAAATGATGAGAAAATATTCAGGAGCAAAGTAATATAAAAATATATGTTTATTATTGTGGGAGTGAAAAATTAGGGATGTGTTTTGTGATTACAATCATTATTCTTCAACCTCACTGGTATCTGAAGTATCTTTGAATGCTACCAAACATAATACAGAGATTAAGTTATTGCAGGAGCCCACTCTGAAGCATCCATCCCTACTATCATCAAAAAAGGTAATTTTTTTTTAAAGATTTTATTTATTTATTTGACAGACAGAGATTACAAGTAGGCAGAGAGGCAGGCAGAGAGAGAGGTGGAAACAGGCTCCCTGCTGAGCAGAGAGCCTGATTCGGGGCTTGATCCCAGGACCCTGGGACCATGACCTGAGCTGAAGGCAGAGGCTTTAACCCACTGAGCCACCCAGACGTCCCAAAAAAGGTAATTCTTGATACTAATATGTAACGTAATACTTTTAACCTGGTTTCCTCCATGGCAGAGGTAAAGATACACAAGCGTCCCAGGACCATACTGAGGTAATCTGAAGAGGACAGTATCTTGAAAAACAAGTACATTTTAAAATATATCAATGCCTATAGAAATGGTCACTGTGTGAGGAGATAAAAATGGGAAGATTTAGGTTTAAATCATCTAGCTGTTTTTATCCTTCCTCAGTTCAGCTGTAAAACGAGGCCTTCCCACGACTCAGATGCTTTCCAAACAGCCAAGCGAAGGAGTGATGAAGAGACAGGTGGTAGGAAAGCAGGTACACAGCCTCTCTTCACAAATTTGCTAATAAAAATCATCTTGCAATGAATAGTAAGTGAGCACTTACTGTGGGCCAGGCACTGTACTACAAGCTACATGGACCCCAAAACCGAAGACACAGCCCTGCCCCTTGCCAACCACAACACCCAAGATGGAAAGGGAGGTAGACCTGTTACAAGGCGCTTGAGAGTATTGCTTGAGAATAAGGACTTCTGCCTGGGGTGCCCAGAAAGCTGGAAACCTAAGCTGGCCCTTGAAGTGCAGCTCGGGCCACTGGTGTCTCGGCGTATGCATTCGGGAAGAGAAGTGGTGAGCATGGTGCAGTCAGGTGCAGCTGCCTGTGCACCACATCAGCGGAACAGGGTGGGGACGGGGTACCTGCCACCTGTCTGACTTCCAGGATGTATTCTTCTCTAGTTACGGAACCAAAACCTATTATACAGAAACAATTTTATCTCTACCCTTCTGGACTCTAGCAATTTATGGGTGGTCAAAAGGATATCACCTGTATATATATATATCATATATATACCCTCTGAAAAGCCATGGATAGAGCCAAGAAGAGGGGACAGGTGGTGGAACTAATTCTTTAATGTCAGACCTATGGCTTAGTCTCAGCATTGCTGGCATATGGCTAACGATTATGAGAAGTGGTATTAGCAAATAAATTTCACTGGTGACAGACTTGTTTCATATAATCAAATCAGCCAGAGAAGCAGTACAAACAATATCAACAACAACAACAAAAGAAACTCCACCGATTTTCCTCCTGCCGTGTGATACAAAGTCAAATGTGAAAGAGGCAGAATTTGGGAATGTAGAAGCTAGGGGGAAAGAAGATAAAGCCCTGAACTTCCCTCTCCACGCCACAAAATGAGGCAGTGATGGGGGTGAGTGGATAGCCCGAACAAGGCTGAAAGGGTGTGTCTGTGTGTGCCAATACATGCTATAAAGTCCAAAAATCAGACAAAACTAGACAATAATCTTAGAGATGCATGCTAAGGTCATAAACCTATAAAGAAAGTCAAGGGGGGCGCCTGGGTGGCTCAGTGGGTTAAGCCTCTGCCTTCGGCTCAGGTCATGACCCCAGGGTCCTGGGATCAAGACCCACATCGGTCTCTCTGCTCAGCAGGGAGCCTGTTTCCCCCACTCTCTCTCTCTGCCTGCCTCTCTGCCTTCTTCTGATCTGTCAAATAAATAAATAAATAAAATATTAAAAAAACAAAAAAAAGAAAGAAAGTCAAGGAAAAGCTTATCATAAAAGTCAAATAGTAGTTGCCTCTAGCAGAGGAAGGAGTTGGAGATTTGGTCCTGAGGAGGCTTCTGGGGGCTACTGGCCAGTTCCTATTTCTTTATCTGAGTGGTGATTATTGAAGTGTTGCTTTGTGATAATTCAATGAGCAATATTTCTATGTTTTGTGTGCTTTTCTGTATGTCTGTTATAGTTTACAAAGAATTTTAGAAAAATTGTTGCCTTTTCTACCATTTTGTTTCATTTTTTGGCCTCTATGAGTTTATGCCTTTACAAAATGTCCTGTTCTTTTAACGGGGTGACCAAGAGCAAAAGTAAATACATGTATTCAATTTAACATCTTTACTTGAAAGCTCTCTATCCCTTCAGGATGTCACTTTGCACAGTGGAAGACTTCCTAAGGAGCTGCTATCTTTTTACGTATTCATAACTCATTAGTAGAAAGGTAGGTATTTATTTTAGATGAAAGATAAAATAAGTATATAGAAAATTATGAAAAAACTGTATACAACTGATAGGATGTTCTATTTCATTATATTTACTAATTAAAAAACTAAGAACTTCAATTTCTCCAATTTTTCATTATTTTGCTTTTCCAGTTTGTCAGAGAAATTAAGAAAAATCTATGCTGACATATCAGTCTTCAGTATATGTTTATAAAAACTTATCATCTCCCCCCCGAAGTAACTCCTATACTAACTAAAATAGTCTGATCTGTTCTGGATCATGTAATTTAGATATGTCTCCAAAAGACACATTTTAAAAAACTATTGTTCATCATATAAAGCTATCTTGACCCTCACTAGAGAAGGGCAGCTTTAAAGTGAACTGAAAGGGGAAAACATTTTTTTATATGTAGGGGAAATATCTGGTTAAGCCTGATTAGCTAGTTCAATTACTCCTCTGTTCATATTACAACAAAGACTTACTAGAATTTGGGGGAGGATTCATTTACCAGTTTTTTACTATAATTGAAAAATTTAGAAAGGTATTTCCCTTTTTTGCTGTCCTTAAGACCTTAAAAAAAATAATGGAGTAGGGGCGCCTGGGCGGCTCAGTGGGTTAAGCTTCTGCCTTCAGCTCCAGTCATGATCTCAGGGTCCTGGGACCGAGCCCCGCATCAGGCTCTCTGCTCAGCGGGGGGCCTGCTTCTCTCTCTTTCTCTCTCTCTGCCTGCCTCTCTGCCTACTCATGATCTCACTCTGTCATATAAATAAATAAAATCTTTAAATAAAAAAAAATAATAATGGAGTAACATTACGGAAGCTTTGATTAAACAGAACTTCCTACAATCTAGCAATTGCACTAGTAGGTGTTTACCCAAAGAATACAAAAATAATAATTCAAAGGGATACATGCACCCCAGTGTTTAGCAGCATTATTTACAATAGCCAAATTATGGAAGAGCCCTGGTGTCCACTGACTGATGAATGGATAAAGAAGATGTGGCATGTATATATAGTGGAATATTATTGAGCCATCAGAAAAAATGATATCTTGCCATTTGCAATGAATGGATGGAGCCAGAGTATTATACTGAGTGAAATAAGTCAGAGAAAGGATCTCTGACCCTAGAATCTCACTCACACTTGGAATTTAAGAAACAAAACAAGAAAAGGGGGGAAAAAAGAAAGGCAAAGAAAGAAACAGAATCTTAATTAAGGAGAACAAAGTGATGGTTACCAGAGGAGAGGTGGGTGGGGGAACGGGTGAATTAGGTGACCGGGATTCAGGAGTGCCCTTGTGATGAGCACTTGTATGGAAGTGTTGATTCACTGTATTGTACACCAGGAACTTCTATTACCCTATATGTTAACTAACTGAAATTTAAATAAAAACTTAAAAAAAATCAAAACAATTCAAAATTAGATACAGAAATTATTAAAATTTATAATATGAACTAGCATAAATGATGCTTTCTGGATATAAACATTACCGTTTGTCGACAGATTGGACAACTGATTGCCCCAAGCCATGAACCGTATCGCCAGTATGCAATAATGCAGGTACCTAATGAGAGGAAAAAAAAAAAACATTAATACTGATGTTTTAAATTTCAAGGCCCATAAATCCTCAGAAAGTTTCAAATATTTGAAATATTTTTATAGTATCATCTTATTTTAAAATATTTTTTATTTCATCCAACCAACTCTTTAGGCAAATTTAAATCTCATAATAATTCCCAGCCACTGAAAATATTTTTATTTAAACTACTAGCTAAGAAATAGACATTTTTATATAATCCAAAGCAACCATATATTAACTGCTTCAATGCTGAGCCTTAATAGAAATATTGCATTTCCTATGTAGAATAAGTAAACATCATTGCAAATATAACAACAAGAAAATCACAGTATAAGTAAGTTTTCTGTTCCAAATTTGGTATATATGTTACAAAAACACTACTTCTATTTTTTTAAGAATTTAGAAAGCCAAGTTACAGTGGCATCAATAGTAATTAAGAACCATAGGATACAAAGATTACATGCTGTTTGACCTAATAAAGTTTATAATCCAGTTCAATAATTGAACCAACTTTTGTAGTGGATGAATTTGATTTTTCTGCTAGAAGGTGTTCATGAGCAGCAGAACAGCTTTAAGGTAGAGTTTATAGGCCTCAAAAAGTAGCAGGTAAGCTAAATGCAGAAGCACTAAAGTTCAGGTCACTAACAAATGAAGAAGAAATATTTTAGTTTTTAAAGATTTTATTTATTTATTTGACAGAGAGAATGAGCACAAGCAGGGAGGGCGAGAGGGAGAAGCAGGCTCCCTGCTGAGCAGGGAGCTCAACATTACACTCGACCCCAGGACCCTGGGATCATGACCTGAGCCACCCAAGTATCCCAAGAGGGAATATTTTAAAACACTGTCCAGGGACATCTGGGTGGCTCAGTGGGTTAAAGCCTCTGCCTTCGGCTCAGGTCATGATCCCAGGGTCTTGGGATCGAGCCCCACATCAGGCTCTCTGCTCAGCAGGGAGCCTGCTTCCCTTCCTCTCTCTCTGCCTGCCTCTCTGCCTACCTGTGATCTCTATCAGATAAATAAATGAGATCTTTTAAAAAAATTAAAAAATAAATAAAAGCCAAACAATATCTGGTATCTTTTCCTACTCTCAAAGTGCTGTTAGATAATATTTATTAATCTGAACAACCTTATTTCACACAGAAACTATATGAAAACAAAACTTCTAAACCTTTTTAGTATTATTATTAACATCCATAGTGATACCTCAGCTCTATCTACTACTTGTTCACTCCAAAATTCAATGTGTCTTGACATATATTCACTTATTTAATTCCACATCTCTTTCCTACAAATTGGAGTACGGTGTCCTTGCTTTGTAAATTATGTACGGCCACTAACTGCACAGAAAAACTACGGTCCAACAAATCAAATGCTCCAGTTCACACACATCTGCTATGATACTGCTCAAGGTTTTCCCTTTTCTTCAACTTTCCCCCCTTTATAAAAAGAGAGATCCACCTAAATAAGATGGTGGGAGAAGAAGACTCATTGACTTTAATCTGGGTCATAATCTCCCAGAGTCTGTTTATTTGTAAAATGGGAATAACACTTCCTAAGACTGCTGAAGAATTCAGTGAAACAGTGTGGGTTACAAATGTAAGTGAGATGAAGTCTGTTGTTGCTATTTTTCTTAGCTCACTGTAAAGGAGAAGAACTGTAATTCCATATATAGGAACTAAACTAAGGTGCCTTTTATATATAAGTAGTATCAAATACTTGAACTACTATTCAAAGAAACACATTTGTTTCTTGAGAAGCTGAATGACTAGTTTTCTAAATCTTTGAACCTAGAGACAGTATATGAAGTATCTAACAAGTACAGCAGGCTATCAGAAGCAATCTACCCAATTACCTCAGACCCAGAAACCAAGAACACAATACTGCCATCTTTCATCCACTCAGTGAATTACCTAAGCCTGGGTTGGCAAATGGAGTTCATCTAGCCTGCCAAACCTCATTGATTCTTAACACATGCCTCGAGTACTGTGTTAAAGGATGGCTGAAGCTGTATCCAGACTCGGAAAGCATGTCCAATTGATTAAGAATATCTACCAGAGGTTTCTCTGATGGCCATTTAATTCTATCTGGTATTTCATGATTTTGCAGCTCATTAGCATTCCCAACAGACCAAGACAGATATTGAAATGAGTGTTTTATAACTTGTTAGCTATCTTAGGGAAAAACCTTAGGGAAGAGGAGGAAAATAATGGATGATGCAATAATGATACTGGTTGGTGTTTACTAAAGGAGCACAGGTAGGGAAAACCCTGCCGTGAATGATATGGATTTCAAATTATTTATGTCACCCCAAAGTGTAAAATAATAGCACTATATACCTAGTAATTCCATATAAACTCACACAACAAAGGCGAAAAACAAACTTAAAGGATCATTGTATGCTACACTTTAAACTGTCTTAAAATGGAAAATGGGTACATTTTGGGAGCGATTAGAACCCTATCTAGAGGGGCGCCTGGGTGGCTCGGTGGGTTAAGCCGCTGCCTTCGGCTCGGGTCATGATCTCAGGGTCCTGGGATCGAGTCCCGCATCGGGCTCTCTGCTCAGCAGGGAGCCTGCTTCCCTCTCTCCCTCTCTCTGCCTGCCTCTCCATCTACTTGTGATTTCTCTCTGTCAAATAAATAAATAAAATCTTTAAAAAAAAAAAAAAAAAGAACCCTATCTAGAACACATCACTGCAACAGAAAGAAATAATACAAATAAAACAACAGATTTAGTGAATGGATAAATGTAAGTAGAGAGTAGTCGTAGAAGCTACTAATCACATAGCAGAACTGACCACAGGGTCTGAAGTTAGGCCTACATTTAAAATCTGGCTTTCTCCTAGCAGCTGGGTTACTTTTTGTAGAATTTCTTAACTCAGCTGCAGTTCCCTCATGTGTGGGACTCAAGGAGATGAAGTATGTTAAGTGCCCAGCACAGAGTAGGCATGCAATAAACTGATTTGCTCAAACTCATATGACCGTAGTAAGAACTGACTATACGGTATCTCATTCTTTATGACGTCTTTCTGGAGGGTCAGGAAAAACACCCCAGAGGTAGAAAGGACCCCGTACTGATACTAAGCCAAGTGTGCAATCTATGTTCCCTTCCTGTCCTACTGTATGCTCTACATTCAACATTCTCTCTAAACAACCCGTTGAGGTCATGACAAAAAAACCCGGCTAATAACTTTTGTGCTGATGCAGGGTAAAAAGGAGGAAAGAGGGCTAAAGGGAAGGTCATGGGCAGGGTCCTTAACAGAACTTCCCTGCCTTGGGAAGGAAGAATAATAAATGAGACTACCAAAAAGTGATAAACCATGAAGGATTTAGTGTATTCCTCTTGGTATTCATATACTTGAATTACCATTCAAAGAAACACATCTCTGTTTATTGAGAAGTTGAACAACTCGTGCTTTTTAATCGTTGAGCTCACAGACACTAAATGAAAGTGGCTAACAAGTACAGCAGGATATCAGAAGACACCTACCCCATTCATGTAATACAAAATGTGACAAAATTAAGAATCCAGCCCATGTAAACATATGGGTCTTGGTCTAAAAGATTCACTTTCCCCCAATATAGCATTGTTTGCTTACCACAGAAAAGATGTCCACAGTTTGTTTCCACAGGGAAGGAGGCTTGGTGTAAACAGATTGGACAGTACATGTCAGTGTAGAACTGCTGTCGAGCAGCAGCAGGGGCATCCTGATGAGAAAATACGTTTTCATGATTATACATGATTATCTCTAGGAGTACCATCATACCCAAGAACACAGCCAGAGCGCATAAGCCTCATCCAATCTTAGATGTGCAGTAAAGTCTTATAAGTTTGATAAAGTTATGAGGCTGTATCAGTTTTATTTAAGCTGCATGGTCTCTCTACCTTCCTTCCTGAACATGACATAAAGACAAAAACCTGTATTAATTCCGGAGTTTCTCTTTCACTCTGTTGGAATGAGTAAGTTTTTCTGAGAAACACAAGGCTGAGCTAATGCAAAAGCTCAAGAAATGTCCAACTCTTTCCCAAGTATTAGCTTTTAATCATTTTTTAACTTAAATAAAATTAACATATAGTGTATTATTAATTTCAGAGGTAGAGGTCAGTGACTCATCAGACTTCTATAACACCCAGTGCCCATGACATCGTATGCCCTCCTTAATGTCCATCACCATGTTACCCCATCCTTCCCAACCCCACCTCCCTGCTTTAACCATTTTTAGCATCTTTTCATTCATACGTTCCTGACAAGTGTTGCATGTGTGCTGTACCTCACAAGGGTCCAGAATTAAACTTTCAAAGAAGAATACTGGTCATTTTGGAAGAAGGAAAATTTAATATATTGGTAACTTGGGCTTAATCATTCACATGGTCAGATTAATAGAATTTAATGTTTCTCAGTTATGTCACTGTTGTGATTGTACAGGAATGTAGAGTAGAATCACTACTGTAAGAAGCAACCACATATCAAAGAACCCACCAGAAGTAAGTGATATGAGGATAAGGACATTATCTATAGGATTCACTGTAGTGGCCCAGGAACTAGAAAAGTATCTAGCAGTAGTGTGTAATATGTATCTTTTAAAAGACATATAAAAACCGATTTTTATCACATCTAGCACAACTCTTATAAATAAACTAGCCAGCATTAAAAACATCAAATTACCAAATTTGCCAAATATGAACTATTCATTGTAAACTGAATCAAAGATTTCTGTCACCTAAAACTAAGAACGTTTAACTAAAACCTCTTCCTTAAATTAGTCCTAAAATACTACAATAGTTTATAAGCCACTGTGACACGTTGATGTTACTGTCTTTTATATCATTTTTAATGGTGCAAAAAAGGAAAGCATACAGCTCTTAATGTCTCTCCTCTATCTTTTGTCTTCATTATTATTATTTGGAAATTAACTAAAACAAAACAAAAACCAAAACCAATTACCGTTTGCTGTCCAACAGAACTTCATGCAGTAATGGAAGCTTTAGCTGCGGGTACTGAGTACTTGAAAGGTGACTAGTTTAACAAAAAAGTACTGAATTTTAAATTTAATTTTAGTGAATTTAATTAAATAGCTACATATGGGTAGTGGCTACCATATAGGACAGTGCAAAAAGGGCTAAGTCACTAGCTTTATTCTAACTAGAACTAAATGCCATGTCCAAGGAAGGTGTGGGGGAGGTGAACTGCACAGTGGCACAAAGGCATCTGGAAGATGTCACTCGGTGTGGGACTTCTGGATAGCCAGATCCATTCATGTAACTCCAGCAGGAATTTAAGTCCATCTTAGTGATCTAACATGTTAGATGGGAATGATACTTACTGACTTACTGACCATGTTTGCAGCTTAAATAAAACAGTTGTATGTGCAAACACTCTGTAAATTACAAAACACTATCCCAGCATGAATTATTACTAACAGCAGCTCTGGAACAGAGTACTACTAACAAGCTTATAACTACTTCTGCATCAGTGAATTTAAGTTTTATGAAGGCAAGAATTCTTATTTGTTTAGCTCACAGCTGAATCCTTAATGCCTAGAACAGTGTCTGGCATACGGTAGATGTTTAATAAATATCTGGTGAATGAATAAATTGTGAAACACTCTTTGGAATTAAATTTTGATTGGTGAGTAGGAAATCAATTTTTATTTTGTGACATTAGCTATTTTGGCATGAAGATGTACAATATTCTACTCACTCCAGCCTTCATGAAATATATTACATTTCTGGCTCTTAGAGTCCGTCTGGTGAAAAGTACAAAAGGGAAAGAAAAGTTTTCTTCTTTGCCTAATTAGTTTTGCTAACTTTGACTATGGAAGAAAAAGAAGAGGGGAAAAAAAGCCACCCCTTGTAGTCATCTCTTTGTAGCTTTCCAGGCAATATGTAGGTCATCGGGTAAAAAAAATAGTTTTTCTACTACATTTTATTAAAGGCAATTAGATGGTGGTTATTTCCTCACAAATAACAAGAAAACTGCTGTTTTTAAAGCAAGTTAAACACACACACACACACACACACACACCCATGAAAATATGAGTAGGTAAGACTAGTCATTTACCTAATTTGAAAATATACAATAACAGGAATAGTTTAAATAACAAAGCAGGAAATCAGTTCATGTTTCCAAAAAGTTATTTGCTCTTTCATCACAACTTCATATGCAAGGGGAATGATAACATTACTCCTTATGTAAATGCACATATCCATGTGACAACAGTACCTGTTCTGTTTGAAGTTGCTCCCGAAGTACCCTTACTAACTCTTGGTTTTCTGGGTGAATGTTCTGATGTGCATTTCTGTTGAGTAAAATATAGTAAGTTTGAATATAAAATATTGTTAGATGAATCAGTTTTCTTTTTGTAAGATTTTTTTTACACCTTTATTTATTTACTTTTCATTTAGTTTAAATCCTTAAAGGGTACAGCATCACACGGATTCTGTGGCTTTAGCAGGAAGGTTGCTTTGGAATTTGGCACAAACCATGCCACTGTTTCCATGAGAACAAGCTCCTTTTCCCCAGACTACTCTGGTTTTGTTTGGTTGGCCACCAGGAGTCACTGTGTTGTTCCTTGCTTATACACAGAAGCACACCTCTTGCCTAGATAGAATTGTTTCATCTTAAGCATAAACACCTTCGATTTGAAGAACTATGTGCTCCCCATGACTCCGAAGACCCAGCTTATAGCAAAAATGGCCTTGGACCACAGCCCTCCAGATATGCTTTGGCATTTTAGATGTCCTGTTCCTAGCAGGCCTCCTTAGGCTCCAAGATGGCAGCAAAAGAAGATTTTTTTTTTAAGTAATCTCTACATCCAACGTGGGTCAGGACCCCGAGATTAAGAGTCACATGGTCTACTGACTAAGTCAGCCAGGCACCCCAAATCAGTTTTCTTTATGGGTCTAAGTTTCAACCAAGAACTACTGGTAACTTCATAAATACAAATGATGGCATATAATTGTCTCCAATTCCAGGACTGAACATTCCAGGTTACTCTGTGAGGAATTCTAGGATCACTGAGTATGGGCTGATTTCAGGTTCAACTGGCAAATGATGAAATCCAGAGGCCTAGAACCTTGTATTTGATTTGATGTAACTGCAGGCTTACAAATCATATGAAGAATAACTAATACATATATTTCTTCTGTAAAATTCCTTCCAAAAAAAGCAACTATATAATTATATTATTATGCATTTGAACATTTATCCATATCTAATTAGATCTTTCCACCTATAAGTGGAGGAGTGTAGCAGAAAATAACACTGTATCATATAGAAAAGCCCAAACCTAACATACCACTAATATCTTAACATTAAAATGCAAACAGAGACTCAAAGACAAGAATTTAGAGGCTGAAATAAAGGATGAGATAAGACATGTGGGTGACTGGAAATCAGAACTCGTGGTTAGGTTGGTAGGGTGAGGGTGAAGATCTCCATCTGATTCACAGCTTAATTCCATTTGGCCACCCAGGTGCCCTTAAACTTAAACATTTTTTTAAAAGATTTTATTTATTTGAAAGAGAGAAAGAATGAGGGAGAGAGCTCATGAGTGGGGGGAGGGTCAGAGGGAGAAGCCGACTCCCTGGTGAGCAGAAAGACAGATGTACAACATGAAGTGGGACTCAATCTTGGGACTCCAGGATCATGACCTGGGCTTAAACAACTGAGCCATACACGCTCTAAATATTAACACTTTTAAGAGCAATATTTTAAGTTCACAAAATCCCAGCATTACTCTATTATATAAGAGCCTTTATTCTCCAGGTGAGCTAATAGTCAACAGTGATAAAAGCTCTAAATCAGGGCCACTCGAGGGGCTCAGTCAGTTGGGCTTCTGACTTTTGATTTTGGTTCCAGTCATGATCTCAGGGTCATGGGATCGAGCCTCATGTCCGGCTCTGTTCAGCAGGAAGTCTGCTTGAGGTTCTCTCACTCCCTTTCCCCTCCCCCCACCAAGATGAATGGATAAATCTTTAAAACTAAACAACAAAACACACACAAAAACAAAACAAAAAACACCCCCCTCTACATCAATATCCTAATGAGACAGGGAGAAAATTTTAAAATACATCTTATTATTATTCAACTTTTAGTAAAAAATTCAAATTTTAGGTAAAAAGCTGACAAAACATGACCATTAGTTCTGACAGAACATTAAAAAAAAAAAAAAGTCAAATATCTAATCAGAAACTAAACATAAGGGTACCTGGGTGGCTCAGTCAGTTAAGTGTCTGCCTTTGGCTCAGATCATGATCCCAGGGTCCTGGATTAAGCCCCACATACTGCTTCCTGCTCAGTAGAGGAAAAGAGCCTGCTTCTCCCTCTCCCTCTGCTCCTCTCCCGCCTCAAATAACACAACACAACATAACACAACATAATATAACATAACATAAACCATGAATGTAATAAAGCTACTTGAACTGTTTAAATATCTTAAATTTTGGTAGATAATTTTATTTTTTTAAAAGATTTTATTTATTTATTTGACACAGAGAGAGAGATCGTAACTAGGCAGAAAGGCAGGCAGAGAGAGAAAGAAGGAGAATCAGGCTCCCCACAGAGCAAGGAGCCCGATGTAGGGCTCAATCCCAGGACCCTAAGATCATGACCTGAACCGAAGGCAGATGCTCAACCAGTAATCAGCTACCCAGGCACCCCAGATTATTTATTTTAAATAGGACCTTCTCGTGACTAAGTAAACACTTCCAGAAGAAAGCTACTCTCTGGTGGAAACAATCGATCAGGGAACAGCACATGAACCGTCTCATTTGAGTACCAGTACACACCTAACTAAACAACATTTCTCTATGACACTTGAAAACCATTCCCTTTTCATTGGAAAAAGATAGTTACTATTTTTCAGAGTGTAGGTATAAACCATGTAACTGGAAGGTCTTTCTTTTGGTTTCTTTCCATAAAGGAGAAGGTAAAAGACTGTAAAATCTGGTAGTAGAATGTTAGAAAAGTCAAAGTATAGTCAGAGAACAAGAACAAACAAGAACAAACAGAGATGCTGACATGGCCTGTAGCTCGGAAGTTAAGTGTGATTAGCAACTATGAGCACAGAACCAAAAATCTAGAAGATAATGGGATAATTAAGACAGACTGAAAGCTAGATTAGACAGTCTTCAAAATATGATTATCTAAGGGCCCCTGGGTGCTTCAGCTGGTTAAGCAGCTGCATTCCACTCAGGTCATGAACCTAGAGTCCTGAGATCAAGTCCCACAGCAGGCTCCCTGCTCAGGGAGGAGCCTGCCTCTCCCTCTGCCCGCCACTCTCACTTGTGCGCGCGCGCTCTCTCTCTCTCTCTCTCTCAAAGAAATTTTTAAAATCTTTAAAAAAAAAAAAAATCCCCTGGTGGACCAGGGCGTTGGGCATCTGCCTTCAGCTCAGGTCATGATCCCACAGTCCTAGGATCGAGCCCCACATTGGGCTCCCTGCTTCTCTCTCCCTTTGCTGCTCCCCCTGCTTGTGCTCCCTTTCTCTCTTGGTCATATAAATAAGTAAAATCTTTAAAAAAGAAAAATATGACTCTTGGTTTCTACTTATGTAACGATCTCAGGGTTATGCAATCAAGCCCCGTGTCAAGCTCTGCACTCGGGGGAGTCTGCTTGAGATTCTATCTCTCCCTCTCCCCTAACTCATGTTCTCACTCTCTAAAATAAATAAATAAATCTTTTAAAAAATGTGATCATCTCAGCTATGAGAAATGACACTAAGTAGGTCTAAATAAAGTAAGATGCCAGGAAAACAGTGGCTCTAATACAGAAACAAAGTACATGATTTACTAATGATTAATGGTCCTTCGTTATTCTTCGAAAGGAGAAACCAAAATTAACCAGTTAAGTTATGTGGCCCTGGAAAGAAGCCAGGAAGGTCTAATACGAAGAAGGAAATGATGCCCAAACCCTGGGTCAAGAAACAAAGTCTGAATCAAAGTTTACAAATGCACAAGTCTGTGGTTTATACGTTAAACTGCTTTACCAAACCCTTTGGACTGGCTTTTGGTATGTCAACAAATGGTAACTATTCACAACAGCTTAAGACAAAGAAAATTATAACTATAATATATTGCTGAAGGAAATTAAAGAAGACACACAAAAAATGGAAAGACATCTTGTGTTCACAGACTGAAGGCAATATTTCTAAGATATAGGTTATCAGCTGATTTTTCACAGACATTTTGCTGGCCAAAAATAACTGGTATGATATATTCAAACTCCTAAAGTAAAAGCCTTTAACCAAGAATACTTTATCTGCTAGAGTTGTCATTCAGAATTGAAGGAGATATAAAAAGTTTCTCAGATAAACAAAAGTTAAAGTTAAGGCTAAACCAGCCTTACAAGAAATGTTAATTGACTTCTTTAAGCAGGAAAGAGAATGTCAAAACTATAAGCAACAAAATTATGAAAGGAAAAAATTTCACTGGTAAAGCAATCATACAATAAAGGCAGTACATCATTCATTCATAAAATTAGTATGAATGTTAAAATACAAAAGTAGTAAAATCAACCATATCTATAGAAACTAGTTGAGATACACACACACGCACAAAAGAGAACATATCAATCTTGATCTCAGGGTCATGAGTTCAGAGCTAACTTAAAAAAAAAAGACATACATAAAATACATACAAAATATGACATCATGTACATAAAACATGCAGGGGAAGGAGCAAAAATGTATTGCTTTTACAATGTGCTTGAACTTAAGCACCTTCAACTTAACCAGTATATACAGACAGCTAAATATATGTAGGACGTTATATAGGAATCTCATGGTAACCACAAACCAAAAGCCCATAATAGATACAAAAAACATAAGGAGAACAGAATCCAAGCAAACACTTAAAAAAAAATCCTCAAATTACAAGGCAAGAGAGCAAAAGAAAGGATAAGAGAAGAACAAAAACCACCAGAGAACAGCTGACAAAATGTCAGTAACTACAAACTTATCAATAATCACTTTTTATTTTTATTATTTTTTTCACCATTTTTAAGCGTAGTCTTTACTGCCTATCACCTATTTTACTCATCCTCTAAACAACTTCCCCTCTGGTAACCACCATGAGTTTGTTCTTGATAATTAAGGCTCTGTTTCTTGGTTTATCTTTCTCACTTTTTTTTCCCTTTGCTCATCTGCTTTGTTTTAAATTCCACATATGAGTGACATCATAAGGTATTTGTCTTCCTCCAACTATTTCACTTAGCATTACACTCTGTAGCTCTATCCATATTGTTGTAAATGACAAGATTTCATTCCTTTTTTTATGGCTGAATAATATACCATTGTATATGTATACCACATCTTCTTTATTCATCTATCAGTGAACACCTGGGCTGCTTCTAGACTTTGGCTACCATAAATAATGCTGCAGTAAACACAGGGGTACATGTATCCTGTTCATTAGTGGTTTTGTATTATTTTGGGTAAATACCCAGTAGAGTGATTACTGAATCACTTTATTTTAAATTTTTTGAGGAACCTCCATACTGCTTCCACAGCAGCTGCACCAGTTTCCATTCCCATCAACAGTGCACAAGGGTTCCATTTTCTCCACATCCTTGCCAGCACTTGTTGTTTCGTGTGTTTTTGATTTTAGCCATTTCGACAGCTCTGAGGTGGTATCTCATCAATTTTCATTTGCATTTCCTTGATGATGAGTGATGTTGAGCATCTTTTCACGTGTTGTTGGCCATCCAGATGTCTTCTTAGGAAAAACATCTATTCACTCCCTCTGCCCATTTTTAAAAATGTATTATTTGGGTATTTTGGTACTGAGTTGTAGAAGTTCTTCATATATTTTGGATACTAGCCTCTCACTGGATATATCATTTCCAAGCATCTTCTCCCATTCAGTAGGTTGTCTTTCTGTTTTGTTGCCTGTTTCCTTTGTTGTGCAGAAGCTTTTTATTTTGAGGTTGTCCCAACAGATTATTTTTGTTATTATTTCCCTTACTTCAAGAAACAAATTTAGAAAAATGTTACTATGGCTGATGTCCAAGAAATCACTACCTATGCTCTCTTCTGGAATTTTTATGGTTTCAGGTCTCAAATTCAGGTCTTTAATTCATTTTGAATTTATTTTTGTGTGTGGTGACAGAAAGTGGTCCATTTTCATTCTTTTGCATGCAGCTGTACAGATTTATCAACACCATTATTAAAGAAACTATCTTTATATATTCTTGCCTCCTTTGTTGAAGATTGGCCATGTGGGGCGCCTGGGTGGCTCAGTGGGTTAAAGCCTCTGCCTTCGGCTCAGGTCATGACCTCAGGGTCCTGGGATCGAGACCCCCGTCGGGCTCTCTGCTCAGCAGGGAGCCTGCTTCCCATCCTTTCTCTCTCTGTCTGCCTCTCTGCCTACTTGTGATCTGTCTGTCAAATGAATAAATAAAATCTTTAATAAAAAAAAAAAAGAAGAAGACGACGACGATCAGCCATGTAGGTATGGGTTTATTTCTGGGTTTTCCATTCTGTTCCACTGATCTATGTGTGTATTTTTTTCTCTTTTAACAAGGCTCCACACCCAATGTGGAGCCCAACTTGGGGCTTCAACTCATGACCCTGAGCCGCAGGCTTGAGCTAAAATCAAGAGTCAGACTCAACCAACTGATCCACCCAAGCACTACTCTATGTGTCTTATGTTTATGCCAGTTACTGCTTTATAATATAACTTTAAGTCTGGCATTGTGATACCTCCAGTATTATTTTTCAAGATTGCTTGAGCATTGTCTTTCCCTTTCTTTGCATTGCCTTAAATTTCTTTCTTTAGTGTTTTATAATTTTCAAAGTATACATCTTTCACCTCTTTGGTTAAATTTATTCCTAAATATTTGCTTTTGGTGCAACTATAAATGAGACTGTTCTCTTAATTTCTCTTTCTGCCACTACTTTATTACTGTATAGGAATGCAACAGATTTTTGTCCACTGATTTTGTAACCTTAAACTTTACTGAATTCATTTATTAGTTCTAGTAGTTTTTTGACAGTCTTTATGGTTTTCTATGAATAGTTTCATGTCATCTGCAAATAATGACAGTTTTGCTTCTTCCTTACAAATTTAGATTCCTTTTTCTTATCTGATTTTTGGACCTCCAGTACATGTTGAATAAAAGTGCTAAGAGTGGAATCCTTGTCTTATTCTAGACCTTAGGGGAAAGCTCTCAGCTTTTCACCACTGAGTATGATATTAGCTATGGGTTTTTCATATATGGCCTTTCTTATGCTCTGGTATGTTCCATCTAAGTTACCTTGTTGAAGGTTAATGTCATGAATGGATGTTGTACTTTGTAAAATGCTTTTTCTGCATCTACTGAAATGACTGTATGGTCTTTATCCTTTCTTGTGATGCTGAAAATGTTCTTTTCTGAGCCTGTGCCCTTATGTTTGCACCAACACCTTCCCCTACCCCTCTGTTACTAAATGTACTAATGTACTAGAGGCTCTTCTGTTTTGCTAAACAGCAACCCATAAACCTGGGAATGGCTCAGAATAGGAAAGGGCACTCAAAGAAGACATACAAATGGCTAACAGACACATGAAAAAATGTTCATCATCATTAGCCATCAAGGAGATTCAATTTAAAACCACACTGAGATACTACCTTACACAGGTTAGAATGGCTAAAATTAACAAGACAAGAAACAACAAGTATTGAAGAGGATGTGGATAAAGGGGAACCCTCCTACACTGTTGGTGGGAATGCAAGTTGGTGCAATCACTTGGGAAAACAGTGTGAGGATTCCTTAAGAAATTAAAAATAGAGCTACCCTATGACCCTGCAATTGCACTACTGGGTATTTGCCCCAAAGATACAGATGTTGTGAAAAGAAGGGCCATCTGTAACCCAATGTTCACAGCAGCAATGGCTACAGTTGCCAAACTGTGGAAGGAGCCAAGATGCTTTTCAACAGACGAACGGATAAAGAAGATATGGTCCATATATATGCTTCCATCAGAAAGGATGAATACCCAACTTTTGTATCGACATGGACAGAACTGTCCATGGATATGGACAGGAGGAGATTATGCTGAGTGAAATAAGTCAAGCAGAGAAAGTCAATTGTCATATGGTTTCACTTACTTGTGGAGCATAAGGAATAACATGGAGGACATTAGGAGAAGAAAAGGAAAAGTGAACTTGGGGAAATCCGAGGGGGAGACGAAACATGAAAGACCATGACTCTGAGAACCAAAATGAGGGTTTTGGAAGGGAGGGGAGTGGGGGAATGGATGAGCCTGGTGGTGGGTATTAAGGAGGGAACATAGTGCATGCAGCACTAGATGTGGTACATAAACAATGAATCTTGGAACACTGAAAAAAGTTAAATAAAAAAAAAAAAAAGGAAAGGGCACTCCAGTTTTTATGGCCCTAAGACTTAAGAGTTTTTCAGGACCAGGCCAGGAGGCTCTAAAGGCTGTTTAAATGATCATATGGTTTTTATCCTTCCTCTTATTGATGTGTTTCACAGTGACTGTTTTGTGAATACTGAACCACATTTACATACTGGGAATAAATCCCAGTTGATCATGGTGTATGATTTTTTTTAATGTATTGTTGGATTCAGTTTGCTAATATTTTGTTGAGGATATTTGCACCCACATTCATGAGCGATATTAGCGTATACTATTCTTTTTTTATGGTATCTTTTTCTAGTTTTGGTATCAGGGTGATAACAGGCCTCACAGAATAAAATTGGGAGTTTTCCTTCCTCTGTATTTTTTGTAATAGTTTGAGAAAAATAGGTATAATTTCTTTAAATGTACGGTAGAATTCTCCTGCAAAGCTGTCTGTTCCTAGAGGTTTGTTTTTTGGTAGTTTTCTGATTACTAATTCATCTCATTGCTGGTAAGCAGCCTGTTCAAATTTTCTGCTTCTTCCGGCTTTAGTGTTGGTAGGTCATATGTTTCTAGGAATTTATCCATTTTTTTTCTACATTGTCCAATTAGTTGGCATATAGGTTTTCACACTATTGTAATACTATTTTAATTGCTTGTATTTCTATGGTATTGGTTATTACTTCTCTTTAGTGATTTTGTTTATTTGGATCCTCTCTCTCTTTCTCCCTCTCTTTTTTAAAATGAGTCTTGTCACAGGCTTATCAGTTGTATATTTTCAAAGAACCAGCTCCTGGTTTCATTGATATGTTCTAGTGGGTTTGTTGTTGTTGTTACTTTCTATATCATTTATATCTACTCTAATTTTTATTATTTCCTTCCTTTTGCTGGGTTTGGATTTTTGTTTGTTCCTCTTTTTCCATCTCCTTTAGGTATAAGGTTAAGTCGTTTATTTGAGGTTTTCCTTGCTTCTTGAGGTAGGTCTCTATTGCTATAAACTTCCTTCTTGAACCACTTTTGCTGCATTCCAAAGATTTTGAACTACTGTTTTCATTTTTCATTTGTTTCCATTTAAGTTTTGATTTCTTGGTTGACCCACTCATTATTCAGGAGCATATTATTTAACCTCCATGTATTTGTGTTTTTCCCAGATTTTTTCTTGTGGTTGATTTTTAGTTTCATAGCATTGTGGCCAGAAAAGATAAATTATACGACTTAGATTTTTTTTAATGTGTTGAGTGACTTGTTTTGTGGCCTAATATGTGATCTATTCTGGAGAATGTTCCATATACACTTGAAAATAATGTGTATTCTGCTGTTTTAAGATGGAATGTTCTGAACATGTCTATTAAATCACTCTGGCCTAGTATGTCATTCAATGCCAGTTTCCTTGTTGAATTTCTATACAGATGATCTGTCCATTGATACAAGTGGAGTATTCTATTACTATCAATTATTTTACATTTGTTATTAACTGTTTTATGTATTTTATGTATTAACTGTTTTATGCATGTTGGGTGCATTCAATAATCACTTTAAATGTAAATAAACAATTCTTGGGGCACCTAGATGGTTAAGTTGGTTAAGCATCTACGTTTGGCTCAGATCATGATCTCAGGGGGTCTGGGATCAAGCCCCGCATTGGGCTCCCTACTCAGCAGGGTGTCTGCTTCTCCTTCTCCCTCTGCCCCTCCCCTCTATTCATGCTTTCTCTCTCCCTCAAATAAATAAATAAAATTTAAAAAAAAAAGAAGAAGAAGAAGATGCCTACCCTATGACCCAGCAATTGCACTACTAGGTATTTATCCAAAGGATACAAAAATGTTTATTCAGAGGGGTCACATGCACCCCAGTGTTTACAAAGCAGTACTATCAACAATAGCCAAGGGGCATCTGGGTGACTCAGTCAGTTAAACATCTGCCTTCAGCTCAGGTCATGATCCCAGGACCCTTGGATCAAATCCCACATCAGGCTCCCTCCTCACTGGGAAGTATGCTTCTCCCTCTCTCTCTCTCCCCCTCACCCCTGCTTGTGCTCTCTCTTGCTCTCTCTCAAATAAATAAATAAAATCTTTTTAAAAAAATAGCCAAATTATGAAAAAGAGCCCCAATGTTCATAGCAGCAATGGCCACAATCACCAAACTGTGGAAAGAGTCAAGATGCCCTTCAACAGACTATATATATACATATATATATAAAAAATATGTATGTGTATATGTATGTGTGTATGCATATATGTGTGTCTGTGTGAATTTATATATATATACATATATATATATGTATATATATGCATACATATATATATATAAAACAGAGTATTACTCAGCCATCAAAAAGAATGAAATCTTGGGGCATTTGGGTGGCTTAGTCAGTTAAGCATCTGCCTCTGGCTCAGGTCATGAGCTCAGAGTCCTGTGAAGGAGCACTGCATCAGGCTCCCTGCTCAGTGGGGAGTCTGCTTCTCCCACTTCCTCTGCCTTTCCCCAATGCTCATGCACTCTCTAATAAATAAATAAAATCTTTAAAAAAAAGATTAAAATCTTGCCATTTCCAACAATGTGGATAGAACTAGAGTGTATTATGCTAAGTGAAATAAGTCAGAGAAAGACAAGTATCATTATGATTTCTCCCATATGTGGAATTTAAGAAACAAAACAGATGAACATAGGAGAAAAGAAGGAAAAATAAACTAAGATAAAACAGAGAGGGAGGGAAATCTCTTAACTGTAGAGAACAAACTGAGGATTGCTGCAGGGGAGGAGGGTACGGGGATGCACTAAATGGGTGATGGGCATTAAGGCAGACACTTGGGATGAACACTGGGTGTTATACATAAATGATGAATCACTGAATTCTACTCCTGAAACCTCCCTCCCCTCCCCCCAAAAAAGACGCATCAAATGTTAATTAACTTCAGACCTAGACCAAAAGTGAAGGGATGGGAAAAGACACGTCTTGCAAGAGAAAAAGAAAAGTTGGGATAGCACTACTTAAATAGACTTTAGTAATAAAACAGTAATTTTAACAGGTGATAAAGAAAGACATTACATAATGAAAAGGATAAATCCAGGAACAAGATATAACAATTTTAAGTATCTATGTGCCCAACATAGGACCATCTAAATACACAAAGCAATGACTAACAGACTCAAAGGAGAAATTGATAGCAATACAATAATAGGAGAGGACTTTAACACCCCACTTACATTAATGAATACGTCATCCAGGCAGAAAATCAATAAAAAAACAATAGTTTAGAATGACACATTAGACCAGATGGACTTAACAGTTAAGTACAGAACATTCCATCCAAAAAGAGCCGAATACATATTCTTTTAAAGTGCACATGGAACATTCTTCAGAACAAATCACACACTAGGGCACAAAACAAGTCTCAATAGATTTAAGACTGAAATCCTATTGAGCATTGTTTCCAATCATAATTACATGAAACAAAATCAATTACAAGGAAAAAAAACTGGAAAAAACACAAGCATGTAGATTGAAAATAACATGCTACTAAATAACCAACGGGTTAACAAAGAAATAAAAAAGAGGAAATAAAAAAGAATACCTGGAGACAAATGAATAGAAACACAAAGGTTCAAAATCTTTGGTATCCGGCAAAAGTTGTTTTAAGAGAGATGTTAATAGCAATAGAGACCTGCCTCAGGAAACAAGAATATTCTCATAAACAAATGTTATACCTACAGAAACTAGAAAAAGAATAAATAAGGCTCAGAGTTAGAAGAAGGAAGGAAATAATAAAGATTAGAGTAGAAATGCATGAAATAGAGACAAGAAAAAAAAAAGAAACAGAAAGAAAAGATCAGTGAAACTAACAGTTCTTGGAAAGATAAACAAAATTGATAAACCTTAAGCCAAACTCAGCAAGAAAAAAAGACAGAACTCATATAAAGAAAATCAGAAATGAAACAGAAGTTACAACCAACATTATAGAAATAAAAAAGATTTTAAGAAACTACTACAAAAAATTATATGCCAACAAAGTGGATGACCTTGAAGTGGATAAATTGCTAGAAATATATAATTTTCCGAAACTGAATCAAGAAGATCTAGGAAATCTGAACAAACTAATGAATCAATAATCAAAACACAACTAAGAAAGAAAATCCAGGACTAGATGGCTTCACAGGTAAATTCTACCAAACACTTAGAGAAGAGGTAACACCTACCCTTCTCAAATAATTTTAAAACTATAGAAAAGAAGAAATGCTTCCAAATGTATTCTAAGAAGCCATTATTGTCCTGATACCAAAACTAAACAAAGACACAATTTAAAAAAAGGAAATTACAGACCAATGTCTCTGATGAACAACAGATGCAGAAATACTCAACAAAATATTAGCAAACCATATTTAACAATACATTAAATGATTCATTCACTATGATCAAGTGGGAGTCATTTCACAATAATAAGAAAGGTTCAATACCCATAATTCAATCAACATGTTACACCACATTAACTAAATAAAGGATAAAAATCATATGATCATCTCAATAGATACAGAAAAACATTTGATAAAATTCAACATCCATTCATGATAAAAACTTTCAATAAAACGGGTTTTAGAGGGTAGATACCTCAACATAATAAAGTACATATATGAAAAACCCACAGGTGATGCCATAGTCAACGGTCAAAAGTGGAAAGCTTTCCTCTAAGAGCAAGAACAAAACAAGGATGTCCATCCTCCCCACATTACTTATATAACACACTACTCAAGTCCTAGTCACTCAATCAAACAAGAAATGAAATGCATCCAAATTGGTGAAAAAGTACAATGGTCATGATTTGCAGATGACATGATAGTATACACTGAAAACCCTACAGTCTCCATCAAAAATTATTAGAATAAATGAATTCAGGAAAGTTGCAGTATACCAAATTAATATACAAAAATCTGCTCCATTTCTATACATTAACAAAGAAACAGCAGAAAGAACAATTTAAAAAACAGTCCCATTTGCAACTGCCTCAAAAAGAATAAAATACCTAGGGATATATTTAACGTAAAGACCTGTACGTTGAAAACTATAAGACACCAATGAAATAAACTGAAAACAACAAAAACAAGTGGAAAGACATAGCACACTCATAAACTAGAAGAATTAACATAGTTAAAATGTCTATACTACCCAAAGCAATCCACAGACTCAATGCAATCTCTACAAAGATACCAACAGCATTTTTTGGTGCACCCGGGTGGCTCAGTCAGTTAAGCATCTGACTCTTGGTTTTGGCTCAGGTCATGGTCTCATAGGTCATTAGATCAAGCCCTGCATCAGGCTTCACACTCAGTGGGGAGTCTGCTTGAAGATTCTCTCCCTCTGCCCCTCTCCACCATAAATAATCTTTGAAAAAAAGAAAAGAAAATACCAACAGTATTTCTTACAAACTAGAACAAATAATCTTAAAATCTGTACAGAACCATAAAAGAGCCCCAATGGCCAAAACACACTTGAGAAAAAAGAACAAAGCTGGAGGTATCACAAATCCAGTTTTCAAAATATACTATAAAGCTATAGTCATCAGAACAGTATGGATAGGGTATGATACAAAAGTAGATACAAACATCAATGGAACAGAATAGAGTCCAGAAATAACCCCATGCTTTTATGGCCAATTAATGTACAACAAGAATATACAATGGGGAAAAAAGAATATACAATGGGGAAAAAAGACAGTCTCTTCATTAAGGGTCTCGGGAAAACTGGATAGCTACATGCGAATGACTGAAACTAGTCCAGTTTTGTATACCATACACAAAAGTAAATTCAAAATAGATTAAAGACCTAAATTAGGACCTGAAACCAAAAGGCTCCTAGAGGAAAACAAAGTATGTACATATTTTATATATTGACATCAGCCTTAACAATATTTTTCTGGATCTGTCTCCTCAAGCAAGGGAGACAAAAGCAAAAATAAACTATTGAGACTGCATCAAACTAAAAAGCTTTTTGCACACTAAAGGTTACTATCAACAAAGTAATAAGGCAATCTATGAATAGAAGATATTTGCAAATTTTATATCCACTAAGGGGTTGATATCCAAAATATATAAGGAACTCATACAACTTAGCACTACAACACTCCCAAATAATCTGATTAATAAATGGTAAAAGGACCCAAATAGACATTTTACCAAAGAAAACATCCAGATGGCCAACAGACATTTGAAAAGATGCTCAGTGCTACTAATCATCAGGGAATGCAAGTCAAAACAACAATGAGGCATTACCTCACACCTGTCTGAATGACTATTATCAAAAAGATAAGAAATAACCAAGTGTTGGCCAGAATGTGGAGAAAGGCAAATTTTGTGCACTACTGGTAGGAATGTATATTGGTGCAGCCACTGTGGAAAATCAAATGGCAGTTTTAATTTTAAAAAATTAAAAATAGGGGCACCTGGGTGGCTCAGTGGGTTAAAGCCTCTGCCTTGGGCTTGGGTCATGATCCCAGGGTCCTGGGACTGAGTCCCACATCCAGCTCTCTGCTCAGCAGGGAGCCTGCTTCCTCCTTTCTCTGCCTGCCTCTCTGCCTACTTGTGATCTCTGTCAAATAAATAAATAAAATCTTTAAAAAAAAAAAAATGAGAGAAACCCTCACACTTAAAAAAAATTAAAAACAGAAATATCATATAATCTAATAATCCCTCTTCTGGGGAGTCACCCAAAGAAAATAAAAACACCAATGCAAAAAGATATATGTACCCCAATATTTGTTGTAGCATTATCGACAATAAGTAATACCAGAATATATAAAGAATTCTCATAACTTTTGTGTCAACTATACTTCAATGGGAAAAAACTCTCTTAGGGACACCTGGCTGGCTCAGTTGGTACAGCATGAGACTTTTGATTTCAGTGTCTTGAGTTCAAGCCCATGTTGGGTGTCTACAAAAACAATCAAACAAAAACTCTCATAACCTGAAAATAAAAAGCAAACAACCCAATTCAAAGATTGGCAAATACCTTGAGTAGACTTCTTCAAAGAAGACAAATATATTGCTAATAAGCATATGAAATGATCAACATCATCCATCCTAAGTGAAATGCAATCAAAACTCCAACCAGAGGGGCACCTGGGTGTCTCAGCCTATTAAGCGGTGGACTCTTGATTTCCATTCAGGTCATGATCTTGGAGTCCTGGGATTTGGCCTGCACTCAGTGGGGAGTCTGCTTCTGGGTTCTCCTCTCTTCTGCCCCTCTTCCGCCCACTAGCGCACGTGCATGCCCACACACTTCCTCTCTCTCAAATAAATAATAAATAAATCTTTAAAAAAAAACCCTCCAATGAGATACTACTTTACACCCATTTGGATGACAATTATAAAAAGAATAGAAGGTAGCAAGTGTTGGCAAAGATAGAGAAAAATTGGAACCGCTGTTCACTGCTGATGCTGCGAATGCAAAATGGGCCAGCTACTGTGAAAAATACTTTCCTTAAAAAGTTAAAAATAGAATTACCATATGATCCAGCAATTTCAGTTGAAAGCAGGTACTCGTACACTAATGTTCAATGTTGTATCAGTATTTGTTGAACTAACAGCCAAAAGGTGGGAGCAACTCAAATGTCCATCAAAAACAAATGGATAAACAAAATGTGGTATATACATACAATGGAGTATTATTCAGCTATAAGAAGGAATGCTATTCTGATATGTGCCAGAATGTAGCTGGACCTTGAAAGCGTTATGCTAAGTGAAGTAAGCCAGACACAAATGAACAAATATTGTATGATTCCACTTTATGAGGTACCCAGAATTGAGTAATTCATTTAGATAAATGGTAGGATAGAGGTTTCCAAGGGCTGGAAGGAAGGAGAATGGGAAGTTATTGTTTAACTGGTACAGTTTCTATTTGGAATGATAAAGTTCTGGCAAGGGAGTAGTGATGGCTAGACAACATTGTCAATGTACTTAATGCCAATGAACTGTGTTCCTGAAGTGGTAAATTTTATGCTGTGTTTATCTCACAATACAAAAAAATAACTATAATGGCTCAAAACCTCAAAGAAATTACTGAAAAGAGACAAAAGTTTTGGGACGCCTGGGTGGCTCAGTTGGTTAAGCAGCTGCCTTCGGCTCAGGTCATGATCCCAGCGTCCTGGGAGTCCCACATCGGGCTCCTTGCTCCGCAGGGAGCCTGCTTCTCCCTCTGACTCTGCCTTCCACTCTGTCTGCCTGTGTTCACTTTCGCTCGCGCTCTCTCTCTGACAAATAAATAAAATCTTAAAAAAAAAAAAAAAAAAACTTAAAATTAAAAAAAAAAAAAAAGAGACAAAAGTTTTATCTAAATTGTAAACTACACATGCTCCCCTCTCCCAACTCATTGCTAATTGGTAACTTCAGTAGAAGTAACAGGATTACAACTGCCAACTGAATTTGAATCTGAAGAGCTGGACAGGAACTTAAACTGACCTCCTGCCCAATCATATGACAGACTGAAGATTCTAAGTATAATATGAAGTACCTTATATATTTTGAAAAGTTACTTCTAAGGTAGATCCAAAATCTATTATTTATCTTTACCTATTGGCCTTGGTTCTGTCCATGAAGCCACATAAAATAAATCTAATAAATCTAATTCTTCCAATAAAATAAGCCCTGATCATATTTAAAGACAGCTCTTATGTCCAACAGACTTTTCCACTAAGCTCTATATCCCCAGTCCCTTCAAGCATTTTATATGGTTTTTATAGCTTTACCCACTCTGATAACTTCCCCTGAATGTTTACCAGTTTAAAATTATTCACCCAAACTGTAAATTACCCAAATGTGACCTTTATCTGGTTATTTTGACTAATGCAGCATAATACTGCTAAGTTTTTCACATCTACAACATACAATTGCCTTTTTAAATATAAAACTATTGGTTTGGGGGTACCTGCATGGCTAAGTCATTAAGCATCTGCCTTCGACTCAGGTCATGATCCCAGGGTTCTGGGATCAAGCCCCGCATCAGGCTCACTGCTCAGCAAAGAGCCTGCTTCTCCCTCTCCCTCTGCCTGCTGCTCCCCCTACTTGTGCTCTCTCTGTCAAATAAATTAATTTAATTAAATTAAAAAAAAAAACTTTTGGTTTACACTTTCCAGTCTGTGGGGAAAACTTTGATTATATAAGTAATAAATCCCATAGCAGGAAAATTAGAGAAATAAGGAAAAAACAAAATATTTAAAAATTAATCTTATCAAAAATAATTTTTAAACAGTATAGTTTACTTGACCTTTCGATCATCAGTTCTCACTCAAAAATTCCATGGATACTTCCACATGATAAAGTTATATCTGCATCTCATTCTTCTTCTTCTTTTTTTTTTTTTTTTTGGTTTTTTAAAGATTTTATTTATTTATTTGACAGAGAGACTATCGACAGACATGGAACACAAGCAGGGGGAAGGGATAAGGGGAGAGGGAGAAGCAGGAAGCCTGAGGCAGACCTTGATTCAAGGCCCTGGGATCATGACCTGAGTGCAAGGCTGATGCTTAATCAACAGAGCCACCCAGGTGCCCCTGCCTTTTCATTTTTTTGATGATATCCTTTGAAGCACGCAAGTTGGGAATTTTTTTTTTTTTTTTAAGATTTTATTTATTTATTTGACAGAGAGAAATCACAAGTAGATGGAGAGGCAGGCAGAGAGAGAGAGGGAAGCAGGCTCTCTGCTGAGCAGAGAGCCGGATGCGGGACTCGATCCCAGGACTCCGAGATCATGACCTGAGCCGAAGGCAGCGGCTTAACCCACTGAGCCACCCAGGCGCCCCCGCAAGTTGGGAATTTTGATGACGTCTAATTTATCTATTTCTTTTCTTTTGTCGCTCATAATTTGTGTCATATCTAAGAATCCTGATGTTTAAAATCTTTTCTATAATTTTAGAGCAAACTCACTGATTTGTAATTTTAGAAATTATTTTTTCTATTTTGTATTTTTTTCTATTTCTGTTTTCAATGACACATACTTATACATAAAATTTTATTTATCTCCATGTGTTAACACTTAAATTTCTAGTTTATATCCCAGTGTCTACTTAATGATATATAAACACCTGAAGCCTCTAAGTTTTATTCCTGATTCTATAACAGTAATTTTAACTTTAATGTTAATTCCCTCCAACTTTGTTCTTTTGCTTGTTTTTCTATTTAAAGACTAAAAGTACTTTTCTTTTTTTAAAGATTTTTATTTATTTCTTTGACAGAGAGACACAGCCAGAGAGGGAACACAAGCAGGGGGAGTAGGAGAGGGAGAAGCAGGTTCCCTTCAGAGCAGGGGGTCCAAGCGGGACTTGATCCCAGGATGCTGGGGTAATGACCTGAGCAGAAGGCAGGCACTTAACGACTGAACCCAGGCGCCCCAAGAATTAAAATATCTTGTACTTACTATCTCTATTACCTAAAAATTGAAGGATTCAATTATGAAAATTACATTTTAAAACTGTGATATTTCCATGGAAAATATTACTATTTTTTTCAAAATATGGTATTTAAATTTTATCTCATGAGACAGCCAACAACAGGAACAATATACGGTAGCATTTAGAGCCTAGTGAAAAATAAAATACATTAGCAAAAATACAAGTGATGAGAAAAACAAAAGCAAAAGAAAAAATTAAGTGCCCTTATTGCCCACAGCTCATTGACAAGTCCTTGAAACAGGGTGACCTTCCTCTAGGAACTCAGTTGCCTCAATATTGACCCCTTGCTAAGGGCAAAAGGCAATCTTAGCTTAACACTATCCTGACCCCGCAGGGTCCTGTAAATCGACCTTAATTCCTTTGGAAACTTCCTTTATCTCTACCCCTCCCACCCCAAGATATATGTTATCAATCATCCTCCATGCATATGGCCCACTGATACACATCTGAAGGGTCTCACAGGGTCTCACGACTAACGTTTAATTAGAAAGTAATAAATGACCTTTTCCTAACAATAGCGAGCCCCCTCAAGGTCCTGGAAATCTTGCTTCCAAAATTCTTTAGAGGAGTGCCTGGGTGGCTCAGTCAGTTAAACATCCCCCTCTTGGTTTCCGTTCAGGTTAGGATCTCAGGATCCTGAGATTGAGCCCTGTGTAAGGCTCTGTACTCAGCAGGGATTCTGCTTCTCTCCTCCCTCTGTCCCCCTGCCCCCCTTCTCTAAAATAAATAAATCTAAATAAATAAATTGTTTAGAGACTGATGCTACCTATAACCCCCTCCCAACTTGAAAATACATTACCAGTCACCCGTCAACCCCAGTGCAGCTCTTTCTGCCCACAGATCCTATTCTCATTCTTTAATAAAACCTCCTTTTTAGGGGTGCCTGGGTGGCTTAGTGGTTGGGCCTCTGCCTTTGACTCAGGTCATGATCTCAGGGTCCTAGGATGGAGCCCCATAGTGATCTATTTGCTCAGCGGGGAGCCTGCTTCCCCTTCTCTCTGTGCCTGCCTCCCTGCCTACTAGTGATCTCTCTCTCTCCCCCTCTGTCAAATAAATAAAGTTTTTAAAAAAAACAAAAAAACAAACAAAAAAAAAAACAATCTCCTTTTTGCACTGAAGACATGTCTACAATTCTTTCTTGGCTGTTGGCTCCAAACTCCATTTCCACATCACAATTACCGAGCTCTATTACTAGTTCTTTAAATGAAGTATTAAAAATTATTAGAAGCAATCAGAAAGCAGTGGTCCTTGCAAATATACATTATTTCAATTCTTTTGTCCTTTAGTCTCACCTGAAAAGTGCATATACCAGGGTAGCAATCAAAGCGAAACTGACCACAACTGCCACAAGTACTTGGTCACTTACTCCTTCTATGACTGAATCATCATCCAATTTCAAACTTTGAACTTCACCTTGATATTTGGCCATTCCAAGTCTAAAAGATAAAGAAAAAAAAAGTTACAAATGACACAGTGAAAATAACATATACTAATCAAAACCACACAAATATAACTGACTTCTAATGTATATAATTTTTTTAAGTGCCCACTTAAGGAAAGTTGCATTAAGTACAACTCTAGTGGAGATTCTCCTGTTAGAGTTCTTTAAAATTTGCCAGACACATTATTTTGAGGACTACAAAATTTTATTTCCTTTAAGATAAACAATTACTCTAATTTATCATCTATTTACTTTTTTTTTTAAACAAAATCTTTTAAAAACACCCTTTCTTTTTCAAGCTCTGTTCCTTTAATCTTAAGGAAAAGATATTCCTCATGGCCAACTGCTCTTCTCATTCTTGTATACCAAATGAATTCTCCCAGTAAATCAGATCCTTCTTCACCCTCACAGCACTGAGTGGGTCCTAGAATGTACCATGGACGGATAGGGAAGGCAATGTATTTTCTTCTTCTGTTAATATTCCTGTATTATCTCGCATAGTGCTCTGCACACAGTAGGACCTAATAAATGTATGTTTAAATATGAGTGACTTACCTTACTTATTGTTAGTAATTTGAAAAGTAAATGACATTTAGGCTATAGGACATTTGTTATCTATACTAAGATTAGTTGAATTAATGAAAATTTGGGGGCTTGAAAAACTATTAGCCTCACCTGGAACTAAGCTCAGCTTATGGTTGAGAATTCTTTGAACTGCCTGGAATATGGAATCACTCTGAGGCTGCATTTCCTTATGAAGAGAAAAGGGAGGATATGAAACTCTCCTTCCCATACACTAAGCTTCAGAAAAATGGTAATACCCAATTCCTATAGGTATGAAGGGAAATAACCCAAGTATCAGAATCCAAGTATCACAGGTAATTCACATTTTATATTGCAAAACAGAAAAATTTAGTCTCTTAAGACCCTTAAAGGAAAACATAAAGATATATGACTGTTATAACTAAATAAAATTCTGTATCTATGTAACATTGCACTGAAAAGTTTGTCATCAACCTACTGACTCTGTTAAGAGGAAACTTTGCGGAAAGTCTAATACCCTTGAAAGAATCTGAATTGGCTGCTGAAATAAGGAAAGTACCTTATGGAAGAAACCTAAGCAAACAAACAGATCAAAGCCAAATTCCATCTTTACACATAGTAAGAGCCAATGTATCAGGAACTTTCTAATGATGGGTTTCAAACAACCATCATGAAGGCCACACACCAGGAAACTCAGAAGCAGCTCTAATTTCATTATTTCCATTCAAAAGAATAAGCAAACGAACTGCCAACTGAAACTGAATAAACAGCCTCAAATAATCTAGGGGTGGGTCACGCAATAAATTTAGGCGTTTATTTTACCAGGTTTCCTTTTTATTATTTTTTTTTAATCTTATTTTTAAGTAATCCCTAAACCCAACGTGGGGGTCAACCCCATAACCCCAAGATCAAAAGTTTTAGGCTCCAATGACTAAGCCAGCCAGGAGCCCAGGTTTCTCTTTTAAAATTATAAATGCTGTTTCTACAGCTGTGTCAAAAGTCCTATGGGCAGTGAGAACTACTTGCAGCTGTACAAAAGATAACCAAAATGTTATTCCCTTGTGTCAAGATTTCAAGTATCTTCTGAATCTAATTACTTCACAGAGTTGTAACGACTTTTCCCAATGGTATTAACTTTGGGCAGAATTTGTCACCCCCAAATCATGATTTTTTTTCTTTTTTTTTAAAAACAGCAAAGGAAAAGTTCTGAAACTCAAGAAGTTATCCTTCCGTGAAAGAGACATACAAGGGAAATCTCCATTTGTAAAGGTATCTCCCTCTCAATACCTGAAGAGGACGAAATCCCTACAGACTGCTTTGGAGAAAGCACTGACTTAAATCTGCATAACAACTTTACCCTTGTTTACTGTGCTTTTCCTGGTAACCTCCCGTGACTGTGTCTACCCCGCCTCCCCCACACCTTTGTCTTTAGCTGAAGGCGGTATTTAATATGACTGCTTGGGCCATTTTGGAGTTTACTCAGTTTTCTTAGGTCCCGCCCATGTACACAGGAAGTTTATAAATTAAGCTTCTGTTTTTTTCTTGTTAATGTCTTTTATTAGAGGGGAGTCTCGGCCCAGAACCTAATAGGGTAGAGGGATAGTTTTTCCTTCCCCAGACTCCTTTGTATTTTTTTAAATGGGTTACATTTGTTTCGGTGTCCTTCCAAGTGTAATCAAGGGTAATGTGAGTAAATTCCACTGCACAAATTATGTTTTTTCACTCTGCTGTATATTTAACTTCTTTGTAAATAAGATATTGCTTATGATATTGCTTCAAGCACAGTTCCAAGAGCTCAGAGATCCCAGGATGCTCTAAGTATTACAGAGCCACATAATGTTATTTGCATCATTTTACTGCAGAAGCTCCCGATGTTATTGAAATGAAGAGTTATTTTTTACTTCCACAAATTCTGGTATTGCAAAGAAAGTGTTTGGGCAGAGAGAGGGGAGAAGAAAGAAAGTGGGCAGAGAAAGGGGAGGAGGGGAAAAGGCCACTGATAAATTCCTGAGAGGAAGAGGGTGGTCAGCTATGTTTTCCTGTCACATGGAAACCCCAGCTAAAGCCAGCATTCTCACTGGGAGAAGAAAACTATTAATGACTGACCTTGTTGGGGGCTTCCAATAGCTCAATTTCCACTAGTAGTTTTTCTTATAATCATAGTTTTAAAATGGAACTGTAGGAGTTCAATAGTTCAAAAATGGGGTGATGCAGATCTGAGATTACAGAGGATAAACGATAAAAAGAAAATTTTCTACTTGAGGAGATTACATAATACCTCAATCTTGAAAAGTCAGTCTTTTCGATCTGAACTTCAGTTCTCCAACTCATGCTTTACAAGGTTAGATCTTGTCTAGACCAGAACTGTGAGGCTGGTTTTGCCCTAAAGCACAGGCCCTCAACTCAAGCCTGCCTGGACATTAACAGTCAGATTTTAGTTCCAGTTCTACTACCACAACTGAGTTGCCACTTAATCTCTAAAGGCCTTTCATTGTCTGCAAAACTGGGCTTGAGGTTTCTTAAGTTCCTTCCCCCCTTACAAATAAGAAAATAAGAGTTACCAGGACTTCATTTTTACTATTTGAGATTCACAGAAAAAAACACCATAGGTCTTGGAAACTGTGTGGTATAATTGATAGAAGCCTGAAGAGAACTGGTTTCTAGCTTTGGTTTGCTATTTATTTTTTAAGATTTTATTTACTTTGACAGAGAGAATACAAGCTGGGGGAGTGAGAAAGGGAGAAGCAGGATTCCCGCCAAGCAGGGAGCCTGATGTGGGGGTGGATTCCAGGACCCTGGGATCATAACCTGAGCAAAAGGCAGGTGCTTGAAGACTGAGCCACCCAGGCACCTCTGGTCTGCTACTGATTAACTAGCTAAGTCTTATTGAGGAATAGCTTAACGGCAGAAAAGCGTAAACTCTGGAGTCAAACAATATGTACTTACGTAAAGTTTGCATCTCAGCTTCTTCATATGTAAAATATATAAAATTAATTTTAACCACACCAAATGCCCACTTTTATGTAATCTCCACGCCCATCATGGGCCCGAAATGGCAACACTAAGATCAAGAGTCGCATGCCCTACCTACTGAGCCAGCCAGGTGCCCCCCAAATGCCCACTTGACAGCCCCCCCAAAAGCTCTTTGTTTTATGGACTTTGATAACAAGATAATGAAGGTATTTCGCATATTGCTGGGCTCATCATATAGGCTCTCAGTAAATTCAAGCTGTAGTATTTTGATTACTAATTTTTTATAGATTTTATTTTTAAAGTAATCTCTACACCCAATATGGACCTCAAACTTCACAATCCAAGATCTAGAGACACATACCCAACCATATGAGCTAGCTAGGTAGCCTTGATTACTATCATTAACAACTGTCAAGAACCATTATAAAACTTAGTCGTGCCTTCCCCATAGCTGCACTATGTTGCATCTCAAATTCAAAAATTTTAAGGTTTTATTTATTTATTTGACAGAGTGAGAGGGATGACAAGTAGGCAGAGCAGCAGGCGGTTGGGGGAGGCAGGCTCCCCACCAAGCAGAAAGCCGGAAGTGGGGCTCTGTTCCAGGATCCTGAGGTCCTGACCTGGGCCGAAGGCAGAGGCTTAACCCACTGAACCACCCAGGCGCCCCTCAAATTCTCTTTAATCAAAGCTATAAATATGTACTCCCCGGGAATACTCCATAAATTTGGGAGCATTGCCACGCAGGACACTACAGTGTTTATTTAAATCTGATAAGCAGCTATAAAAATAATTAAGTCTGACACACAGCTATAATAGATGAGAACTAGTCTCCAACTAACCAGACTAAGGAGACAGCTAAAACAAGTTGCACTCACCTCTCTTTGTCTTTTCCAAAACTTTCAGAAAAAAATAATTAAGAATAAGGGAAATATAGGAAATTTCACAACTTCCAAAAAAGAAACTCAGTCTTTTTACCCAAGTTCATGTAGAAACATGATAATCACATCACTTCCATAGATAATTACATCCAAGAAGCTTTTAATATTGAGGGTATTTGGAGCCATAAATGAAATCTCAAGAACACTGCAGTATCTTACATAAATGTATTGTGGGTGAGCGGTCAAGACTGAAAAAAGAGGCTTAGGTCATTTGTGTCAAAGTCTTGAAACCTAAGCAGCTGGAGTGAAGGTGTTCACTATACCAGTCCCTCCAGAAAAGGTTAGCATCATGTTCTTCACTTCCAAAGACAAGTTGCAGGTGAGTCAGGCTTAGGTCAATGTAACATATACTTACTGATTTTATGTGCCCAACAAGGGTAAAGGTCATTAAAAAGTGCTAGGGATTCTACAGAAACAACCTAGCATGGAATGTAGGAACTCTGGTTTGACCGAGATCCAGAGGCACCAACAGAGGAAACAAGGCCGGTAGGACACATTTATCATTTCTAAAGATTTCTCTGCCCATGGTGGAAGGAAGAATACTTTTTTTTTTTTTTAAGACCATTGAGAAGAGTCTAGGTAAGATTTTTCTTACATTTACAAAATAAATCCATCATATGTGAATTGTTAACGGGGACTCTGTAAGGCATCATTAAAAACTCACTCTGATTATGAATGTTCAAAGATAAAACCTACTCCTAATGGGAAAAGGGGGGCTCCAGAGCTTGCAAACCAAAGACGTGCTCTAGGAAGTTATGTTTGCTGCATTCCAAATAATTTTGGCTTTACCTGATAAAGTTATGTATTCCCCTAGGACTCAACAATTCTCCTAGGACTCCAAGAAACCCCCTACAGATTTGCACTAGGATCCAGGTAGAAGAATGCTTACAGCACTCTTTTTAGTACCCCCAAACTGGGACAACGAAACGTCCATTGACAGAACGGTTACGCTGTTATAATCATACAATGGAATACTAGGCAGCAATAAAAATTACCTATATATACAAATTTACTATAAATTCAAAGCCACAAAACACACTGATCCCATTCGTAAAAGTTCAAAAACAAGCAAAGTAAAACTGTATTGTTTAGGCATGCATATACAGACAGTAAAGCTAGAAGGAAAAGCAGGAAAGTATCATACAAGTCTAGGGACGAAATTGTTCTCAGGAAGGAACGCTAGGTGTGGGCAGGACTCCTGAGGGGTGAGCAGTGTTCTTTTATCCGGGTGTCTATCATTATTTTTCTTTAACCATGTACGTTGTATGCACTTTTCTGCATAGGTCGTATCACATAAAAATATATTGATATCCCTGCAGAAACCCACGCCTCTACAAAGGTGGGTGCTCGCGGCGGACCACCCGCCGAGCCATCCAAGGAGAAGGCCGCCCGCCAGCTCCGCACGAGGAGAAGCAGGCCCTAGAACGGCCAAAGTCCTCGCGGACTCACAACTGGCGCACACCCTCTCCCTACTAAGCAGCCGAAGTTTTCAGGGAGTCGACGCTCACCGCGACCCGGGAAGGGACGGCCGGCTCTTCTCACCCGGCCCAGCGCCCAGAACCACGAGACGCCCGCCACGTCGGCCCTTCCACCGCCTCCGGAACTCCGGGCGGGAGCCGGACGGCTCTGGGGCTCAGCCCCCCGGCTTCCCGAAGGAAGGCGGAGCCCCGGGGTCCGAGGCGGCGACTCCCCCCGCCCCGAAGCCCGCAGGCGACCCCGGGGCAGTCCCGCCCACGCCGGAGCGCCGGCCCCCGGATCCGGGTGGGCGTGGCCGGCGGCGGCCCGGGCGGCTGGGAGGGGGAGGGGGCGCGTACCTCTCCACCGCAGAGGATACCTCGCCAATTCCCGGTGACTGAGACTAGAGATTACTTCCGGGCACGGCCCCCGCCACCCCTCCCAGGCAACCACTAGGTCTTTTTTAATTAGGAGTGCGGACACCGGCGCACGCGCACTGCCGAGCTTCCGTGAAGCTGCGAGCGGCCAGGCGGGGAGAACCCGCCGCCGCCGCCGCCGCCGCCGCCGCCGCCGCCGCCGCCGCCGCCGCCGCCGCCGCCGCCGCCGCCAGGGCCGGGCGCGTGCGCGCGGCGACACGCAGCGGGCCGGCGTCGGGGCGCGCGCGGCGCCGGCGGCGGCGGCGGCGAGGAGGCGGGCCGGCTGGAGCGCGATTGTGCGCAGTGGCTCGTCCGCCGCAGCTCTGGCCAGGGCCGGCGCTTTCCGGAGGAGGGGTGTGGGGGCTGGAGGCGGGGACGCGAGGCTGCGGGCGTGGCCGGGGGCGCGCGCGGCGGGCGCGCGGTCCCGAGTGAAAGGAGAAGGAGGGGCAGCGGGGGTGACGGTGCGAGAGCCGCTGGCAGCGCCGGGGCGGTCGTCGGCGGCCGGGGCCGAAGAGAAGGTGGGCCAGAGGCCAGGTCAGCTGCCCCGACCCTCGGACGCAGCCCCAGAGCGAGCGGCAGCGGTTTCTGGTGAGGCGGGGAGGAGCTGCCAAGCCCCAGCTGGGGAAGATGTTCAACGTGGAGTCGGTGGAGCGGGTGGAGCTGTGCGAGAGCCTTCTCACTTGGGTATGTGGTGACTGGCGCGTCGGGGAAGACCCCCTCCCCCAGGCCTTCTTTCCGGGATCCCCCACGCTTGTGGCGGGGGGCGAGCGCCGAGGGCGGCGGTGCCGTCACATCCGGGGCCTGGGGCGGGCGGAGCCGGGGGCCGCCGGTGCGGGCCGCGTCAACCCCAGCGGCCGGGCCGTGCGGGGGGCGGCGGGGAGCGGCCGGGCGCGGGGCAGGGGGCGCGGGGGGACTCGGCCCCGAGTCCGAGGGAAACTTGTCGGGCTTGAGGTGTTGGCTGCTCTGCGAGTGGAAACCGGCCCGGTGGAGGCTAATGATGGGGTGCGGGCGGCACTGTGATTAGGATTGTTGTTGTTTGCAGCTGACGAGGTGCGGGCGCTTCCCTCGCGCTGCCGGGGACGCCGGAGCTCGGCTGTCTCTGCGCCCGGCGCAGCCGGTAGAGGCACTCGGGACCCCTGGTTACGACGTTCCTCGCCTTTGTTGTAGCGTTCACAGAGCACTGAGAGGGGAGCCCCTTGCGGGATGAGCCGGGCGCCCTGGAAGAGAAAAGTACTTTGAAGGGAGGGTAGGAAAAATGCGGAAGAGCACCCAGAGACGGTATTTAAGATGCGAGATACGCTTCAGAGATGAGAAAGTCAGCCGCGTGGAGATACTTATTAAAGGGATAACTATAAAAACAAATCTGGAAGCTACGTAGGAATCAGTGATGGAACTGGACGTTTTGGGTCGACGTTGTGGGCTTCTGATCTTGAATGTTGAACACTTACTTAAAATGTCACGTTTTAAAGTATCTGTTTCGTTCTAGTGCTGATTATTGTGTCTTTAGCAGCCTTTTCGAGAGCCGGACCTATAACCCAGGCTGTGTTTCACAAACCTAGGTGTCAGTTCTTGGCCTGTGTGTGTGTGTGTATAGGGTCCGCAGAGCCATGGGATAAACCTAGTGCTTTCTCCAGGAGTTTTACTCACTGCTAAAAATGTTAAATGTCATTTCTGGTATATATTGAGGTAACTACAGCATTAGGGTTAATGTTAAAGATAAGATACAGATGTCAAAAAAAGTTCTGTTGAGTGGTATCTGAGTCGTTTCAGATCTCTGAAATGTGTCACTTAACTGTGTGGGGGCATTTCATGGAAAGGTTAAAGCAGCATTGCGTTAGGTAGGTTGTAACAAAGGTAGTGTAAATACTCTGGGATTTTCGCGCGCGCGCAGTAGCAGGGGCAGAGCGAGAGGGAGAAGCACACTTCCGTGCTGAGTTGGGAGCTGGGCATGGGACTTGATCCGAAGAACCCTGAGATCATGATCTGAGCTAAAGGCAGATGCTTAACTGACTGAGCCACCCATGTGCTCCTACTCAGATTTTCATAATGTGTTCTGTGAATCAGATTATGTGTTCTGAAATAATACATGCACTGCTAGGGCTTGATATGTTCTGTAACTTTACGTTAGACTATTACTGGGATTTCAGGGTGTTTTTTGGTTTTTGCAAAAATATATAGTTAACATATAGCTTACAAATATAGTAGGCTCCAACTTCAGATAAGAAGGGTTTCATTACTGTATTTTAGAGAAGAGGGAAACTGTTAAGCTGCATAATATGGCCAAGGCATGGGAGAGATAAAGGAAAAGAATGACCACATTCTTTGATCCTATGGCAGGAATAGATTTGGCAGAGGTTGTAAACAGAAGATGAGGATCTTAAGGTGTGCTTTTTTGAGTCTGTACAAATAAGTTCCTCCCTCAATGCTAGAAAAAGGCAATAGGGCAAAGATGAGGGGCTAACTGAATCTGAAGTAGGGCTACGTGGTTTAAAGTCTAGAAAGACAAGTCTTGAAAACAGGTATATGTGAAGGCCATCTGCAAGAAGATGGTGATCATTGCAGTTATTTGAGAGAGAAATGCTAATAAAAATATAGAGGAAGAGTCTTGGAGAAGTTTGAGGAGACACACAGTATGAGAGCATCTATTTAGGATCTGGTAAATGTCAAGAAAACAGAACCTATGTTATCAGATTCCCTGAAAACCAGGGAATATGGTGTTGTAGAAAAGAATTTTTGAGTTGTCACTGGAAGGCCCAAAAGGGAAAATTTATGGAAAAAATAAGATTAGAGATTTTCAGTAACAACTGGAGGGGCAGAATCTCTGCAAAGATGTACAATTCTAAGATTTGGAAACATTTTAAAACCTTGTGCATTGAAATCTTTCAAAATAAAGTTGAGTTTAAATGCTGGCTTCCCTTTGTCATTATAAAAAGAAGAATAAATGTTTATGCAGAAAATGAGGTAGCTAAAAGTGTACATTTAGCCTCGCAATTCCCCTCATATCTGGAGGCCAGTTTATGCTGAAAACAATTCCGAAACCAAGTGTAAGGGGGAGGAAAGTATGCAATACGCTCCAAAGAAGACTCCCTTAGCACACTTGGTTGGCTGAGTCAGTAGAACTTGTGATTCTCAATCTCAAGGTCCTGAGTTCAGACCCAAGAGTTGGCATGGAACCTGCTTAAAAAAGAAAAGAAAGACTCCCATTTGGACTAATTTACTCTACATAAGCTTACAGCCATGTTGGTCATGTGGGTTCTGTGCACACAGAAGATTGGGCGGTAACTGCAATACTTGGCAAGGTACAGGCAGCTGCCGGTGACCTAGAAGATCCAAAAACTGAAAGCTCAGTACTACATGATTGATTCTGACAGCCTTACAGAATTCAAGAACCTCCATGCTCAATTATTGAAGATCATAATTAGGATCTTGAATATCAAAAGTTTATTTTCACTTAAACTTAGCAATTTAGTACTAGGTAGGAGGTAGGTAGTACACTTTAGAAATTCTTCCACTAGAAATAGTTAAAATAATGAAAACTCAGGCACTTAAAAGGGGTGACTATTAGTTGTCTGTCTAGAATTCATTTATGTGGACATCAAATTGCCTTAAATGCTGGATAAATAGTTGTTGTATCAGAGTGCCTACTAGCCCAAGAATCAAATGTTCCAAAATTTTGTTGAAAGAGGAATAGTTAGGAAAAGACAGAGTATCCTTCTACCAGTGGAAAACACCTTAAGGTTAAATTCCAAATTAGAGTTTATGCCGCAAGCAAGTTCAGCAGGATGTGCTTGAAAATTTCCACTCTACCTCCTCTCCCCACCCTCTGAGTCAAATTGTATTCTTACCTGTTAAAGAAATTTGCCCTGCCTGTTGCACCTGTCAAGCCTAATTTCTTGAACTTTACATGAAAAGATTGTTCTTTCCTAGGTGTAGAGACTAAAAAACCAGAACGAATCTGGAATGCTACCAGTTTAGTGGGAAAAGAATCATCACATAGGCTAAGTACATTTCTTCTGTGAAACCCAGCAACATTAGCATATCCTTGAAATTTTCATATTAGAGGGAGGGGGAAAAGCAGGTTCCCCACTGAGCAGAGAGCCCGAGGCGGGGCTCCATCCCAGTACTCTGGGATCATGACCCAAGCCAAAGGCAAAGGCATTAACCCACCAAGCCACCCAGGTGCTCCAGATTCTGATTTCTAACAAGTTTCCAGGTGATGCTGTTGTTAGTGGCCTGGGGACCATATACCTTCTAAGAGCAGGGATTTTTTATTTTAGCATTATTGGCATTTGTGCATTGTAGGACATTTGAAAGTAGCATCCCTGGCCTTTGCCTACTAGATACCAGTAGCACACCTATTTGTTAAAAACAAAAATGTCTCTTAGGGAGCAAAACCACCCCTGGTTGAGAACTGCTGTGGAGATACTAATTCCAGGTGATCTCCTGTATTACTTTTCTCATGCTTTTTTGGGGGAGGGTGAGATGGAGGTTGGGAGATGTTAATAGAGCGTCTTGGAATTGAAAGAGAGGTTATGATCTTTTAGGTAGAATTTCACACCTTAATGCACTTAGGTGTAATTATCTTTAAATTTTACTGTGCTGATCTCCAGACACATCCTGTAGATGTAAACTCAGTTGATGAGACTAGTAGATGATAGATATTTTAAAAATTAAAATATAATTCATATACCATAAATTTCGTTTTTTTTAAATGTTCCTTTAGAGTGTTTTTTAATGCGTTTATTATTTTAAAAAATGCATTTATTTATTTAAAGATTTTATTTATTTATTTGACAGATCCCAAGTAGGCAGAGAGGCAGGCAGAGAGAGGAAGGGAAGCAGGCTCCCTACTGAGCAGAGAGTCCAATGGGAGGCTCCATCCCAGGACCCTGGGATCATGACCTGAGCCAAAGGCGGAAGCTTAACCCACTGAGCCACCCAGGCGCCCCTCCTTTAGAGTGTTTTTAAGATTCTCTTTATTTGACAGAGCACAGGGGTGCACAAGCAGGGTGAGTGGGAGCCTCCCTGATGAGTAGGGTGCCCGATGGGGGACTCGATCCCAGGACCCCCGGATCATGACCTGAATTGAAGGCAGATGCTTAACAGACAGAGCCACCCAGGAACCCCAGAATACATGCTTTTAAAATGTACAATTCAGGGCACCTGGGTGGCTCAGTGGGTTAAAGCCTCTGCCTTTGGCTCAGGTCATGATCCCAGGGTTCTGGGATCGAGCCCCACATCGGACTCTCCGCTTAACGGGGAGCCTGCTTCCTCTTCTCTCTGCCTCCCTCTCTGCCTACTTGTGATCTGTCTGTCAAATAAATAAATAAAATCTTTAAAAAAAATTATTTGATGAGTATATTAAAAGTCAATACCCAGCCTTCTGCAACTTGCCAGATGATTCTGATGTACACCAGGTTTGGGAACTACTGCTTTAAACTTTTCAAAATACCTAGTTTACATTCATTTTCTCATTTATGCCTTTAGCAAAACACCTCTCCATAAGGTATTTTTCCCAATTGCTAGATTAAAAAACTGTTAAGAGAGGTAAAGTGGCACATCCAGGTTCACACAGCAAATTAAGAGCAAAGCTGGGGTAGAATTAGTTCATTACATTCAAAACATGCTCATTTAGGGCTTATTCTGTGTCAGAATTGTGTTAAGATTAGTGGTAAAGAGATAAATGAGATGTGGCTCTCACTGCTGTCTCTTTTTCCTCTTAAACCTGTGAGAGATTAATTTATCAACTGTAAAATGAAAGCAGGTGCTTATCTCATTTTAAACTACATTGTTATCACATTACTATTGAGGCAGCTGGAGATAATATAGAATCAGTTCCTGCAGATATTTATTTGTTCCATCTATTCATTTACTAATTATATTGAACCTCTGCTGTATATGAAGTTAGTGTCAGGGGATGGCTTCCTTTCATTACTCTCCCAAATGGATACCTAGATAAAAACCACTTACTATATGATCTCTAAGATAATTCCTTTAATTTCCACCACTGTAATCCTCACTACTCCTAAGACTTTCCCATATAGGAAATATAAAGAAGCTACTGACTGCATTTGTCTGTAGCTTTTTTTTTTTTAAGATTTGATAAATGATACACTACAGAGAAGTAGCTACTCATCTACTGTTACAAAGTGAGAAAATGACTAAAACAATTATGAGAATTAAGGACAGTTTGTATTTATCAAAAATCTTAAAATGTGCATACACTTTGACCCAGTAACTTCACTTCTAAAGAATCTTTTTTTTATTATTATTTTATTTATCTATTTGGGAGAGAGAGCATGAGCACCACCAGTGGGGAGGGATGGGGGAACAAAGGGAGAGGGAGAAGCAGACTCCCCACTGAGCAGGGAGCATGATGTGGGGGCTCCATCCCAGGACTCCTGGATCATGACCTGAGCCAAAGGCAGATGCTTAATTAACTGAGCCACCCATGTACCCCCAGTAATTTCACTTCTTGAATATGTAACCCAATAATAAAAATGTGAGAAGATTTGAGTGTTACTCCCAATATTTCCATTGTCTCTACTTAGTTGGACCTCATCTGTGTTAATAATATAAACTTACAAAAATAGGTCTCTGTGCCTCTTCCCCTCCAATCCTTTCTTCATACTGCAGCCAGGATGATCTTTATACAGCATAAATCTCATGGCTTCAGTCTCATGGAGTCCTTTGCTTAGCCACCCTCCTACCTCATTGCTCTTAGAATAAAGTCCTAACATGGCTTATGAGGTTTTGCACAGTAAATGCCCCATCTTTCACCATTATACTCTTTTCCCTCTTCCATCTCTTCCTATTCCCACCCCCCCCATCCCATGCTAAGCTGTTTTTCATTCCTAGACTGCATCCCACTCACTTCTAATCTTTGTGTTGCTGTTTGCACATCCTGTCATACTCTTTCATTTTGCAAATCTATAAACTGGGAGAGCATGGCCACATCTGTCTTTTCTCAGTGATTTATTTCCTTCTAAATCTTGGTTGCACTACTGGGTATAATCATTGTTGGCTCAGCTGTATTATCTTATGGAAATAATTTCTATTTCTCAGCCATGTCATGCTGACCAGTGCAAAGTTAGTTGTTTTTTGGTTTTTTGCAAACTTAGATCTAATTCACAGTACATTTAGAATCAAAATTGAATATCTAACCTCAACTTTAGTGAATGTGAATTCTTTATAAAGATATTTTGGTTTTGAATAAATGAAATCTCTGGCCAGCCTTAAGCACGTCTTTCTCACAAAATAGGCTTCATTTTTTTTTTTTAATTTAGTGGCTCAGTTTTTTCAAGGACCCAGTTCTTTGTATCCCTCTTCTCTGTCATAGAGTATATCAGCCTCATCCTAAAATATACTCTGTTAGCCCTAAGATGACTGCTGGTGGCAGTTGAGGCAACATACTTGACCACAGCAAGAGGAGATTGGCTCTTCTTTCCTAGAAACTCAAGTTTAAGCATCTCACTCCAGTTCTTTCATTCACATTGTCTTTGCCCCGTGAATCCCAAGTTAGTCACTGGTAGAGGAGATGGAGTTACCATGACTTGCTTAGATTGGTCATCTGTGAGGAGAAGGGATGCTAGGGTGTCACCAGTTGTCCACCTCAATTTCTTTTCTACCTAAGGGACAATGAGAACCTGCAGGAAATTTCCCATAAGGGAAAAATATTCCAACTCTACTGCTTTTTAAAATTTATTCCAACTGTCAAGATGCGATAATCACAAAAGGAAGCCTAAGAAATCTCCTGTATAATTAACCAGGGAATCTCTCCCCCCAACCCCCTTCCTTTTTTTCCCTAGATCCAGACATTTAATGTGGATGCACCATGCCAGACCGTGGAAGATTTAACGAATGGGGTTGTGATGGCCCAGGTTCTTCAGAAAATGTAAGAATTGCTTTATGTTTTTGTAAAGTCTTATATGTGAATATTTATTAGATTGAAAACATGGATGAAAAAAATGTTCACATGAAATGTGTGTTGCGTGAAGAATAAGAGCTTATAAATGTCCGTTTTAATTTTGATGGCATGTAATTGTTTGGTATAGATTGTTTGAGAGTTTAATTACGGCCATAATTGTTTAAACACTCAGTTGGTTTTAGCAGAATTATTTTTTCTCATTTTTTTAGCATAAGCTTAGCAGAAATTTTCACGTTAATGATATTTTCTCATTGTAGAAGAATCTAGAGGCTTGCTTTCTCTTTCCTTAGGATTTTGCTCAAATGTTGTTATATCTATGAAGCCTCCTCTGACCATTCATATAAAATAAGTGACAGCCATTGCCCTATACTCTGCTGTATCCCTTTTAACCTTTTATGTTCTTCTTTGAGGTATGTAACACCATCTTATATACCATATATTCATTTGTTTTGTGATGCTTCCCCACCACTCATGTGAGATCCACACAGAGGCAGGGAATTTGTTTTGTTCACAAGGTATGGTTTTTATCTGAATCATAATGAAAATGCCCTTTGTAGGTCACAAGTGGTTAAATACCATCAGTTTTTCATGATTCAGCCTGCGTCGTAGATACTCATGTCACCAAATGATTAAAAGAATAACATTCATGTGTGAGATATATGAAACATACCTGATTCTTCTAAGTACTTGAAAAAAGCAGTGGTTGTAAAATTGATACATGGCTATCTCCAACTTGAGCTAGGAAATTTTCTAATAAAACATTACTTGTAAATTTAAGAAATCATAAGGCTCGATGTGACTTGTGGGGTATACTTTTGTCTTTTGAAGCACTGAGCACTTGTAGGTCTTATGTTATTGGAAGATTTGCATATGACTAGATGGGATTTCCTGAAGTTTTGGTAAGAATCCATTCCATACCAACAGTAAATGAATTCTTCCTGTTCACTTTGCAGTGAGCTATATAGAGTTTCCCGTCTGAAAAGCAGTTCAGATGCCTGCAATTCAGAGACTCTGTGTGTCTTTAGAACAAGGGACTGATGCTTGGAAACTAGCTTGCTGTCGCTTTCTTCTGTAACTACATGGCACATCTCTTCAGATACACAGGAGCATAGACTTTTTGATGGAGCTTGAAAAGTCTCATTTGAAACCTGTTAGGCTTGGTTCTGGCACTCTGAGAACAGTGATCCTGTGACCTCTGAGTGGTTCCCTAATAATTTTTAGCCTTTGAATGGTCTAGAGAGTTTCGCTGAAGCTAAGTAAGCTTTCCAGGTATGTGTCAGTAAATGAATTTTTTGCTTAAGTTAGGGTAGGATTTCTGTCATTTGCAAAAACCAGAAGAACTGTATACATGTATTGTTTTACCAAATCAAGATCATAGCATATATTATGTTCTGCAAACTAGTTAATTTACCAAGGTCTTGTGGGCATATTTTTCATCCATACTTGGTTTTTTACCTTTTTTTCCCAAAAATGTCTTCTTTTTTTTCTTTTGTTATGGTAAAACACATACAGAAAAGTACACTAAAAAAAGTGATGAATATGTACCTGTGTATGTATATCGTGTATGTATTTGTGTATACACATCTGTGTAACCACCACCCAGATTAAAATATATAACCTGTCTAGACCCAGATGATTCCCTCACCACCCTCTCTAATCAATAACCCTTGCCCAGTAATAGCCATGATTCTGACTTCTACACCAGCAATTAGTTTTTTTTCTGTTTTTGGACATCTTATAATGGGAATCATACAGTATTTATTCTTTTTTGTCAGACTCCTTTCACTCAACGAAATGTCTGAGATTCATACTGTTGCATGTTATCTATTTTAATAACTGTATAATATGTACAGATTCAGGGAAGTTCAGTTCCTCCTTGTCTCTTTGATATTTATTGAAGGGCTACTTTGTGTCCAGCACTGGTGATACAGCGGTAAGCCCCAACCCAATGGCCTTCAGAGAGTTTATAACCTTGGGAAAACCAGATTTTTCAATAACTATGCAAACAAAATTGCTATTATAACTGGTGCTACAGGGGAGAAATACACAATGTTATGAAAGTTTGTAAAAAGACCTATTTAGCTTAAGTCACAAACATTTACCTGAAAAAATAAAGATCTTAAATCTGAAAGATGATTGGTAACAAATTTCTTAGCATACAGAAGATGGTATACAGAGGAGCCCATACCAGCTGATGGAGTATGGTCAACACCACCACCAAAAGAGAGAGGGACCATGTTATAGACTGAGAGTGGAAAGAGAGATGTTGCCAGACCATGGAGGGCCTTGTATCTTTATTCCAAGGGATATGAGAAGCAACATGGGCGGTGTGGAGGTAGGGAAGGGTTGACAGGATCAGATTTACATTTTAAGTTTTTATTTAAAATTCCAGTTAACATACAGTGCAATATTAGTTTCAAGTGTACTATGTAGTGAGTCAACACTTCCATGCAGCACCTGGTGCTCATTACAAAAGTGCCCTCCTTAATCCCCATCACCTTTTTAAACTTTCACCGTAACCATCAGTGCTCTATAATTGAGAGTCTGTTTCTTCCTTTGCCTCTCTGTTTTTATCCCTTTGCTCTTTTTTTCTTAAATTCCACATATGACTAAAATCATATATTTATCTTTCTCTAATTTATTTTGTTTAGCATAATACTCTTGCCTCAACCATGTTGTTGTAAATATTAAGATTTCATTCTTTTTTTTTTTAATATTTTATTTATTTATTTGACAGCGAGGCATCACAAGTAGACCGAGAGGCAGGCAGAGAGAGAGAGAGGGAAGCAGGCTCCCTGCTGAGCAGAGAGCCTGATGCAGGACTTGATCCCAGGACCCTGAGATCATGATCTGAGCCGAAGGCAGCGGCTTAACCCACTGAGCCACCCAGGCGCCCCAAGATTTCATTCTTTTTTGATCACTGAGTAACATTCCATTGTATATATTACCACATCTTCTTTATCCATTCATCGGTTGATGGACATTTGGGTTGTTTCCATAATTTGGCTATTGTAGATAATGCTGTTAAACATTGGAGTACATGTAGTATCTCTTTGAATTAGTATTTTTGTGTTCTTTAGATTAAATACCGAGTGGTGCAGTGGCTGTGTCATAGGGTAGAGAAGTGTGTGTGTGTGTGTGTTTGATTGTGGGGGAGGGAGGGAGAGAACAAGTAGGGCACAGAGAGAGAGGGAGAAGCAGACTCTGCCAAGCAGGGAGCCTGATGTGGGGCTCGATCCCAGGACCCTAGGATCACGACCTGAGCAAAAGGCAGATGCCTAACAGACTGAACCACCCAGGCACTCCAGGTAGTTCTGTTTTTTTCTTTTTGAGGAACCTCCCTACTGTTTTCTGCAGTGGCTGCACCAGTTTTCTTTTTTCCTTTTTTTCTTTTTTTAATTTAAAGTCCAGGTTCGTTTACATTTTGAAAATATTCTGGCTGCAGGGGTAAAATGAGTTAAAAGATGCCATAAATGATAAGGAATGATCAAGTGGAAAGAAATTTGTAGTAAATCAGAAAGGAAATTATGATACTTTAGATTAGAAGGTAGTGAAGGAGGTGGAGACAAATGGATAGACCCAAAATAATAGAGAAAACAAATGTTGATGAATGATAACGGGGTGTGAGTAAAAGGAAGGTATCAAAATTGACTTTAAATTTCCAACTCTAGCAGATACACAGAAAGGGGGACAAACCACTGATAGGGGAATGCTGAAAAGGAATCTGCTGTGGAGGAGTACTGGATATATCATGGGTTTAGTTTGGGGGACGTTGAATTTGAGTGGTATTGAGACATCAAGAGAAAATGCCAAGTTAGTATTAGATCATGTGGGTCTAAAGTGCAGAAGAGAAATCCAGATTCAATTTGGGTATCTTAATTGAAGGCATTAGTGTGGATTAAGTCACTTAGGGAATAGTATAGCATAAGAGGAAATACGTGTAGCCTTAGCCTTGAAGAACTTTGACAATTAATTCTGGTTAGAACCTCAAACAACAGAGATACCAGAGAAGTATGAGGAAAGCCAAAAGAATGTGGGGGCTAAGCAGAGAGTTTCATTGGAAATTGCAGATCTTTTCATTTTGTCTGAGCCGAGAAGTGAAAAACTGTATCTTTCTGTGGTTTTAGTAGAAATTTTATCAAGGGGCGCCTGGGTGGCTCAGTGGGTTAAGCCGCTGCCTTCGGCTCAGATCATGATCTCAGGGTCCTGGGATCGAGTCCCGCGTCAGGCTCTCTGCTCAGTGGGGAGCCTGCTTCCCTTCCTCTCTCTCTCTCTGCCTGCTTGTGATCTCATTCTGTCAAATAAATAAATAAAATCTTAAAAAATAAAGATTCATAAAAAAAAAAAAGAAATTTTATCAAATATGAATGGGCCTAAGTATGTTTCTTGTTAGTATAAGATTTTCTTTCTTCAGCTTTTTAGTCATTTCCCATCCATCTTCCCATCCAAAATGTTATTGCTATTGTCGTCTTTCTCTCTTTTTGTCCATGTAGGTTCATGCCACCGCCCTTATTTTTTAAATTAATTAATATGACTTTGTGGATTTTTTTTTTTTTTTTTAGAACAGTTTTAGCTTCACAGCGAAATTGTGATGGCAAGGAGTTGGATTATGGGATGACGAAGTTCTGGGGGTGGATGATAGTGATTGATGGTTGCACAGTGGTGTGAGTGCGTTTAATGCCACTGAACCGCACACTTAAGTTTAAATGACATTTTGTGCTGTGTATATTTTACTACTTGAAAAAAATGTTTTTAAAAATTGAATGTAAACTATAGCAAATTTTCACACACACTGCACCACTGCACAGTGCCTTCCCCCACTATCAACATATACACCAGAGAGGTATATTTGTTGTAATTGATGAACCTACACAAAAACATCATTACCTAAAGTCCCTAATTTACATTAAAGTTCACTCTGTGTTTTACATTCTCTGTATGGATTTGACAAATACGTAATATGTATCTACCACTGTAGTATCACACAAAGTAGTTTCGCTGCCCTAAAAATCCCCTTGGATCTAGTCAACCTTCCCTCCACCCCAGACCTCCAGCAACCCCTGATCTTTTTATTGCCTCCATAGTTTGCCTGTCCCAGAATGTCCTATAACTGAAATCATACCCATATGTAGTCTTCTCGGATTGGCTTCTTTCACTTCTTTCACTATTGCATTTAAAATTTCTCCATGTTGGGACGCCTGGGTGGCTCAGTTGGTTGGACGACTGCCTTCGCCTCAGGTCATGATCCCGGATTTCCGGGATCGAGTCCCGCATCAGGCTCCCAGCTCCACGGGGAGTCTGCTTCTCTCTCGGACCTTCTCCTTGCTCATGTTCTCTCTCACTGTCTCTCTCTCTCAAATAAATGAATAAAATCTTTAAAAAAAAAAAAAGATTTCTCCATGTAGCTTGATAGTTCATTTCTTTTTAGTGCTCCCTCTATAGTAAATTGTACATTTTTAAAGTATAGGATTTGATAAAAATTTTTACCTATCTAGATACCTGTGGAACTATCACTATAGGCAAGATAACGAACATATCAACACTTCAAGAAGTGTTTCAGTCCATGGGGCGCCTGGGTGGCTCAGTGGGTTAAAGCCTCTGCCTTTGACTCAGGTCATGATCCTGGGGTTCTGGGATCGAGCCCCACATCGGGCTCTCTGCTCCGCAGGCAGGGAGCCTGCTTCCCTTCCTCTCTCTTTGCCTGCCTCTCTGCCTACTTGTGATCTCTGTCTGTCAAATAAATAAATAAAATCTTGGGGGAAAAAAAAAAAAAAGAAGAAGTCGGGACACCTGGGTGGCTCAGTTGGTTAAGCAGCTGCCTTCCGCTCAGGTCATGATCCCAGCGTTCTGGGATGGAGTCCCACATCGGACTCCTTGCTCGGCAGGGAGCCTGCTTCTCCCTCTGCCTCTGCCTGCCATTCTGTCTGCCTGTGCTCGCTTGCTCTCCCTCTCTCTGACAAATTAAAAAAAAAAAAAATCTTTAAAAAAAAAGAAGAAAGAAGAAGTGTTTCAGTCCTTCCTTTGTGCCACCCTTTCTTATGCCCACGCAACCACTATAGATCAATTTGCACTCTCTAGAAATTTATGTAAATGGACTCACACAGTACATTTTCTTACTTGAGGGAGAAGGTATGGCTTCTTTCATGCAACATAACTATCTTGAAATTCATGTTCTTTCCTGTCATAGTTCATACATACTCTATGGATATACTGTGATCTAGTTATGTATTTATTCATCTGCGGATGGACATCTGGGTTATTTTAGTTTGGGACTATTACAAATAAAGCCGTCTCTGAACAGTAGCATACAGATTGGTTGTATGGATGTATCCTTTCATTTCCTTCTAATAAAATCCCACCCAGAAGTGGAATGGTTAGACCATATGGTCAGGTGTGTGTTTAATATTTAGGAGACTGCCAAAGTGTTTCCAAAGTGGATGTGCTGTTTTTGCTTCCACAAGCACTGTGTGAACGTTCTTATTTCACCAGTATCACCATCACTTGCTAAGGTCAGTGGTGGTGGGGTTTTGGGTGTACTGTTTATTAAAAAGATTCCTTTTCCATCTTTTCAGAACTTTTGATTATGTTGATTTGCGTAGTGACCAGACACCAACCATAAATGATTAGATTCTTGTTTAATTTTTACTATAGATCAGTCACTGAAAACATTAAGATATACTCTTTCCTTTTACATCTGTACATTAATAGATACAAAATGAAAACCTTTTTTTTTCTTTGAGTCTTGAGAAAACTGTGGTTTTTTGTTTTTTTTTTTTTTAAGATTTTACTCATTGATTTGACAGAGCGTACAGAGCAGATAGGAGAGAAGGAGAAGCACCCCCTCCATGCCGCAGCAGAGAGCCTGATGTGGGGCTCAATCCCAGGACTCTGGGATCATTATCTGAGCTACCCAGGAGCCCCAGGAACCCCAGTGACTGTTAAATGAACTTTCTATTTTCAACTTTTTGGTTTGAAGAAAATTAATATTGGTTTAAAAAAAATGACAAGCAGAATCCACTTTAGAGAGCACGGGATGTTTTATATGAGATAACAAGAATTTGAATTGGTTGTTTATGCTCTTAAGCCTGTGATTCTTGGTTAACCTGCAGTACTTGTGCCAAAGAACAGTCAGCACTTTGCCTGATCCAACTTCGGCTCTGAAAGAAATCTGCTTCTCCCCTGACACTACTTCTTCAGGCTTTTCAAGTGATAGCTATAATTTTCTCCCACAGTCAGCAAGAACCACTTAGCCCAGAGGTGGTACTCCTTATTGCTGCTTCCACGCCATTCTTCATCTTCCTAAATCTCTAGCTTTGAATCCTATGACATTATCCACTACCCTTCATTGTTGTTGTCATTGCTTGTCGTTTCGCAACAGTATTGGATCCTGGCACACTGTCGGCTCTCTCCAGTACTGCACTTATCTACATTCTTGGTGATTTGGGTGTATACCCAGATGATCCTTCATGTCCTTGGCTACCACTTTCTTGAACTCCTCTCCATTTACCTTGTCTTCGGTAGATTTCAGGCACGCCTTCCCATGATTACTGTATAATTACTGATAATGTGTAATCCCCCATGATCTCAGTTTTCTCATTACCACTGTCTGATTATTGTTCCCTCTTTCCATCTCCCTTTCTCTGTATCAAGTCTCCAATAATTCTTTAATTCTCTTACGTCAGTGGGATTTTAACACTGTCCACCTTCACTGTTCTTTCCTTCCTCTTATTTAGCTGAAACTTTATAGTCAATCATAATTACTTTCCTGCATACACTTTTAGCTCCCCTGCCCCTCTCATATTGTATTTGTTCCACAAAACCACAACTCTGGTTAAATCTAATGCCCTGCCAGTTCTGCTTCTTACCTACGCAGCTGAACACAGCTGGGGAAAAAATGCAAACATACTGATGAATTTCATTTTAAATTTCTCACCACAAAACTGCAAGTGTTACCTTATGGAATCCCACAGTCATACTGTGTTTCCCTAGTGTTTTCATTCGCCCACTCTTCCAGACAACTATCTTATATTTTCTTTCTTCAAACCTCCAGTGTCACCTTTCCTGTCTCTTTTATCTGATCACCTTACAAGGTAGATGCATCCTACTTCTAAGGAAGTTAAAACAAATGAAACAATTTCCATAGAATTCCATGACTACATGTACCCCTCTGCCAGCATTATTTTGACTTTGCCTTGCTACCTGTTATGATTACTTGAAGGAGCTCTATGGGGAGACCCATAGAGCTATAGGGTTGGTGGGGAAGGTTTTTATCTTAAAGTCAGTACTTACACTTTGTATATTACATCCCATTGCCTATCACCTACAAGATTGTCACTTTACCAATTTGGTTCTCTTTCCTATATCATCACTTTTCCCTTCTCTGCTGGATCATATCTACTAGCATGCAGACGGTTACTTCTTTTATCTTTAAAAATACTTATGATCTCAAGGTGCTGGTGTCTGCCTTAGCTCAGGTCATGATCCCAGGTTCCTAGAATCTGCTGTTCCCCCTGCCTGTACTTGTGTGAATTCTCTCTATCTTTCTGACAAGTAAATAAAAAAATAAAAGTAAAAATACTTCTGATCTCACTTCTGTCAATTTCTCCTCCCCTTTGTAACAAAAACTTCTTTAGAGGAATAGTCTGTATCCCGCTGTTTCAGATTCCTAGCTTCCTGCTCTTTTAAATCCACTTTTCACTCGGGGACTTTATCCCCCACCATTTTATTAAAACTGCACTTGTTAGGACCACCAATTATCTACACAGTGCTGATTCTTTTTTCTTTTTTTTAAGATTTTATTTATTAATTTGACAGAGGTCACAAGTAGGCAGAGAGGAAGGCAGAGAGAGAGAGGAGGAAGCAGGCTCCCTGCTGAGCAGAGAGCCTGGTGTGGGGCTTGATCCCAGGACCCTGAGACCATGACCCAAGACTAAGGCAGAGGCCTTAACCCACTGAGCCACCAAGGTGCCCCCACAGTGCTGATTCTAATGGCTGATTCTCAGCCCTTATCAGGACCTAGCAGCAGCATTCAAAGGATTTTACCTCCTTGTAACACTTAAAAATTTGGTTACCAGGATACTGTTAGCCTCGGGGGTTTTCTCCTGTCTCACCTGATGATCTGTTTTTTGTTTTGTTTTGGGGGTTTTTTTGCTCATTTTTTTTTCTCTTCTGTCCTACTTCTTTTTTTTTTTTTTTTTTTTAAGATTTTTATTTATTTATTTGACAGACAGATCACAAGTAGGCAGAGAGGCAGGCAGAGAGAGAGGAGGAAGCAGGCTCCCCGCTGAGCAGAGAGCCCGATGTGGGGCTCGATCCCAGGACCCTGGGATCATGACCTGAGCTGAAGGCAGAGGCTTTAACCCACTGAGCCACCCAGGTGCCCCTCTTCTGTCCTACTTCTTAATGCTGGAGTGCTTAAGGACTTGTTCCTCTACTCTTTTCTGTTTGTGTTCACTTACTTGATGACTTCATCTGGTCTCATGGATTTAAACAGCATCCATATCCTGGTGACTCTAAAGTTTATATCTCCAGCATGAATCTTTGCTTTGACCTCCAGACTTAAACTCATTATCTATTCAGTGTTTCCATTTGAGTCTCAAAGACCTCTCAGAATCTGTCATACCTAAAATTAAACTTCCTATCTTCTACCTAAAACTCAGTTGGTCAGAAATCTTCTCATTTCCGTTGTTGGCATTTCCTTCCAGTTGATCAAACCATAAAACCTTCCTTTCTTTCCCCATCCCACAACGAATCTGCCAGGAAATCTTGATAACTATACTTTGAAAATATACCTATGAAGTATATTTAAATCTGGCTTTAGCTCTGATTTCCAGTTTACAGAAGAGCACAGAGGCTAGCAGAACAATTTACACTAAATAATGTAGAAACAATCAGGCAAATCCAGAAAGTGAGCTATTTTATAGGGCAGTTGACCTATGGTCTCCTCAATAAGTCAGTGCCATGAGAAAAAAGAAACGGGGTTGACTGTTTTAAACTAAATTGCCCAAAGAGATAAGAGACAGTAACCAAATGCTTTGCGTGGTTCTTCTTGGAAATCCTATCATATGCAACAACACGGATGAATATGGAAGACATTTATACCTAGTGAAATAAGCCAATCACAGCAGGACAAATAGTGCATGACTCCACTTATATGGAAGTATCTAAAATAATCAAATGCATGGAAACAGGGATTAGAATGATGGTTGCCAGGAGTTAGCAGCTGGGGCAAATGACAACGAGTTGTGGTTCAATAAGTTTGAAAGTTTCACTTATACAAGATGAGTAAGTCTAGGGTCCTGCTGTACAACATTGTACAGCAATTACTATAGTTAATAGTATTGTGCACTTAAAATTTTGTTGAGAGGGTAGATCTCATGTTAAGTGTTCTTTCCACAATTTCAAAGACAAATGTGATGCATGATTTTTCTCGAATCCTAGTTGAACAGATCAACTATAGCAGACATTTAGAGGTTAATGTAGGAAATTTGAAAATAAGTTAACTATTACATGGTATTTGGGGAGTATTTGTGTATTAGGTGTAAATCAGAACTATAAGAAGGTGCCTCATTAGAGATGTACAGTGGAGTTTTTAGGAGTAAAATGTCAAAAAAATCAAATAATATGGAGCAAGTATGGCAGAATGTTAAATCTCTATGACTGTCATATGGTTGTTTCCTCTAACGTTTTCCCTCTCTGTGTTTGGAAAAGATTTTTTATGAAGATTTATTTATTTGAGGGGCATCTGGGTGGCTCAGTTGTTAAGTATCTGCCTTTGGCACAGGTCATGATCCATCCCAGTGTCCTGGGATTGAGCTCACATTGGGGTGCCTGCTTCTCCCTCTCCCACTTCCCCTACTTGTGTTCTCTCTCTGGCTGTGTCTCTCTTTGTCAAATAAATAAATAAGATCTTTTTAAAAATATATTTACTTAAGAGTGAGAACAATGCACTAGCAGAGGGGGAGGCAGAAGGATGTAGACAGAATCCTCAAGCTGACTCCGTACTGAGCGCAGAGCCCAACATGGGGCTTGATTCCAGGACTCTGAAATCATGACATGAGCTGAAACCAAGAGTTGGATGCGTAACCAACTGAGCCACCCAAGCACCACTAGAAAAGTTTTATAATAAGAATTGTTACTTTTCCTGCTACAACATTGGGCACCATCATCTCTTGACTTTATCATATTAATAATTTCCTGATGAGGGTGTTTCTGTACTTACCTGCCCACAGTCTAATGTGAACCCAGCAGCCAGAGTAATTTTTCAGTAAGTCAGATTTTCTGCTTAGCACTCTACATTGGTAACCCATTTCACTCAGGGTGAAAACCAAAGTACTCACAGTAGTATGTCCTAAGTGATCTGGACTACTTGTTATCTTTCTGGTATCCATTTGTTGAATGAATGAATATGAACTTATTTTGAATGAATGAATATGGACTTATTTTGACTTTGAAATTAAAAGAAAGCAGCTTTTATTATCTTTTATCTTTTGTCTCCAAGAATAGTTCGCCACCACTCTCTCATTTTCCATCAGTGATTTCCCCAATACCAGCTGGATCTCCTACAGTTCAATTCTGACGCTAACTTCTGAGTTAGTGCAAACTCCACAAGTTAAGGCCTCAGTCCCACAAAACTGCCCCAACTTCAGATGCCAGGTGCATGTGCAGTCCTTTGCACAACCACACTTCTTCCTGGCCAGCTACAATTCAGAAGTTCTGTGAACTCCCCTCCACTCCCCACCCTTTCTGTAATTCTCAAGAATGACCCAAAACTCAGGAAAGCTTTATACTTACAATTATAGTTTTATTATGAAGAATATAACTAGGGCGCCTGGGTGGCTCAGTGGGTTAAAGCCACTGCCTTTGGCTCAGGTCATGATCCCAGGGTCTTGGGATCGAGCCCCACATCGGGTTCTCTGCTCAGAGGGGATCCTGCTTCCTCCTGTCTTTTTGCCTGCCTCTCTGCCTACTTGTGATCTCTATCAAATAAATAAATAAAATCTTTTAAAAAAATATATAACTGAAGAATAGTCCGATGAAAGAGATGCATAGTACAAGGTATGGGGCTGCGGGCACCGGAGAGCTCACAGTTTCCATGCTCTCTCTAGGCATGCTACCCTCCCAGCACATCAATGTGTTCACCAACTTAGAAACTCCCTGAACCATGTTGTTTGGGATTTTTATTTGGGGTTTCATTCTATAGTTATGGTTGAAATTATGAACTCAACCACCAGCCCCTTTCTGGAGGTCAAAGTAGGGCTGAAAGTCCCAGTCCTCTAATCGAATGGTTTGTTCCTTTGGAACCAGCCGCCTGTCCTGAGGCTGTCTAGATCCATCCATGATGAATCACCTCATTAGCATAAACTCAGTTATGGTCAGAAAGCACTCATTATAAATTACAGAGGACACTTCTGTCACTTGGGAAATTCTAAGGGTTTTAGGAGCTCAGTGCAGGAACCATGGACAAAGACCAAATACGTTTTTTATTATACCACAACCACATATTGATTGAAAGACTAAGAGCAAAAGTAGTAAATTACGCCTCTAAGAGCCATTAGGTTAGCTTTCAGAGTTTAAGAAGCGGGGTGGGGGGGTGTGTGGGAATAGATGAGACCAACAGAGAGAGAATGAAGGTCAAGCTGGGGACACTGGTGGAAAGCCTCTTAAATGAATACTTTTCTTTTTTTAGTACCCCGAGTTGCTGGGTCTTGGCTTAAAGCCTATCCCTTATGTGCCTTTATTGCTTAATTTGACATAGTAGGAGCTAAGCATAATTTGCTATATTTTTGTTCTCATTATAGATCTGAAAGTTATAGCTAACCCTTGAATATGCATTTAATGGCAAGGAACCAAAATGATTGTTTTGGATAATTAAAAGATAATTAGAAAACAGGCTTAAGAATCAACATATCTAAAATGTACTAAGGTTTGCTAATAAAAATGGCCATATTAAGAGATGGAATCAAAATTTAGTGTTGGTTTTGAACCCATCTTAATTTGGCTGAGTTCAATAAGAGTATTATAGTGCTTAAATAATTTTAGCAGTGCAAATGCAATTTAATATGTTTATTTTTGTAAAGGCAATTAAGTGCAGGCAGATAATATATTTCTGGAATTATGTTACAGATTAAAGTTAATGGGCTTTTTTTTTTTTTTTTTTTTTTTTTAAGTTTAAACTAGGACCAGTTCATAAGTTATAGTGAAATAGATGTCTTGCTGGAAAAAAATCTAAGAAAATGGCTTTGTATGTTTCATGGGTTCTTTTGTTTGTTTTCCTTAGCAAGAGTGAGGACATAGTAAGAAGCTAAAGATAGCTTCTTACTCATGAAGAACACTCCAGTAAGATTATCAGTTGTTATTTACATGTCTGTGTTATTAAGATTTTGGAGAAAAATGCCTTTATGTTGTTTGGTCATAGCCTGAGAACATTGATTGGGGGGTACTTAGAAAACATTGCTGAAATTGTAAACTCCTTACAGAAACAGTTATGGCTAGATGCGTACATATTGAATCAAAGTTTATTACTAGGAAAAGTCACACTGGATGTAAGAAGATTGTAAGACTACTGTTCTTGCTGTGTTCCGCCCAAGTAGTTGACTGGAAGTTTATGGATAAAAAGTACTTTCACTTTCCAAATGTATTTCAGTCTGCAGTTACTGAGAACCTGCTATGTGTCAGACATGAGGTATTGGGAATTAGTGAATGAGAACAGATACCTGCCCTGAACCATGTTAGTCCCTCTCTCCTTGTGACACAGTTTATTCAGCATGAAGGACATAATGAGCCACAGAAACAGAACCTTAGTGTTGTTTGCTCGAATCAGTTTTGTGTTGAACTTTACTGATCTGTTTTTAACAAAAATGCTTCAGCTGCCAACTCTGCTACTTAATTATGTGATCGAACTTGGGGAAATTACTTGATTTCTGAGTCTGATACTCCTTAAATGATAACAGGGATAGTAATTTCTCCCTTGCAATGTCATTGTGAATGTAAGTGCCTGATCAGTGCCTAGTATATTATTGGTGCTTAGCAGCGGTTTTGTTGTCTTCCCCTCCTGGCTCAGACATGATTCTGAGATTTTGATTTGGTGATCTTTTAAGGAATAAGCAAGCTGTATCATAGTTTTGATTTGCAATATTTTATTCAGTATTTCTGAGTTCTTTTACTTATAACTATTGCTCTAAGTTGCAAATTAAGTATCCTAGGAGTTCTTGCAGTATGTCATTTCTTAGACACCTTTTAAATTAATTTGAAAGTAAACTCTGCCCCCAACATGAGGCTTGAACTCATGACCCCAAGATCAGGAGTTACATGCCCTACTGACTGAATGAACCAGGTGCACCTTCTTTAAAACATTTTAAAGCACTCTTTTTTTATAAGTTTATGTGCTTGCTGGTGAAGTTTAAGTATCTTAGTTGTGTGACCCTGAATTGCCACTGAGCTAGTAAGTTCGTTCCCTTCGGCTTTGAGTAATAATCATCAGCCACAGAGCAACAAACTCAGATTGCCGGCCGCATGTGTCTTTTTTGGTTGGAAACACTGACACTTAGTTGGCAATGACTGTTTTTTAGATTTTTCAAGTATCAAACAATATTGATTATTTTCTAATTTCTGAATTATTTTTATAATGATTCTACAGTGTTTTAGTAGAATTCACTCAGTTGCTTTTCTTTGCAATATCTACTTTTATAAGAGGTTTTAAGGAAAAAGGACACTTTCTGGGGTGGTCTGCCTATTTTGTAACAGTCAATTCTCTGAAAATTTACCCTTATCCTGCCAGGTGTGGGCATTCTTCCTCCTAAAATTGTGTGTGACCTACTTGCAAGCCTTTTATCCTTTTGGTCACATATAAATTGGATTAGGGATTAAAAAGAGACTCTAGCTGGATTATTTGGAATGATCTGGGTATTTAGAAGTGGGACCAAATGAAGACTGGTCTTTAAACTACTTGTGTGAACTAAAGTGTTGAAGACTGAGAACGTGTTTGCAGCTATCTTCAGCACTGGACACGGAGAAAAAGAAAACGTCAGTCTGCAGAGAGAATGGTATAGATGAGCAGAAACAAAGACTAAAGTCAGAAGGAGAGTACTATCTGGGTTCCTAACAGCTTCCTGGGTCTTTATTCTAGTGCTTTGTGAGTCCTAGTTATCCTTCAATATCGTAACATACCTCAGTGATCTTCCAATAAGTTTCCCTTTCTTGTACAAGGCTGCTCAAAATTCTGTTACTTAATTTTTATTCCTTTTTTTTTTTAAAGATTTATTTATTTATTTGACAGACAGAGATCACAAGTAGGCAGAGAGGCAGGCAGAGAGAGAGAGGAGGAAGGAGGCTCCCTGCTAAGCAGAGAGCCCGATGCGGGGCTCGATCCCAGGACCCTGGGATGACCAGAGCCAAAGGCAGAGGCTTTAACCCACTGAGCCACCCAGGCGCCCCAATTTTTATTATTCTTTTGTTGAATTTCTAAAGCTAGATTAAGCTTAAAAATAAAATGGGTATGAATATCCACATGCAGAAGAAAGAATTTAGACCCCTCCCTTAAACCATACACAAATGGATCCAGACCTAATTACAAGAACTAAAACTATAGAACTCTTAGAAAAATGAAAGGACGGCTCACAGAATGTGAGAAATTATTTACGTGTTTCATGACTGAGAATGCGCTTTTTTCTTGAATACTAAGGGGGGGGACCGCAAACTCAAAAGCAGCTCTTAGAACTCAGTGATAGGGGCACCTGGGTGGCTCCGTGGTTTAGCCTCTGCCTTTGGCTCAGGTCATGATCCCAGCATCCTGGGATCAAGCCCCCACATCGGGCTCTCTGCTCAGCAGGGAACCTTCTTCCTCCTCTCTCTGCCTGCCTCTCTGCCTACTTGTGATCTCTGTCAAATAAATAAATAAAATCTTAAAAAAAAAAAAAAACCTCAGTGATAAAAAGGACGACCCAATTTTTAAGTAGGCAGAGACTGAATAGACTTTTCTCCAAAGAGAATATGCAAATGGCTAATGCTTAACATGATTTGTCATCAAAAATATAAATCAAGACCACGGTGACATCCCACTTCACATCCACTGGGATGGCTATAATTAAAAGGATAGAAAATAACAAGTGTTGGCATGGCTGTGGAGAAATTGGAATCAACATAACATTGCTGGTGGGAATGTAAAGTGGTGTAAATACTTTGGAAAACAGTTTGGCCTTGTTTCAAACACAGTTACCGTGGGACCAGCAGTTCCACTCCTGGGCATATGCCCACAAGAAACATGTTCACACAGAACTGGTGAACGAATATTTAAAGCATCATTATTCGTAATAGCTAAAGAGTAGAAACAACCCAAATGCACATCAGCTGATGCACGGATAACCAAAATGTATTATATCCATAAATGGAGTATGGTTGAGTCATAAAAAGAAATGAAGTGTTAATATAAACTGCAATATGAATGAATCCTAAAACCATCCTAAATGAAAGAAGCCAGACACAAAAGACCGCAAAGTGTATGATTTCATTTATATGAAATGTCCAGAATAGGCAAACCCATGGAGACAGAAAGGCAATGAGTAATTTCCAGGGACTGGAGAAAGGGTAATAGGCAGTGATGGGTAGTAGATAAAGGATTTTGGGGGAAGATGGAGATGGCCTAACATTAGATTTAGATCATGGTTATGGTCCTACAACTCTGTGAATATACTAAAATTCATTCCACTGTATACTTTAAATAGATGAGTTGTATGGTATATGAATTATATCTCGACAAAGCTATTGTTAAAAGCCATATGAAACAGGCTCCAAAAATAATTATGAAATAATAATAAAAATAAAATTTTTAGAAATAAAAAAATAATAGATTTCTAGAGGTGACTTTAGTTGTAACCATTTTTTTTTTCATAAATTTCATACCTAAATACATTTTAATGACATAGAAAATTGTGAGTCGCATGGTACTTCATTTAAAAATATGAATACAATTTAGTGCTGATTGTATCAGTTTGAGTGACAGTTAAAATGAAATGTAGATTTTTTTTCCCCCTAACATTTCTTTCATTGCCATTATATTTTGGGGGTGAACGGAGACAGTTGTGGCATTCTGAAAAAAATCTCTGAGCTTAGCACTTGCTAAAGCAGGACAAACATTAAGTGTTCAATCTGTGGTCTTGAATAAACAACTTAAGGTCTTGGAGCATTGGTTTCAAAATTTTAAAGTGAGGATCATGCTGGGCCAAAAATTTTTTTTTCTTTCTATAGTAGTTTGGGGAGATTTTCCTAAGAAAAATAAGTATAGGTACATTCATAGGTGCTTTAATTTGACCACACCAGTATTATTTAGATTTTAAGCATTTTGCAGAAAGTGTCCAACTTGTCTAATGCTTAGTATTGCATGTGAGAAAATGGGTTTTCAGTCTATACTATTTATTTACTTATTTATTTTCATTCTATATTATTTAGAAATTGAAATTTTGAATCACTTGAGTGGAGAAGTCAGTTAAGCATCCAATGTGTCATCAGTTTTGACTGGTTTTAGATATTATTGTATCTAAAAATTATGTTAATTTTAGTGTAGCTGATTCATCTATAATTAGTTTTTTCTTAATGTATCAACTGTAATCATTTTTCACCTTTTAGTTTTTGATAATACATATATGCTTTATGATGCACAGATAACAGGTCGATTTTAGAGAAGTCTGGTATAATTGTATCCGGTCTCCAGACTGCGTTATTTAGTGACAAATATGTGGTAAATACACTTTTATGTTGCAGTTACGTGAGGTTATGGGATAGGTTTCTGTTTTTTTTTTTTTTTTCTTTAAGCTTGATAGTTGCATGATTAATATGCTGGTTTTTTCTTATTTGCAGAGATCCTTCATATTTTGATGAAAATTGGCTAAACAGAATCAAAACTGAAGTAGGAGATAATTGGAGGCTAAAGGTATTTTCTTTTTATTTTCCCATCTGTTAAATAGTCTTTCAGTTGTTTGTATATAATAACTGTTGAACTTCCATCTGATGTGTTCACTGAACTTCAGAAACCCAGATTGCCTGTAGTAAAATAATCCAGAATTAAGGATTAGAGGTAACTTGAAGTTTCTCACAAAGATACATACATAGTGTAAGTCAGTGGGACACAGTGACAGTGGGCATGGACTCTAGAGCCAAGGTGCCTGTGTTTGTATCACAGCTCTACCATTCAGTGTCTGGGAAAGTCTGATCATTCTGTACCTCAGTTCCCCATTTGTAAAATGAGGATTGTAATAGGATCTACCTCACAGAAATAAGTGAGTTAGTATATATAACATATTTGGGATAGTGCATATGTAATGTTAGTTGCTAGAGTTGTTATTAATAATGAGAAAATATTGGTCAATGCTAACTGAGCACAGAACACTAAGAGAATGAAGTATTTTCATTTCTTTTCTAGTAGCCTTAAGTTCTAGTATTTCTCAGGCTTCTTTGAGAAAGTCAAAACCCACAAAAAGAGGGGTGCCTGAGTGTCTCAGTCGTTAAGCATCTTCTTCAACCCAGGTCATGATCCCAGGGTCTTAGTGTTGAGCCCTGCATCTGGCTTCCTGCTTCTCCCTCTCTCACTCCCCCTGCTTGTGCACTCTCTCATTGTGTCTCACTCTGTAAAATAAATGAAATCTTTTAAAAAATGCAAAAAAAAAGAAAAGAAATACAGTTTACATTGTAGCCTCCTGTCCACCTAAACATGTGCACAAACATAGTTGGACAAGTTTTTTCCATTATTCTAGGCACTGACATTTTGATTTTTAAAAAATTAGTTGCAGGGGCGCCTGGGTGGCTCAGTGGGTTAAGCCGCTGCCTTTGGCTCAGGTAATGATCCCAGGGTCGAGTCCCGCATCGGGCTCTCTGCTCAACAGGGAGCCTGCTTTCCTCTCTCTCTCTCTGCCTGCCTCTCTGTCTACCTGTGATCTCTGTCTGTCAAATAAACAAATGGAAACTTTGAAAAAAAAAATTAGTTGCAACCCACTAAATTAGTTTTATATTTTGAAATAATTCTAGATTCACAGGGGGCTGCCAAAAAATGTAGAGAAGTTCTATGTATCTTTCACCCAGTTCCCTCAGGGTTACATCTTGCATAACTATAATCCAATATCAAAACTAGGAAACTAACATTGGTACAAGTCAATTCATTCAGGTTTCACCAGTTTTACTTATGCCATTTGGTGTTTGTGTGTACACTTCTGTGTAGCTCTAGCAATAATGTAGTTTCCTGTAATGCCCACTACAGTGAAGACACAGAACTATTACATCTCTGCAAGACTCCACATGCTTCCTTCATGACCACATCCACACCACATACTCCCCACCCTATTACCTAGAAACCATTAATTTGTTCTCCGTCTCTATAATTTTGTTACACTAAATTGATTTTTATGACCCAGTGATGATTATGACTGCCAGTTTGGAAAGTTCTAGAACCATTTCTCTTTGATATAGAAGGTATAGACTCAGAAATGCAAATGAGTGAGCATGTGAGGTCCCTGGACTTGAAATGTTAAGCTTGGTTTGTCTTTATATTTCTTCCATAAAACACATACTGATAAAAAAGTAGTCATTGATTGTTTAAATATTGGGTCTGCCAATATTTTGTTTACTAGGCTAGAGTGAATGAATGGACACTGATTTAAGCCACTATCTTAATTTCTAAATAATCTTTCAAGAATAGACAATTCAATGACACACACACATATATATATATATATATATATAATATTTTATATATAACATGTTAAAATATTTTACATATATGTATATACATTTTTTTTTTAATTTTTTTAGACAAGGAGCGAGGGAGGGAGGGACAGAGTGGGAGAGAATCCTAAACAGGCTCCACACCCAGTGCAGAGCCCACTATGGGGCTTGATCTCACAACCCTGAGTTCATGACCTGAGCCAAATACAAGAGTCATTCACTCAACTAAGCCACACAGCCATGCCTAAATGATTACCTTTTAATATTATAACGTGTAAAGCAGTTCTGGATATTTAAAATAATGCTACTGATCAATTTGTGTTTGCTTGGTGTCTTGACCAAAGAGAGAGTTATATATCCTACCTTCCATGCATGTAGCACACATATAAAATGCACACTGTCTTCAGTGTCATGAGTGTGGCAGGGACAGTAATATAGAGAAGAGGGGAAAACTTATATTCTTTATATTCAGAACTGGAAAAGTCAGTTCTGATTTGCATTCCTATTCTCTGTATTATATCTTACGTTATATTTCTTCAATTTTAAGGTATCATTGATTATATAGCTCTTTTCAATGGGAAGTAAACTATCATTTTATTATTTTTTTAAGACTTTTTAAAAAATTTATTTATTTGACAGACAGCGATCACAATCAGGCAGAGAGGCAGGTAGAGAGAGAGGGAGAGGAGGAAGCAGTCTCCCTGCCAAGCAAAGAGCCCGATGCAGGGCTCTATCCCAGGACGCTGGGATCATGATCTGAGCCGAAGGGAGAGGCTTTGACCCACTGAGCCACCCGGGCACCCCTAAACTACCATTCTAAATGAACACATTTCATCAATGAACATTGATTTTTCAGACATTTTAATTTTAAATGTTAAAATACGAAAAAAATGAACATTGTAGAATAAAGGAAATAAAATGTATTATACATTTTCCGTGTCTCCAATTTTTTCTAGAAGTATAAACATGATAGTTTTCTTTATGAGCTGTTTTTTTAAATAAGTTTTCAGGGCACCTTGGTGGCTCAGTTGGTTGAGCATCCAGCTGTTGGTTTCAGCTCAGGTCATGATCTCAGGGTCATAAGATTGAGCCTCACTTTGGGCTCCATGCTCAGTAGGGAGTCGCTTTTCTCCTTTTCTCTGCCTCTGCCCCCCCAATCGCAACATTTGTGTTGTTTTTCTCTCTCAAGAAAAAAAATGTGTGTGTATGTATAAATCTTTAAAAAAAAAAAAAGGTTTCAGTTTCTTTTTTCCCTTAAAATAATGTCTGATTGCATTGGATCACACGCCACTTTTACTTGATAGTCACAGGTTCTGCTGTCTTCTGTCCTAGGACATCTTCAGCTACTAACATGGAGTAGGGACATTTAGGTAGATGGTCAACAGAATCATAATGTGTACACACTTAACTTAACACAAATTTAACTGTATGAGTTGGGTCAAGAAAGAAAAGGGAAAAAATAATAGCTTAAGTAGTATAGGTGACATAGTATTGGTGATAGCTACCTGTCATTTCACTCAGATAGCGTATAGGCCAGTGAACTCTTGCTTTGGAGTGGCTGAGTGAGAGGAAACACGTTGTTGGTCCCTCCCCTTATCTTGTTTCTAGGATGCTTTTTTTTTTTTCAAAGTAGACTGCGAGTCCAGTATGGACTCCAAGGTGGGGCCCGAACACATGACTCTGAGATCAAGACCTGAGCTAAGATCAAGAGTTGGATGCTCAACCAGCTGAGCAACCCAGGCACCCCAGAATGCTTCTTATACCACAAGTATCTTGCAGTGCTTTATACTAGCATTTCAAAACATAATAGTATTTCTTTAACCATATGGCTCCTAAATATTTACTTTGGTGCTTAAATAAATGAAACCACAATCTTTTCTGCAGTTAGATGCTCTGCCACTGAGCTGTACCCCCTCACAATCTTTTCTGACGGTGGAGAGAACTTGGAGACATTATACTTTGGTTACTTTAAGAGATTATCAGTTTTTGTCAGTGTAATTATAACACTGAAAATTTAACATGATTGGAAACAATTTTTTTTAAGATTTTATTTATTTATTTGACAGACTGAGATCACAAGTAGGTAGAGAGGCGGGCGGACAGTGAGGAGGAAGCAGGCTTCCTGCTGAGCAGAGAACCTGACTCGGGGCTCAATCCCAGGACCCTGAGATCATGACCTGAGCGGAAGGCAGAGGCTTAATCCACTGAGCCACCCAGGCACCCCTGGAAACAATTTTTTAATTAATCTTTTTTTTTTTTTTGAGATTTTATTTATTTGTCAGAGACCGAGAGCAAGCACAAGTGGGGAGCGGTAGAGGCAAAGGGGGAGCAAGGAACCCGACTTGGGATTCGATCCAGGACCCTAGGATCGTGAAATGAGCTGAAAGCAGATGCTTAACTGACTGAGCCACCCAGGCATCCCTGAAAACAAATTTTTTTTTTTAAATATTTTATTTATTTATTTATTTGAGAGACAGAGATCACAAGGAGGCAGAGAGGCAGACAGAGAGAGGAGGAAGCAGGCTCCCTGCTGAGCAGAGAGCCTGATGTGGGGCTCGATCCCAAGACCCTGGGATCAGGACCTGAGCCGAAGGCAGAGGCTTTAAACCACTGAGCCACCCAGGTGCCCCTGAAAACAAATTTTTTTTAATAAATCTCTTGAGATCACTTAAATTGAGCCATTGATAAATTGATAGTCCTTTTTTGATGATTAGGGTAGTTCACATGTACTGTTGAATTTTTTTTAGTATTTATTATGATTAATAGAATAATTAGTTGGTTCAGAAATTTTTAAGATTTTATTTCAGAGAGAGTGAGCAAGTATGTGGGGAGTGGGCAGAGGGAGAGAGAGAGGAAGAAAAGTAGGCTCCCCACTGAGCTGGGAGCTCAGTGATGTGGGGCTTGATCCTAAGACCCTGAGATCATGACCTGAGCCAAAAGCAGATGTTTAACTAAGCCACCCAGCTGCCCCCAGAAATTTTTTATGTTAAATTATATTTTGATTTGTGCTTACCTTTTACGCAGTTGTTTTATTTCTCTCTAAACAGATAAGCAATTTAAAGAAAATTTTAAAGGGAATCCTGGATTACAATCATGAGGTAAGGACTTTTTCTCACTCTGCTTTGAAGTATTACTATAGGATAATTTAATTTTACAATATTTTTCAATAGTTTCAAGTAAAGGAAAATTTACCCAAAATTTACCACTTATCTTCCACTGTATGGTTTTTAGGATGTTGGTTCAGACAGCTATCTATTAGGTAGGTAGTAGGTAAATGCTCTTTTTCACTGTAATATAGATAGTTTGTAGATGATTATTAATTTGTTATATTTCCTTTTCTGCCATCTGTTAACTCTTCCTTTCTCCCCTTGTGAAGGTGGTTTAGAATCCTGGTATCATAATAGCCAACTCCCTTGCTTACTTTAGTTTTATTTCTTGGCAGACCCTCATCCCTAGATTAATTCAATTTATTCTCTGAATCTAACATCAGAACAGTCAAGGCATACCTTGGGGGAAAAAAATCAGGCAGTAGAACTAGTTTTACTTTAAAATTTCATGATCACAGATGTCAAATGGACATAACATACCCTGGAAGCCCCACAATTTTATCTGCATTTATACCTACGTCTATACATACATAAATCATTTATCTTCACAACTCAGTAAGTGCTCCTGCCGTCCACCCTATTACTCAAGCCCAAAACCTATAAATAATCCTGTAGTCCTTCTTTGATATCATCATAAGACTTACTAGTTAAATCTCCAAAATAACAGCTTTTTCTATCTCTAACTGCTACCACCTTCTACCAAGCCATCATTAGCTCTTGCTTAGATTTCTAGAGTAGTCTGACTGGTAATCCTGATTTCACCCTTGCCTCTCTACAGTCTGTTCTTATTCTACACTCTAAAACCTGAATATTTTTTTTTTTAAGATTTTATTTTATTTATTTGACTAACAGAGAACACAAGTAGGCAGAGAGGCAGGCAGAGAGAGGGGATGGGACGCAGGTTTCCTGCTAAGCAAAGAGCCCAATGCGGGACTAAATCCCAGAAGCTGGGATCATGACCTGAGCCGAAGGCAGAGGCTTTAACCCACCAAGCCACCCAGTCCCCCAAAAAGCCTGAGTAATATTTAAAAATATAAGTCTGATTATGCCACTTTTGTGTCTTTTATGGTTTCCTGTTGTATTAAGAATCATATTTCTACCTGTTACCATGAGCCACCAGACACTGCGTGACCTCTTTAACCTGTTTACCCATAATGCTAGAGCCATATTCATTCTGCTTCTGTGTTGTTGTTGTTGTTGTTTAAAACAGATTTTCTTTATTTATTTGACAGAGAGAGGTCACAAGTAGGCAGAGAGGCAGGCAGAGAGAGGGAGAGGCAGGCTCCCCGCTGAGCAGAGAGCCCAATGCGGGCTCCCAGGACCCTGAGATCATGACCTGAGACAAAGGCAGAGGCTTAACCACACTGAGCCACCCAGGCGCCCTGGTTCTGTTTTTAGGATTTTCTTTTTTCACTGTATGCTTATAGAAACTTACCCTTGGGCGCCTGGGTGGCTCAGTGGGTTAAGCCGCTGCCTTCGGCTCAGGTCATGATCTCAGGGTCCTGGGATCGAGTCCCGCATCGGGCTCTCTGCTCAGCAGGGAGCCTGCTTCCTCCTCTCTCTCTCTGCCTGCCTCTCTGCCTACTTGTGATCTCTCTCTGTCAAATAAATAAATAAGATCTTAAAAAAAATTAAAAAAAAAAAAAAAAAAAGAAACTTACCCTTCGCATATATTTCATTTCATTTGGGGCCAATTTCCCCATGAAGGAGTCTTTCATTCTCCTTCCTGATATACGTGTTTGGCTATCAGCATTTTGGAGTCAAATAGAGTGAACATGTTTGGGGGGAATCTTACTGTTGGGGCAAGAACCTATATTTAATCTCTCCTCTTTCTGGTACCCCCTTGTTCAGGCTGTACTTTGAACTTCAGAGAAATTGTCTTTCTGGGGTGGTGAAGAGCTCAAAGTACTCAGTTTCTTTGGTCAGTGTACATACATACCAGATTGGGGTCTAAGTTGTGGTGATGGAGGTTGTTATAACTTAGGTATGGGAGATAAAAGAAATTGGGCCTGAAGCTGACATAACAGCTCTGTTGTTAGCAATGAGTTTCTGGTGCTGACAAACTAATCTGTATCAAATGTTTTATTTGGATGTAAAATATAAGTGTAATTCTAATCCTGTTGTCTCCATTCAGATTTTAGGACAGCAAATTAATGACTTTACCCTTCCTGATGTGAATCTTATTGGAGAACATTCTGATGCGGCAGAGCTCGGAAGGATGCTTCAACTCATCTTGGGCTGTGCTGTGAACTGTGAACAGAAGCAAGGTAATTTATATGTTAGTGTATGCATTTAAAATAATTAAGGAAATTAATAATTAAGGAAAGTAATACATATTGTATATATTACTTATAAATAATATCTTCAATAATATCAACAATAATATCTTCATAAGGCCATCCTCAAACAATGCCATTTTCTTTTTCTCCCTGCAAAGTAGGCTCCACACCCAACATGGGGCTCCAGCTCATGACTCTGAGAGTTCAGGAGTTGTCCACTGTACCAAATGAGCCAGCCAGGTGCTCCAAACAATGCCATTTTCTGTAATTTTTCTGGTACTTTGTTTGCAAGTAGAAGAGTTTTGCAATTTAGATTAAACTTGATTGTGATGCTATTCTTTTCCTTTAAGCAAGACTACATAATTCTTTGGATTATTTTTAACTACACTGAATGTGATCAAATTTACTGTTAATTGGACAAGGTCCAGCTAAATTAACATCAGTAATAATGAGAAGGTTAAACTGGATCAAATCAGCTCTGGGCACTTAAAATTGGATACTTTAAATTACAAGTATGAGGGATTTATATCACAGAATTTACTGAACTCGTGCATTATGCCAGGGATAGGAACACAGTGCCAGACAGAACAGACACCGCACCTGCCCATGTGGAACTGTTCGGTGAGTGGAGGGGAGGGCAGTAAGCAATGCCACACACAGCTGTGTGTTCCAAGTGGTGATGAGTGCTGTGAAGGTAAAGTGTAATGGGGGAGCTGGTCCAGGCATGGGCCAGGGAAGTTATTTAAGCAAAATTGGAGAGAAGGATAGACTAAGAGTAGTCTGAAGAGTAGGAACTGAATGTCAGAAAGACTTAGGTTACCTTTGAGAGGTTTAAAAAAAAAAAACACAAATATAATTAGAAAACAGTGAGGAAGGGAAGAAGGGTGATGAAACAGAAGGGGACTATTCTAAATAATGATTAAATAGTATTTTACTATTATACTAGACTATGACCTTCATAGGAGACAGATTTTTTTTTAAGCCCAAAGATTTTTTACTTATTCCTTTTACCTAACCCCTGGTGATGTAAAATAGATTTTTATTTGACTTGTCTATACATTTTAAGTGTTCTTGTGACAAGTTTAATAATGGTCAACGTTGTTTTCTTGAAGCTATGGCTAGTATTTGGTCTGTGATCTGAGTTTTTTCTAACAATGTATTTCTCTTTGTCCCCATTCTTTTTAGATTTTTAGCATGCATGCTCTTAAAGTAGGTTTTAGTTTGCTTATTCAGTTCAACTCAAGAATTAAAATAGAGAATTTTCTACACTTGTGCATTTTGTATATTACTAAAATATCTAAACGTTTTTTGCCGAAGATTAGAAGATTCATATAAATAAGATTTAAAACACATTAAATCTCTAAGTAAATGCTTTGATTTTAAAGGGGGTATGAAAATTTATTTAATAAAGTTCGCTGAATTCAAATAATGACCTCTTATATGTTTATTCTGTTAAGAGAGTCATCACCTCTTAGAAGCAAAGAGCTATTAAGAGTTGGCTAATTGGATTTACCACAGGGTAGAACTAGGAGAACACAAGGATGTTTCCTATATCCGTAGTCCTGTGGAAAAGCAGACAATCGAGCTGCTCACACAGACTAAGTTTCTCCTGTAACACCTAGGTTCGGTTTCTCCCCTGAAATTGTTTATAAATGATGAAAACTTTGAATGGGATTTTTAACATCATATTTATCCAGAGGGCATTCTGTTTTCAGAAACAAAGTTGAGAGCTAAGAATCAAAGTAAATTAATTCCTGAGTTCAGTATTACTTGTTACTGCACATTTCTGATGTATAATGTGAGGCTTACTAAAGATCTTCCATTTGCTACCTGACTGACATTGGACTAGGCACTCAGCCTGTTTCCTCAGCTACAGAATGAGGATGCAAAACCTGGTGGTCATGAGGAATGAATGAAATTGTGTATGTGTATTTGCTTTGTAATCCGTAAAGCACTATACAAATAAAAAAGGCCTTATGTTTAGATGAGTTTTCAATTACTGGAGGTAAGAAGTGATTGCTCAGAACATTGACCTAGGATACTTTTATCTTGGCCATCTGACTTCTCAAATTGGGGAAAATAAATGATGCTAAAATTGAAAAAGCAAAGATAAGTAGTAGAAAACACACTGAATTACTGAATGTCTCTCTTCTGCCCAGTGCTCTACTAGGTACTAATAGAACAAAAAATACTTTTTACACATTAGGAAAACTAAGTATTCTATAACTTGCCCAGGATTTCTGGTTTGTGAAAAGCTAGGCAAGGACAACAACTGATGTCTCTCCATGTTTAAACATCATATTCTTTATACTAATCTGCTATAAATTCTGGCCCTAAAAGCTAAGTTTTCAGGATAATTTGCTGACCTAGCATACCTCATTATCCAGCCTCATAGATCTGTACCCAATAATCGTATATACTTGTATTTTGGACACTAAAGATTTGTAAGGTTTTTGTTGGGGTTTTTTTTTGTTTTGTTTTGTGTTTTGGGTTTTGTTTTGTTTTGTTTTTTTGCTTTTTACAGATTGTACATTAACATAGTTCTCGTTGTCATTTTACCATGTAGCATTTTACGGTGTTCGCGGGGAAGGGCCTTGACGTGGCAACACCGCTTCTTAACTAACGCTTCCCCTCTCACACCTAACTAACTTCCTAACCTCCCTGTTCCCGCTGTTATTTTCTTCACTTCCAGTCGGTTGTCATTAAATTTTCCTTCCCCGTTATCAGTGCCACTGCTTTTTCTTTTCTATGTTCACAGTCTTTTATTTCAAGAGCTGTTTAGTCATCCTAGCTGTACCATTTTCTCCAGCGTCTTGTGATTTTTTTGTTTCATACCTCTGAGCAGAATATCAAAAAGTACTCCTTTTTATTCCAAGATTTACAGGATGCTCCTTGTTAACAAAACAAAAAAAACTTAGGGACGCTTGGGTGGCTCAGTAGGTTAAGCATCTGCCTTCGGCAGATCATGATTCCAGGGCCCTGGGATCAAGTCCCACATCGGGCTCCTTGCTCAGCAGGGAGCCTGCTTCTCCCTCAGCCTGCTCTGCCTGTTCTGCCTGTAGCTCTCCATGCTTCTGCTTTCTCTCTGACAAATAAATAAATAAAATCGTTAACAACAACAACAAAAATTGAGCTCAGAATAAAGGATTTTTTTTTCCAAATAGTTGTTCTTGAACATTCTTACTGTTATTCTAAGAAATGCCTGTGATTTAAGGGTGTTGTGTATATTTGTATGTCACCACACATTTGATTGGGTAGAAGTATCCTTAGAACAACACTTGCTTAAAAATATGTTTTTGATTAACAAAAAGCTTTGGCATTAACAACCAGAATGTCAGAATTTAGTAGTGCTGCCAAAACACTCTCGTTTTTTTAAATGAGATCCATCACGCAAAGCATTATACAGCTTGACATTCCAAATAGATGACTCTTTTACCAAAAGATCACTTTAACAGTTTCACAGTGAGACTCCGTCATGTAATACTTGAAGTGCTGAGACAAGCTTCTGGTATATGTGTGGAGAGGTTTTTTTGGATGTATGGGAAGAGAGGCAGGTTGAGGCTAAAATTCCCTAATTACTTTACTCTTCTAAATGTTACTTATTAAAACATATTTACCATATTTGTTAGAACCCAGATGGCCTGTTGATTTTTGTTTTGTTTAATGCCACTTTTTCCATTCATTGCTGGATTTGTAAACAAGGAAAATTACTTCTAGTGCTTATTCATAAGACAAGAAACTATCTTTTTCTAATGACAGCTAAGAGATCCTTCTCTTTCTGGTAGTGGTGAGAGTAGAGTGAGCAAGATTGATGAAGATGGTACTTTAGCTTATTAGTGATGTGTGTATTTTAAAGTCCAGGGTAATGCAGTATTCATTTAATTATGATGTCACTTTCTATCTTCATTTTAATTCTTTGTCCTAAGCAGCTCTCAAGTTTATTAAGATTATTCTTTAATAGAAAGTATTAAGGTAGGAATTTTACATGATGCAATGCTTTGATGTCACACAAGAATAAAGCACAGACATCAGAGTTTTTTTTAACCTGTAACAAAGTATATATATGTAACAGAGACAGATAATTTTTAAATTTTAGGAATAGTAATAAGGAATTCTTCCCATTCTGGCTTTAGGCTTTGCTGTTTCATCGTCTAATATCCCTAAGAAGCTATATTCCTGTGACCTTTAGCTGTAGCCTCAACTTTGTAATGGTGATGGTGGTGGTGGTAGGCTTATCTTAACGAAACCGAAGTACTGTGATTTGCAGCCTTTACTTACCTGTGGTGCATATAACATGAAGAATTCCTAGGAAGAATGAAAATACAGAAAACTACTTAAAAGAATTCATGAAGTGTGAGACTTAACTCCTTGAGTACCTTTAACTTGAACAGTGACATTCCAGATTGTTCTTATTTTCAGAGTACATCCAAGCCATTATGATGATGGAGGAATCTGTTCAACATGTTGTCATGACAGCCATTCAAGAGGTATGTTGGAGCTTTATGCTTACTGTTCGTGAGAAATTAAAGGAGCAAACTGGAATAGTAGATGTGGAAATTTTAAAAAGATTCTCCTCATTTTTTGAGAATTTTTTTCTTTGCACTTATGATATACTGTGTCTCATTTTTATTTTTAAAAAATCATACATTTAAATTTCTCATTTGTATTTAAATCTTACACATTTGTCTTGTAGGTATAGGTATTCAGTAACTACTCCTAACTTTTAAAAATGCCCCAATGAACTACAAATAGTAGACTAATTTCTAAAGCCATTGTAAATACATATCTTAAACTAGCAGTCTACCTCACGCTTAATTATTGGTTTCTCGTTTGGCAGAAGGTGGGTCTTCAACTCCAACCATACCCAAAGCTACTGTAGGGGAGGAAAAATACCTTTTTCTTCTACCCATCCAAGTTTTCAGCTGAGATCTCTGTATCAAAGGAGAGATTAAAAAGAATACACATGTATTTGAGTTTTACATGACATAGAGACCTTCTTAAGGAAATGAAAATGAAGAAAGTATTTGTTTTTTATTTTTTTCAAAGAAGTGTTTAAACTTGAGGGTTTTAGGGCTGAGTTTGATGAAGAATGGAGAATCATGGAAAAATGTGATAGGGTATACAAGGGTTTGAGCTAAGGATAGTAACCTGGGGGAAATAGCAATTCCTGTTGATTCAAGATTCTTTGAAAATCCCTCTATCTTTGGAGATAAGGATGCTTCTTTCCTTTGCTTTGAGAATAGGGAAGACACCTCTTACATGAGGATTTTATGACCTGCTTCAGGAGAAGGTAGAAAAATCTATCCTGTACCTGCTCTTTCTCAAATTCGTTCAGCTTGAAGTATTCACTGTGCCAAGGTGCCATACTTTGGGGTAGCGTGTTGTGAGCTCCATCAAAAGTGAGACATAAAACTATAAAAGTAAAAATAAAATGTAAGTTAATAACCAGTTGATTTCCAGATGTGAGAATGTTTTTAATCATGAAGGCAGTGGAATAAACCCTTAGGGGTACTAGAGAAAAGTATAGGACTTGAACATGCAACTGACAAAGAAAAAAATACAACAGCATGAAAAATGCTAAATGTCCGTTAAGTAAAGTTGTATATTTTAAGAAATCTGACCATCTGACTATAAATCCAGGAGTTCCCACCACCTCCCCCCAGGGTTCTGACTCACAGAACTCAGGAATGATGACAGTACTATTATAGCAAGTGAATACAAACCAGAACCAAATCCCCCCACCCCAAAAATGCATATAGTGAGGTTTACGAAGTCCCAAATGCAAAGTTTCTATTGTTCCCTCTCTGTGGAATCAAGATCTATCACACTCCCAGCACATTACTGTGTGACAGTTCCAAGGTACTGCCAACTGGAGAGGCCCACCTGAGTTTTCATGTTTCCAAGTTTTTATTGGGGTTTCATTATGTGGGTGTGATTGATTCTATCAGTGACCATGGGGTTGAAGGCAGTTTCCAGCACTCCTCCCCCCAAAAGTCAGACTGATTATGAAGTGGCTCAAAGACACAGTCCTCTGATACATGACTGGTTTTTCTGGCATGGCCAGCCCCCAATTTGATCATCCAGTTTTTTAGCTTTAACTACCTAGGACCCACAAATAACAAAGTTACTCTTATCAGGAAGGAAATACCAGAGATTGAGGGGCTGCTTGCCAGTAACAGGACAAAAGGTCAGCCAAATTTCTTACTACAGGACCTTTCAAAAAAGCAAAGCTTTTGTTTTATTCATTTATTTTTTTCAAGATTTTATTTATTTATTTGACAGAGAGAGACACAGCAAGAGAGGGAACACAAGCAGGGGGAATAGGAGAGGGAGAAGCAGGTTTCCCATGGAGCAGGGAACCCGATGTGGGCTCTATCCCAGGACCCTTGGGATTGTGACCTGAGCCAAAGACAGATGCTTAACGACTAAGCCACCCAGGCACCCCCAAAAAACAAAGCTTTTAAAAGATGATCAGTTTAGCTGTCAGCTCTGATGATAGGAAGATCGAACTGGTACATCTTTTTAAAAATATTATACTCTTGTATTATATGAGATATTAGGTCGTGAGTGTTAAAATATCAAAATGATGATCTCTCAAGCAAGATAGAAGTTATTTTGCTCTTAAGTCATCTTGGATTTTGCTCTGTAGTCATCAGGGACACAGCTTTCTTATTTCTTAAGACATGTTTCCAACTTAGTGGTTCAGCTGTGGCTTCTCAGGTTCCATCTATCACATTCCATTTCCAGCCATCAGGAAGGACTGAGGGAAGAGTTATCCACTTCCTCTAAATAAACTCAGCAGTTCTCACCCGTGTTAGCCAGAAATTATTCATGGAGCTACACAGATAGTCACAAAACCAGCCAAAATCTGAGGAGTCTGTTACTCCAAAAATAAGAAAAAGAATAAAGGACCACTAACAGTTCTGCCTAACTATAATTGATCCTATAATTCTGTTTTTAGGAATTTATCCTAAGGAGATCTGAAATACAGAGATATAGTAATAGCAGATATTATGTCAAACCTACTATGTGCTAGATAGTGCTAGTACTTAATAAATGCATTGTGTCTATTAACTCATTTAAAATTCACAATTATAGGGCACCTGGGTGGCTCAGTGGGTTAAGCTGCTGCCTTGGCTCAGGTCATGATCCCAGGGTCCTGGGATTGAGCCCCACATCGGGCTCTCTGCTCAGCAGGAAGCCTGCTTCCTCCTCTCTCTCTCTGCCTGCCTCTCTGCCTACTTGTAATCTCTCTGTCAAATAAATAAATAAAATCTTTAAAAAAAAAAAATAAAAATAAAAAAATAAAATTCACAATTATAATTAATGCTATTGAAATGTAGACTTAAAATTAGTAAATTGGCAAATTTTTTAATTTTATTTTTATTTAATTTTATTTATATTATTTACTTTATTTTTTAAAACATTTTATTTATTTATATGACAGAGATCACAAGTAGGCAGAGAGGCAGGCAGAGAGAGCTGGGGGAAGCAGGCTCCCCGCTGAGCAGAGAGCCCAATGTGGGGCATGATCCCAGGACCCTGGGATCATGACCTGAGCCGAAGGCAGAGGCTTTAACCAACTGAGCCACTCAGGCGCCCTAATTTTATCAAAAATTTTTAAAATGAAAAATTTAATATTTTGAGGTATACACTGTTATTGTCCCCAGTTTATTAAAGGGGAAACTGAAGCATAGACAGTGTGAGTAACCTCAAGTTCACACAAGAAGTAGCGGCAGAGTTAGAACTTAGATCTAAGCAGTCTGAGTTCAGAGCCCAGCCCACACCTAGAACCATTATGCTGTAGTGCCTCAAGATTTTTTTTCACATTATTTTCTAGTACGGAAACAGAAATAGCCTAACCACCTAAATTATAGTAGAATAATATATTGACATATTAGGTAGCGTTAAAGTGAATTTCTGAAAAATATATAAAAATATGGGTAAGGCTTATTAGGGAAACAGGGCACATGAGCAATAAAATCCCATTTCTGTTTAAAATAGAAATTAAGATGAGTGAAAAATGACAAAATGTTAACCATCTCCAAATGGTTGGATATTGCGTGCTCTTTTCTGTATTTGCCAATTTTTCTATAATTATAGGTTTGTATTATAGGAATATTTTTAAAATTAAAATATGTCGGGGCACCTGGGTGGCTCAGTGGGTTAAGCCTCTGCCTTCGGCTCAGGTCATGATCTCAGGGTTCTGGGATTGAGCCCCACATCCGGCTCTCTGCTCACCACGGAGCCTGCTTCCCACTCTCTCTCTGCCTGCCTCTCTGCCTACTTGTGATCTCTCTCTGTCAAATAAATTTTTAAAATCTTAAAAAAAAAAAACAGTTATAAAATTGCTAAAAATAAAAAAATAAAATGTCACCAAATGACTATTAATTCTATGAATCTAGCCCAAGGAATTATTTAGACATTCAGACCAAGATTGAACACAACAGTGTTTATCAAACTATCTTACATAATGTTTTAAAGTTTATCTAAGTTAATCTCTACTAGACCCAGTGTGGGGCTTGAACTCACTACCCCAAGATCAAGAATCACATGCTCTTCCGAATGAGCCACCTAAGCACCTCCAGACTATTTTATTTTAATAGAAATATGACAACAGTGTGCACCCATTGGGAAGCAAGTGTTTAAATTAGGCTACCTCGATTTCATGGAAGTATAGTTGATAGTAATTTGTTTAAAAAAATTTTTTTAAGATTTTATTTATTTGAGACAGAGTCAAGGCAGGGAGGGGCAGAAGGAGAGGGAGAAGCAGACTCCTTGATGAGCTGGGAGGCCAGTGTGGGCTCGATCCCAGGACACTGGGATCATGACCTGAGCTGAAGGCAGAGGCCTTAACCCACTGAGTCACCCAGGTACCCCAAGAAGGTGGCATCTTGACTGAGCATGGAATGAGATGAGGTAAGGAAAGGGCAAAAATTGTGGTAAAGTCCAGGAGGCAAGAGAAAGCAAGACTTATCTGGAATGTTGGTTACCCAAAGCGACCATGGTGAGGTATAGCAAGTGCTTAGAAATGAAACAAGAGATCTAAAGTCATTAAAATATTGAGCAGTTTCCTTTGGGAATTGGGATTTTGGAAATCAGTGAATAGATTTTAAGGAGAAAATATATTAAAGTCTTTATTTAAGAAAATGTATATGATGAGAAGAATGGTTTGGAGAAAAACAGGGCTAGAAAAAGGGAGAGCACTTAAGAGACCTTAGTAATTAATATTTAATTACCAAGAGTGAATGATAGAAGCCTGAACAAGGTTATGGCAGTCAGGGTGGAGACAGGTGCACAGATTTGGAAACTTATAGGAGCTTGAATCCATAGGATTGGTAACTGATGGGACCAAGGGGAAGAAGGTGGGGGGGGAGTAGCTGGATAGAATAATGGAAGTAATAAGGGCTTCTTTAAAGTGGTAGTCTTTTTTTTTTTTTTTAAGGTTATATTCTATTTATATTTCTTTATTCAGGTACTACTGACATTTATTTACTTACTGTGGTAAAATATGCATAACAAATACTTGCCATTAGTGACATTTAGTGTGTTCATAATGTTGTGCAAACATGGTGACTATTTTGTTCCACCTTTTTCCATCACCACAAAAGGAAACCCTTTACGTCCACTACATAGGCTGTTCTCATTTCCTCCTCTCTCCAGCCTATGTCAGCCGGAAGTCTGCTTTCTGTCTGTATGAATTTCCATATTCTGGATATTTCATATAAATGGAATCATATGATATGTGGCCTTTTGTGTCTGTCTTTATTCATTTAGCATGATACTTTCAAGGTTATTTTGTAGCACGTATTAATACTTGCTCTTTTTTATGGCTGAAAAATCCATTGTATGGATGTGCAGCATTTTGTTTATTCTTAAGTTGAGGGACATTTGGGGTTGTTCCTACCTTTTGGCTATTGTGAATAATGCTGTGAATGTTAATATAAGCGTTTTGGTTTTCTTTTAAACATCCACTATTAATTTAATTCTTCTGGGCATATTGAAATTGAGTTTCTTGGTCATATGGTAATTATGTTTAACTTTGTTGAGAAAGCACCAACTTGTTTTCCACACATCCTGCAGCATTTTACATTCCTACCAGCAGTGTACTAGGATTCTGTTTTTTCCACCTCTTTGTGAATGTCCTTTCTTTTTTTAAAAGATCTGTTCATTTATTTTTAGAGCATGCACAAGCAGGAGGGGTAGAGGGTGGGGGAGAGAGAGAAACTCAAGCAGATTCTGTCTTGAGTGTGGAGCCTGATGTAGGGGTCAATCCCAAGACCCTGACATCACAGCCTGATCTGAAGAACCAAGAGTCGGACACTGAACTGACTATGCCACCTAGGCACCTCTGCCCATCCTTTTTAGAATAGCCATCCTACTAAAGAAGCTGAGAAGAGATTGGGTCAGGGAGCACACGTGGGATTAGCTTTCAAGGGAGAAGTAGCACTTGTCTTAAAACAAAATTGAAAAAGGAAAGTGTGGTCATGAACGTTGCCAATTTTGTAAATTAAGACATGGGACATTCTTATTCAGAGACAAGGTTTTCTGATGAAGAGTGCAGAAATTTGAGAAATAAGAAAGGTTTAGAATCATCTATAAAAGGAATAAAGAGACTGCTGACAGTGGAAGCATAATTGTACTTTAGAAGCAACTTTAAAGGCCCAGTTGAAAATTAGAAACTATGTATTAATAGTGTTTTCTGATTTAAATTTTTGTTTGTTTGGTTTTTTACTCTCAGTACTTAATTGTCTGGTTTATGGCCAGAAGAGATAGGTAGGTAGAATAATATTATACTGAGATTTTGCCAGGAAGAAAGACTTGAAGATAAGAAAATTGAGATATTGACAAAGGTCATCAACGGAATAGACTGAAAAATCTGAACTAGAAAGTAGAAGGTAATTGGTTAAACAAATGGTGAACCATGGAACCTAAAGCAGGGGAGGGAAGTTCCCAAAAATAAGATGATATTGTTAACAGAAGAAGGAGGGGTAAATGTGAGCAGGCAAAAACAATAATGTTTAGTATAAAGTCTCAGCAGAGTAAGGAAAAAAGTGAATATCAGAAGGATGGAGTCTCAATAGAAGCCCAGGAGAAAGGAGGGAGGTGTAGGGCTTGGAAACCTCCGATTTAGGAGCACATAAATTAAACGTAATTGAATGAGAGACCAGGATTGAGAAAAGGTTGTATTCAGAGTGTAGGACACTTGGGTTTTTATTCAGAGTTGTTGCTATATTATCATGAGGACTTAGCTATAACAGTGGGAAAAGGAAAAAGACAAAGAAACACTTCTGGTCCTTCTATTACTGGTCTCTGATTAGATAGGGCATCTCTGAGTCTGGCACAGCTGGTTATCATACTCTAATAATGCTTGTCTTACTCACCTGACCTATGTGTGCTACACCCTTGGATGGTAGCTTCTTAAATATTTCAGAATTATAAAGGTGATTGTTCTGGATGGTAGAATAATGGTTTTCCTTTTTATATTTTTATGAATTGTATATTCTTTACAGTGGGACTATTTTTTGTTGGAAGAAGTCTCAAAAATCTTATGATTAATATTGTCATGAGGAAAGCATAAACACTGAAGCCCGTGTTTTTTACTCTTCCTGAGATTTTTTTTTTTTCCTAATTATGCTGAGGGACTTTGTACTCTTCTCATCCCATTAATATAGAGTAGTGATTCTCAAACTTCAGTATGTATTAGAGTCACCCAGAGGACTTTATTAAATATGTTGCTGAGCCCTAGCAGCTCCCCTTCCCTCCCCAGTTTCTAAGTCAGTAGATCTGGGCTGGGACGCAGTAATTTGCATTTCTGAAGAGTTTCCAAGCAACACTGATGGTTTGAGAACTTCACTTTGAGAACCACTGAGGAGAAAAAAAGTACAGCTGAACATAACAATTTTCTGATCTCTCAAAGAGTGTTACTGAAGGCTGATATTACAAGATCTCTCTCAACAGTGCATCCCCACATTTCTAATTGTCCCCCTTTCTTTTGTCCCTCAACATAAGAAGGAAAGAGAAGAAAATTGGGACCATTTGAGTCTGTCCCTGACATTTGTCACAATCAGAAATTTAGCCCCTTCACCCCCAAGCCCTCACATGTTATATGGCTTCTCTCTGCAACACCAGGGTGAGAGATGCTAAGAAATAGAGGGGTGTGTGTGTGTGGGTGTGTGTGTGTGAGAGGTAAACATCAGCCAGTTCATTTTGGCTAATACTGATATTGCCCATATTTATATTTTAGATAGTTACATCAGTGTTGCTGTTTTTTTACCGAGAAGTCAGTTTTTAAATACTTAGCTGCTTTTTTAACCTAAAGATTTGTCTTAATTCTTATGACTGCCCTTACAGTAAAAATGAGCACCAAAATTTAGACCTGTAATTTTAAATGGAGGCATTATCCTGGGATAAAAAAGATTTTAGACTGAAAATCTATAGGAAAATGTTCCTCTTACATTTGTGTCTTCATTTTAATTTTTATAATCCCGGGTGTTCATGTTGTTATCTAAGTGTATTTTATATGATGTCATTTTTGCCTCATAGTTACAATCATTTAAATCTTAATTTCAGCTGATGAGTAAGGAATCACCTGTCTCTGCTGGAAATGATGCCTATGTTGACCTTGATCGCCAGGTATGCATTGTTTATCCATGTAGCGATTGAAAAGAATAAATTCAGATACTAATGAAAAGAATGTTTCAGTTGAATTTGCTTATAGAATATGTTGGTTTAACTATTTGTTTTTTCCATAAGTTCAACACTTAAGCTGTTTTACTAGTGGATATTATGCATTTGTAATTAAATTTATAATTTATAATTAAAATATTGTATGATCCACTTTTAAATAAATTTAAGTCATCGTAATTCATGTTTTCTAGTCATGATTTTTTTCTTCCCATTGGTGATATCTTTATGCCACATTTAGCACAATAGATGCATTCTTGGCAAGTGGCATGAGTTTTAATCTTATGATTTACTTATAATACAAAATACCTTTTATTTCACATGAGTCTTCCATTGCAGATGTCTCCTACACCCTTCCATCTTTGTGAGGGAATAGTCAGTAGATATTTATTTATTTATTTATTTATTTTCATCTCTTTTCTTTTCTTTTTTTATTTTATTTTATTTTATTATTTTTTTTCAATTTTTTATTTTTTATAAACATATATTTTTATCCCCAGGGGTACAGGTCTGTGAATCACCAGGTTTACACACTTAACAGCACTCACCAAAGCACATACCCTCCCCAATGTCCATAATCCCAAAGTCAGTAGATATTTAAATGCACCAAGGAACCTACTGTATTCTTAAAGGAACTCTGCCTGCAGTATATTCTTGCAATTTTAGCCAAAAAGTTATTTTGTAATTTTAATTACTGCTTTGCAATAAAACACTGCAACTTACATTGTCAGTTTCTGTATTCCATCTGTCCTGGGACATCTTTTCCAAAGTGTACACAGAAATCTTCGTGTGATCTCTCATTTCTTACCATTGGTTTCTAAATGTTTTGTAGGAAGATCTTTGGTCATGATACAATTATTTTTTTTAAGATTTTATTTATTTTTTCGAAGATCACAAGTAGGCAGAGAAGCAGGCAGAGAGAGAGGAGGAAGCAGGCTCCCTGCTGAGCAGAGAGCCCGATGTGGGGTTCAATCCCAGGACCCTGAGATCATGACCTGAGCCGAAGGCAGAGGCTTTAACCCACTGAGCCACCCAGGTGCCCCCTCAATCATGATATAATTTTAACTCGAGTTATAATTTGCTTCTCTTACTTTGTGATGTTAGATTTTAAAGTTGTTGCCTTTTATGGATTTTTTTTTTTTAATCTATGTTACACAGGTGTGGTCACATGAATGGAAAAGCTAATATAATTTTTAATCACTTTTTAAAAATTAATCAATTTTAATTAATTTGTTCTTGCTTTGCTAACCTAGGGTTTATGGGCCACAACTCAGAAATGTTTGGTTTGTGTTAAGAATCAGAATAATAAAAATATTTTTTAAAACTTTGTTATACAAATTAACATAAAGGTGTAATATGCTTGAAGATTTTGTGTTGAAATACCTCTGGCTATATATTTCAACAATTGAAACCCCCATCCTCTAGCACATACATATTTTATCAAGGGAAAAATTTTCAGTTATTACTGAATTAACATTACCAAGAATCATGTAGCCCAGACAGGAAGAAAACTTGTGTAAGAAAACTTGATAAGAGGAAAGAACCAGATTCAGTACAGAAAAGACAAGACTTAACGACTAGAAGATATTCAAAGTTAGAAATGGCTGTTTTTGACTCTTGGCAAGAGTTCTCAATTTTTCCCAGCCCCTCAGAAAGAAATGAGAGGAAAGTGTTCTAATTCTTTGTTATGCCTATGTAATTATTAATCGTTTCTATTCATATTGAAATGTTTGTTGCATCTTTTTGTTTATAACTAGTTGAAGAAAACTACAGAGGAACTAAATGAAGCTTTGTCAGCAAAAGAAGAAATTGCTCAAAGGTGCCATGAGTTGGATATGCAGGTTAGAGATGTTTTCTGTGTGTTACCTGTTTGAAATGTACCACTATAAGCAACACCAAACGTGCTGTGTATTACCATACAGTATTGTTGGGTTACCATGCAACCCTAATTAAGGGAAAAAAAGGGGAAAAACAGATTTGTGGTTAAAGATAGTAGACTCATCAAATATATTAATTTTCTTTACTTCCGGCAGCCCCATTAAATTTAGAAGAAATGAATGAATGGTATAACAAGAAAAGAAAGGGGGGCTATCTGTGCTAGCTTTAGGGAGGGGTGGGGGAGATTTTTTTTTTAAAGCGCTCATTTGTAGTGTTTGCCAGTATCCATAGTAGATACTCATAATACACAGAAAGGCCAACTTTTTGTAGATAAGCCCTAATGTGAAGTTCATGAACCCTTGCTTTGACTACTTCATTAAGGAAAGTCTGCATTACAAAAGAGAAAAGGAGGAAGATAAACAGGAAGATAGTCCTAAAGGAAGTGGAGAAATTTGGGATGGTAGCAGAGATTAATATTTTTAGATCTATTTAATACTCTCAGTGAAATTAGTAAAGATACTCCATCTGGGACATGATGCTAAAATCAGAAAACAAACACTTAAGTAAATTAAAAATAGAATTGTTTTTGTTTTTTGTTTTTTGTTTTTATAGATTTTATTTATTTATTTGAAAGACAGAGATCACAAGTAGTCAGAGAGGCAGGCAGAGAGAGAAAGGGAAGCAGGCTCCGCGCTGAGCAGAGAGCTGGATGTGGGGCTCGATCCCAGGACCCTGGGATCATGACCTGAGCCAAAGGCAGAGGCCCTAACCCACTGAGCCACTCAGGCGCCCCTAAAAATAGAATTGTTAAAGTGAAAAACTTAACAGGATAGTTAAAGTGTATAGGAAATCTCTCACAATTAAGAGTAAAAAATTATTTATGATTTACCTCAAAATTAGATCAGGGCATGGGCAAAAAGGTACAAATACATAATTGGCCATGTTGTGTGTGTGTGTATATATATATATTTTTTTAAGATTTTATTTATTTACTTAACAGAGATCAGAAGCAGGCAGAAAGGCAGGCAGAGACAGAGGAGGAAGCAGCTTCCCTGCTGAGCAGAGAGCCCGATGTGGGGCTCTATCCCAGGACTCTGAGATCATGACCTGAGCCGAAGGCAGCGGCTTAACCCACTGAGCCACCCAGGCGCCCAATTGGCCATGTTTTGATACTTGTTAAAGCTGGGTTATGACTATACAGAGTTCATAATATTTTATAATAGAAGAATTTTACGTTGAAAGGCAGAGGTATTGGTCATCGCTTTGGATGCACATAGGAGGAAGTATAATCAGAGCACACTTGCTGGGTCATTCAGTAAATGATATTTATCTAGTCACAGTGTAAGTGCCATTAATTGCTTTTCCAAAATTTTAAAACATAACTCTACACAAATGCTAAGATTAATAATAATAATAAATAAGAGATGATGGTTTTTATGACTAGAATATAATCATTATCTTTGATAAACTTTGGCAAACTATAGCCCTATGATACACTTAGCTCTGCAGAAAACAGTAGTGACCCACTTGATAATGTGATCTCTAAAGTAATAATACAAACCCATTTCAACATTTAGAATTGTCCTATAGAGAAATGTTATTGCCAAAGTAAAAGCAAAGTGACAGCAGTAGACAAGGACAGAAGACATGAAGGAAAGATAGGGTCACTAATGTTCTTGCCAAAAGGGAATCAGGAACCACTTCTGTTGGCACAACACCCATTACATGCCTGGTTCCTTCTGGACATCCAGTCGCAGCTCAAAATCACCTGACTTATTTGTCATAAAATACTTACTGGACACTGAGATGTGCCCAGGATGAAATTAGGCCTCCTGGGAGGCCTTCCGTGATCATGTAGTCCCTGCTGCATACAATAGGCACACAGTGAACATCTGAGTGAGTGAATGAATGGGTAGGGGATTGAGTGAAAAGAGTAAGTACTTGTTTAAGATTGCAGAGATGAGGGGCGCCTAGGTGACTCAGTGGGTTAAGCCTCTGCCTTCAGCTCAGGTCATGATCTTAGGGTCCTGGGATCAAGTCCCGCATCAGACTCTCTGTTAGGGAGGGAGGCTGCTTCCTCCTTTCTCTCTGCCTGCTTCTCAGCCTACTTGTGATCTCTCTCTGTCAAATAAATAAAGTCTAAAAAAAAAAAAAAATGGTTGCAGAGATGACCAGAGAGGGAAACAAGAATAGTGATATTATTATATTTGTAGAAAGGAAAGATGACACAAGTAACTATAGTTTAACCTGTCAAAGGAGTCACTAGATAATGTCTAAGATTCGTAAATCGAGAAATTGTGGTGTAAAACATTTAGAGATATAAAATAACAGCCAAAAACAGTAAAGTTTGGAATAGTTAAAATTAATTGTCTCTTGGAAGTAGAAAAACTCAACAGAAAACTGACTATTAAGCCCCTTTTTCTTGTCTGGTTTTTTTTTTTTCTTAAATCATGTTTGTGTATTAATTTTTCAGTACAAGCATATCTCAGAGTTATTGTGGGTTTGGACTCCTGAAGGGAATGTTGTGTCTGGTTTGATCTCTATCCAGACCACTAAAACTTTCTCTGTGTCAGCAGTAAGGCTGTGTGTCTTTATCATTTGCACGTTCACTGGAATAGCTTTAGACTTTTCATTTCCTTCACGAACTTTTCCTTTGCATTCATAATTTGGCTAAACTGATACAAAGAGCCTGTCTCAGCTTTCAGCTGTCTTAGCTTTCAGCCTGTCTGAGCTTTCAACATGCCTTCCTCACTAAGCTTAATCATTTCTAGCTTTTGATTTAAAATGAGAGATGTATGACTTTTTACTTGAATACTTAACAGTGCATTGTAGGATTATTAATTGGCCTAATTTCAGTATTATTGTGTCTCCGGTTATAGAGAGGCCAATGGGGAAAGAAACAGCTGGTTGGTGAAGCAGTGAGAACATACTCCAAAGTTATCAGTTAAATTCACCATCCTATATGGGGATGTTTTAAGTTTAAAATATTGCAAGAGTTATCAGAATGTAACAGACAGGAAGTGAGCAAATGCTATTGGAAAAATGGTGCCTGTAGACTTGGTTGTCACAAACCTTCAGTTTGTAAAAATTTGCAGTACTGAGATGTGCAGTAAAATGAGGTATGCCTGTGGTCTCCTTTTTCTGTGTGTGTGAAAAAGACTTCTGCTAATTATATAGACATACCTCTTTTTTGAAAAAAGGATTAAAGAGCAGAAATGAAATGGGCCAGTGGCACGGGGTGGAGCCACTGCTGTCTTCTGAGAAAAGACCCATGCATTTATGGAAATCTGACAAATTATAGAGCTGGCATTTTAGCTTCTTTTATTCAACAAACATTACTAAGTACCCACAGAAGAGAGTGTGTGAAGTGGAAATCAGTCTGGAGAGGCCTTATAAGACTTTATAATGATTTTAACTTTGAGTAAATGGGAATCCAGTAGAACATTTGAGCAAAGTAGTCATGTGGTCTGCATTTTGTTTTGATGGACTATGGGGCTGCTGTATGGAGAACAGACTAAAAGGAGGCAAGGGCCAAATTTATTAGACTAATTAAGAAGTCATTGCAGTGGGGCGCCTGGGTGACTCAGTGGGTTAAGCCGCTGCCTTTGGCTCGGGTCATGATCTCGAGGTCCTGGGATCGAGTCCCGCATTGGGCTCTGTGCTCAGCAGGGAGCCTGCTTCCTCCTCTCTCTCTCTCTCTGCCTACTTGTGATCTCTCTCTGTCGAATAAATAAATAAAATCTTTAAAAAAAAAAAAAAGAAGAAGAAGTCATTGCAATCCGGGCAAAAAAAAAAAATTCTGTTGGATTAGATTGGAATTTTGGCTGGTAAGTGGTAAAAATGTGTGTGAAAAGTGGTATTTGCTGACAGATTGGTTGTGGATATGAGATGAAAGATGTTAAGGCTTATGACTGAGCAACCGGAAGGATAGAGTTAACTTTTCACCGAAATGGGAGAAACTGGAAGAACTGGGGAGTGAGGAATAATTAATTGGACAGTTTAAGTTTGAGATGCCTTTTAGACATTCACATGGAAATGATACCCAGTTTAGGGTTCCAGTTGAGAAATAGAAATGTGTGAGTTGTCACTGAAGTTGTCACTGTGTGAGCCATTACTGCATGTAGAGAAGAAAGTTGTAGGGCACTCTAATGGCAGAGAAATTGAGAGTAATTGACTAAGGAGAAAGAGAAGCCTGGTAGGTTGGGTCCAGAAAGCCCAAGAGTAAGGTGTTCTGGCAGCCAAGTGAAGAAACTGTTTCAGGGAGGAGAATGTAATGGGTTGTGGCATATGTTGATTGTTTGCAGTGACATGGAAGTGTCCATGGTGATCCTGAGTAGTAGCCCAACCAGAACAAGTTCAGGGGAAAGTAGGGGGTGGCAAGTAAGAATTAGAAATGGCAGGTGGCTTTTGTTCTTACAGCTTTATTGAGCTGTAATTAACACATAAACTGTTCATATTTAAAATGTACAATTTTCATGCGTGTTGATTTATGTGTGAATGTGTAAAAACATTACCACAATTAATATAATGAACCCATCACCCTCAAAAGTTTCTCATGACTTTGTATTCCCCCTCCAATCCCTAGCTCTGCCTTGTCACTATAGATTAGTTCATATCTTCTAGAATTGCTTATAAAAAGAATCATACATTATTTATACTTACTTTTCATCTGAGTTCATTATTTTTGACAGTATCAAGAGTTAATTCTTCTTTTTAATTGCCAAATAGTGTTCTATTATGAATATATTAGAATTTTTCCATTCATCTGTTGATGAACATTTGTGTTATTTCTCGTTTTTCTCTATCACAAGCAAAACTGCTGTTAACATTCTTTTTTTTTTTTTTAAGATTTTATTTATTTATTTGACAGAGAGAAATCACAAGTAGACGGAGAGGCAGGCAGAGAGAGAGAGGGAAGCAGCTTCCCTGCTGAGCAGAGAGCCCGATGCAGGACTCAATCCCAGGACCCTGAGATCATGACCTGAGCCGAAGGCAGCGGCTTAACCCACTGAGCCATCCAGGCGCCCCTGCTGTTAACATTCTTTATAAGTCTTTGTATGGGCCCCGTGCTTTTATTTCTCCTGAGTTAGTAAATACTGACTGGGTCGTGTGGTAGTTGCACGTTTAATTTTTTTTTTTTTTTTTGTAATGCGACGCTGTTTTCCAAAGTGCCTGAAACATTTTACATTCTCACCAGAGATGTATGAGACTTCCATTTGTTCTACATCTTCAGAGGCACCTGGGTGGCTCAATCCGTTAAGCATCTGACTCTTGATCCCAGCTCAGGGCATGATCTCAGGATCATGAGTTCAAGCCCTATGTTGGGCTCCACGTGGAGCCTACTTCAAAAAAGTTCTACATCTTTTCCAACACTTGGTATAGCAATATTTTTTATTTGAGCCATTCCGGTAGGAGTGTATGAGTATAACATTGTGGTTTAAATTTGCAATTCCTTAATGATTAATCATGAGTATCCTTTTGTGTGCTTAGTTGCCATTTACATATCTTATTTGGTGAACTATCTTTTCAGATATAAAGAATGAATTCCTGCTTACTCTTACAGTATTGCTCTTCCTGTGCAATATTCCAGAGTAATGTTACAGTTGTAAGGGAAAGTTGATTAAAACAGACTTTCTAATGGTAATTCACAAGTGATTATGCTGATCATAGTGTAATTAGAAGAAATAATTGCTGTCTTCCTATATTCTAACAGGTTGCAGCATTGCAAGAGGAGAAAAGTAGTCTCTTGGCAGAGAATCAGGTATTAATGGAAAGACTTAATCAGTCTGATTCTATAGAAGATCCTAACAGTCCTGCAGGAAGAAGGCATCTGCAGCTCCAAACTCAGCTGGAACAACTCCAGGAAGAAACATTCAGGTAAAAGACCTCACTAAAGTCTTATTTTTAAGATTTGGTTAACTATCTTTTAATGTTAAAAAATGTAGGGTTAGGGTTTTCGGATAGCTGCAGACCAAGGAGGATGTGAAATAAACAACTTCCCCCAAATCTTACCACATGACACACAATAACTTCACATCTAGGAAAAATTCTATCAAAGCTATACTCTTGGAGGCACCAGGGTGGCACAGTCGGTTTAGTGTCCAGTTCTTGGTTCCAGCTCAAGTCATGATCTCAGGGTCGTGAGATCGAGCCCCATGTTAAGCGCTGCACTGGGCATAGAATCTGCTTGGGATTCCCTCTCTCCCTTTCCCTCTGCCCTCACTCCCTACCTCAAATAAATAAATAAATCTTTAAAAAAAAAAATGCTCATTATTACCTGAATACAGAATGCCTCAACTGAAATATAACTGTGAAGAAAACACACATGAGCCATACATCCCACACACTGTCCCACCCCATCCTACTCGGTGCTTTGAGGCAAGGAAAGGCAGACTGAAAAAAAAATTAGAGGAAGTCAGAAAAACACTAGTGAAGGGGCCTGAGGGTGAGTTGGAGAGATTAGAAGATTAAATTCACTGAACTACTTTTAAAATAAAAGAAGATTGGATTAGAAACTGCCAGGGGGAAAATACCATAATTAAGCACATCATCTTAAAGGACCAGACTCCATAAAAACATAGAGGCACTGAATTTAAAGACATTGGTGCTCTTTGCAGACACTTGGTTTAAAGAGACACAATATAAATGCCAGGTGCCTGGTTTATAGAGTCAGACTTACTTAAGAGGCAACCTGATTTAAAGGGACAGTCTTCTAAACACATCTTGGAGAGGAAAAGAGCAAAAGGAAGGAAGAATGACCATTTGGCAGTTGGATGGTGAAAGGGAAAAGAAGAAAAGGAAAAATTTGGTGTGCTGCCAGACAAAACAGAACCACAAAGTTGAAGGACTTAGCAGAAGAAATAGAATATTTTGTATTCACAGGAAAAGAATAAAAATGATTCTTAAGTCTTCTCTAAAACTTCAGAAATAGTCCACCCCCTATGATCTACATCAGCAATTCAAGATTTGGTCTAAGGACCTTTTCAGGTTCCCTGAGACCCTTTGAGAGAGTCTTCCAGACCTCTTTTCTAACTACATATCTGTGCGATGGTGGATTTCCTTCATATAGTTCAGCCAGAAAGTCATCACTACAGATGAATATAGAAATAGCTCTGACAATCCAGCTGTCTTTTTTTTTTTTTAGCCATCTTCTGTTAAACTGGATTATTTGAATCATAAAAGGATAAAATATTACCACTCTTCTCACTTTTTGATTTAGAATATAGTTATTTTTCATAAACTGTGTTGTCTATAATAATATAGTGGATATATTACTGATATTTTCAATGTATTTACATGTTTGTTCTAATTTTTCAATATGATAAATAAACATCAATAGGTAAAACTTACATAAACAAAAGTTCTTTGCAATTTCTGTAATTTTAAGAATGCAAAGGAAGCCCAAAAGTTTTGAGTACCCTTCATCTGCATCTTGACTTTTTTTTTTTTTTTTTTTTAAGATTTTATTTTTTTATTTGACAGAGAGAGATCACAAGTAGGCAGAGAGGCAGGCAGAGAGAGGGAGGAGGAAGCAGGCTCCCTGTGGAGCAGAGAGCCTGATGCGGGACTCGATCCCAGGACCCTGAGATCATGACCTGAGCCGAAGGCAGTGGCTTAACCCACTGAGCCACCCAGGCGCCCCTAAGATTTTATTTTTATTTATTTTTGAGAGAGAGAGAGAGCGCGCGTGCACAAGCTGGGGAAAGGGGCAGAGGGAGAAGCAGACTCCCTGCTGAGCAGGGAGCCCAACGTTGGACTCGATCCCAGGACCCTGGGATCGTGACCTGAGCTGAAGGCAGACACTTAACCGACTGGGTCACCCAGGTGCCCTGCATCTTGATTTTCTAAGGCAGAATCAGAAGATAATAAAATTTAAGTATGACTGTACCTTTTCGTTTCTTTTTTTTCCCACCCTTTTGTTTCTAAATTGTGGCTAGGTTTTTAAAGTATGGTTTGGGGAAGTGGTATTTAGAAATATTCTGTCCTTCATTGTAAAGGAAATAGCGTCTAAAGCTTTTATCATTGCAGTACATACTGCAATTTATATTTTGAAGCACTTAAACAATTCAGATACTGTATCAGTACTACATATTTGTGTATCTCAGTATGTATTACTTTTTTTTGAGAGAGAGAAAGAGAGAGCTCTTGTATAAGTGGGACAGAGAGGGAGAGAGTGTGGAGCCCAATAGGAGCCTGGATCTCATGACCCTGGGATCATGACCTGAGCTGAAATCAACAGTCAGTTACTTAACCGAAAGAGCCACACAGGCACTCCTCAGTGTTTATTATTCTTTGTAGTCAGATATAATGCATCTGGCTGATCTTTATTATGACCTTTAATTTCTTTCCCTTTTTTTGAACGTTGGTAGCTTTTTAAGATTTAAGTCTCATAGTTCTTTTCTTTTTTTTTTTTTAAGATTTTATTTATTCACTTGTCAGAAAGAGAGAGAAAGAAAGCACACAAGCAGGCAGAGGCAGGCAGAGGCGGAAAGAGAGGCAGGCTCCCTGCTGAGCAAGGAGCCCCATGCAGGACGACCCTGGGATCATGACCTGAGCCGAAGGCAGCGGCTTAACCCACTGAGCCACGCAGGCTTCCCGTAGTCTCATAGTTTATTTTTAATTACAAAAGGGACAATATACCTTTTAATTGGTGAGATCTGGCAGTTACCATTTTAACCAAATCATCAAACTTAGCACCACCCACATTGTACCCAGTGCTATGTAGTATTTGTGCCAAATATTTAACCTGAATGTAATCACAAAGAAATAATCCGAATAAGGAATATCCTTAAAGATGGCTAAGACTACTCGAAAAAGTCAAAGTTATAAAAAACAAAAGAAGAGAAAGACAAAGGGATAATACTATTAAAGATAATCTGAAAATTATCTTTGGATCCTGGATTAGGGTGGGGAGAGGGAACTATAAGACATTTTTACAGCAGTTAGTGAAATTTAAATATGGACTACCTATTAGATAATATTATTAAATTAACATTAGTTGTCTTAGATACAAAGATGGTATTATGATGATGTATGAAAGATTGTCCTTCTTTATTAGAAGGGTCATGACCTCTGCAGCTTCCTTTTGAATAGTTCTCTAAAAAATGTATGTGCATTTGTTTTCTAAGCAAATGAGAGAAAGTACGTGAAACAAAATGTTAACAGTAGGTGAATCTGGCAAAGGATATGTAGATTTTCATTGATCTGCCTTTCCAATTGTCATAGATTTCAGTTACTTAAAAATAAAGAGTTGGGGAGGGTTTTCCAGACAGTGGTAACAGCTGGCACATTAAGCCTTTGCTTCCATTTTTTCCTCCCTTACATCAGCATCAGCAAAGAAAAATCCTAACATCAAAAAAAAGGAGTACTGACATCTCATTTATGAATTTTTTAAAAATAATCCCTAACTAAAACAATAGCAAATTCAATACAGTATTATATTAAAATAAACTTTATCCCAGAAGTGTTAACCTGTCGAATATTGTTAAGTCTATTACAATAACTATTACAATAACTATTAAATTTATTATTTTAGTTCCTTCAATCCATAAGTTAAAGGACATAGAATAGTATAAAATAACCTTGGTGTATGAAATTCTCAGTAAAGTTAAGAACAAGATGAGGATGAGTATTAATCTAATATTTGATGACCAAGAGGTTCCCAGAACATTTACACACAAAGTATAATAAAGGAGTACTTTCCATGTCCAATGTTGAAATGTTTATTTCTCTACTAATTTTAAAAGCTTGGTACTGGTGCAGCAAAGTACAGACAAACTAGTAATACAAGCAAAGATCCAGAAACCAACCCAAGTGTATATAAAAATGTGTAATCGAGGCAGCATTTTTTTAAATCAATAGGTAAAGGTTAAATTATTTGTTAAATGATTTTGGGGTCATGGGTAGATATTTTGGCAGGAAAAGTTAGATTTCTACATTATATCATATAATGAATTCAAGGGGAAATGAGAATTTCATGTTAAAAATGAAAGTATATAAATCCTAATGGAAAATATAGAATAAAGGAAAAAATCTTTAATCATACACTTTAAAGTGGAAACCATAAAGTATAAAATTAATCAATAGAATTACGTAAAACTTACGTATTTCTGTTAACATTAAGGATTATAAAATTTCTGTTAACATTAAGGATTATATAAATTAAATTGAAAGTAAATAATCAAAAATAAATATTTGTGACATGACAGTCTTGTAAATCAAAAGAAGGCTTTATGTTAAGCAAAATAAAGTAAGAAGTAGGAATAGTATTATCCATATTTAGAGGGAAAAGAGCTATGAATAGCAACCGGCCTGGAGGATGCACTCAAAAATGTTAACAGTATGATCTATTTAGATCAATACATGATTTTTATCTTCTTTGCTTTTCTATATTTTGTAAACTTTCAACAAGAAACCTATGTTAATTTCATAGTAAAAAAATAAAGCTTTAAATGAATTACGTGTGCTGTCTTTTGAAAAATATTTCTTGACCTCCAATTTTTTGAATAGAGGAGTGGTGATCAGTTGTAAGTTTCCGCAAGCCTTGGACCAGTGGAATCTGTTCTCAGAATGGTTAAAACTTAGAGAGTTTATGGTCACAGAAGATTCAAGAGTTTTTTCTTGTGTTTTTATTTCCTTTTATCATTCAAAGGAGAATTGCTAGACAATAAATAGTACTTTCTTGGTCTATTTTGTTTTGGTTACAGACTAGAAGCAGCCAAAGATGATTATCGTATACGCTGTGAAGAGTTAGAAAAGGAAATCTCTGAACTTCGGCAACAGAATGATGAACTGACCACTTTGGCAGATGAAGCTCAGTCTCTAAAAGATGAAATAGATGTTCTTAGGTAAACAGTCTTCCCATCTTGTTACAATCTCAGGCCTGTCGTCACCCAGAACACCTCTACCAATGATGTGACGAACTCTAGGATCTCTGAACACAGCATGGTGTTTAAGAGAACTTAACCCTTCTGGACTACCTGAGTTCAGATTCCAGTGCTACCATTCATTTAATCTCTATGTAACCCTTTTCTCATCTGTAAAATGGAGATGATGCACATACCCACCTCAGATTGATACGCAGAACGGAATTGATATTTCTAAACAGCTGGGACAGTATCTAGCAAGTACGTGCTATATAAATGTTAAATAGAAATTAACCTCCAACCATCGCTTCATACTTGCGTAGCTCTGGAGCTTTTCTTATTATGACTCCTTTTCTTTAATTTCAAGTCCTCTGGTCACAGTCTTCCTCTTCCTTGGATGCTGTCACACCCACAAGGAGTCATTTCCTTGCTAGCCCATTTTATCTGCACTTTGCCTGTTCCTCACTAAGCGCCTTCACTCCCTGCCACCTCATTTTCTGACCATTCCACTTGTATAATCTATCCTCTGTTGGATCATTCCAGCCATTTTAACTTTTGCTCTTTGAATACTGAGAAGGAATAGAGAAAATCACATAGTGCTATAGTTTTGTCCTGCTATAAATTCATGATCTTTAGTCTTCATTGGGTTCTTACCTGTGGTCCACCATTCTGCTGCTCATCATAGATAGTTCTGTCTCCCATTCCTCTCATAGCTAGTACATATTTCCATAACTTCTCACCTGGATGCCCACCCCCCACACTTCTCCATGCCTTAGTGTCAGTGGATGACATTGTCTCCTACTGCATCAAGGAAAGGGGCCATGAACTGTGGGACTCTCCATGTCCTGTAGTTCCTGCAGCTAACTGCACTGCGTTCCCACCCTCTTTTCATTTTTGCTTTTAGAATGTAGACTTGTTATTCTTTCTCACGTCTAGTACTAATTCCTTTTTAAGTGCTCTGGATCTCAACACTTCTTGCTTACACATAGGACTGTGTACATCAGTCATCATTTCTCTTAGCATCTGGATCTCCCACCTTAGCATATGTTTATATGTTTAGGTCTCTTTCCTCTTAGACAGAAAGACTTACTACTCTCTGCTTCCCTCCAAAACAAATTCTAGATCACACAAGGTGAAATCTACATTGTCTCCTTAACTCCCTAAAATTTGTCACCTCCTGCCCCCACTACTCCATGAAAAGAGCTGTTCCTGTGGTCATTAATAACATTTTAATTGCCAGATCATTTGGACCCTGCACAGTTTATTTTGCTTTTGAGCTACATGTGACTCTGCTCGTTATCCCTCCCACACACACACCACCAGCACCACTTGCTTTCCTTAAATTACATAACATTCTCCATTACACATTTTGCCGTAATTTTGGTCGTCGTTTTTAGCCTGAACAAAACATTAATCTGGAATCACCTTGGGTCTTATAATTTCATTAGCATGTGTTCTTTTCTGGCAGTCCCTCTTGGGTTAGCACTATTAAAACAGCTTTACAGCTCTGGATATGTTTCTGATTTCTGATTTCCCATCTCATTCTAGACATTCTTCTGATAAAGTGTCTAAACTAGAAGGCCAAGTGGAATCATATAAAAAGAAGCTAGAAGATCTTGGTGATTTGAGGCGTCAGGTTAAACTCTTAGAAGAAAAGAATACTATGTATATGCAGAACACTGTCAGTCTAGAGGAAGAGTTAAGAAAAGCCAATGCAGCTCGAAGTCAACTTGAGACATATAAGAGACAGGTAAAAAGAATAGTAACAAAGTTTCTTGATGATGTTTTCAGGCACGTTCTCCATTATAACCTTGTGGCTTACCAAAAATCCACTTACTTTTGTTTTCAAGGTATTGTATTTTACCTACGAAACTTAGGGTTTTTTTGTTGTTTTTTCTTAACTCAGTTTTAAATTTTAATTCCAATGTAGTTAACATTGAAACTTAATTCTTATCCAGTGGTTATTGACTAGTGTCCATAGCAGATCCTTCTGTTGTTTTTTATTTTTAAATTATTATGTAATACAAAATACACAGAAGTAAAAGAATGATACAAGTGTCTATGCTTAAAGAATAAAACAGACTCTTCCCCTCCCCATTATAGTAACCACTGTACTATTTTGTAGTTTTCATTCCATGCATCTCTTTATTCATTTGGTGCATATATATTAGTTCATATATATATAATGTATAACACTTTTGACATGGTTCAGAACTATATAAATGATATAATAAAAGGGCTCTTCTGTAATTTACTTTGCTCAGTGTATTTGGGAAATTTGTTTATGTTGATAGGTATAAAGATAGCTTTATTCATCTGTACCACTATATGCTATTATTTGGAGTCACTATACCACAGTTTACCCATTTTCCCATTGAAGGACGTACAGGATGTTTTAACTTTTTTTCTTTTTTTTAATTTAAGTGCCACTATACATACAATGAGAACATGTACTCTTCTATACATGTGTGAAAGTTTTACAGCTATATGGAATCTCTTTTTTAGAGTATCTTCATTTAATTAGATATTGCTATATTGTTCTTCAAAGTGACTGTATTACTAAACAAGTTTTATGAATTCCTCTTGTTCTGCATCATCACCAACACATAGTATTGTCATACTTGAAATATTGCCAATTGGATGAATATGAAATAGTGTCTCCTCATGATTATACTTTGCATTACCCTAATTACAAATATATTTACTGATCACAGTTCTTTTGTGAATGGCCCACTTTAAATCTTTTATTCATTTTTACAACTATATTATTTTTTCTTACTGATTTCTGTAAGGTCTTTATATGTTCTTACTATTAATCTTTTGTCAGTTACACTTGCTGCGTTTATTTCCTACCAATCTGTAACCTGTCTCTCTTTTTTTTTTTTTTTGAGATTAATTCTAAGATAATGAACTTTAAATATCTTTTTATGATCTGTACCTTTTATGTCTTAAATCATTTCCTACATAAGAGTGTAAGCCAACCTTTTATTTTCTTAACAAAGATTTAAAGTTTGTTTTGCACAGTTAGGTCTCTTATCCACATGGAATTAGTTCTTGTGTAGGATGCTAGGTTAAAGATCCAGGTGAAACTTTATTATCTGTGTAGGCAACCATTCAACCTAGTGCCATTTATTTAATAGTTTCTTCCACAAGGACCTGCAATTCTATCTTACAAGTACCTATATTTTCCATCTTAAATGTAAGTTTGTTTCTTGGCACTCTCTTCTGTTTCACTGGTTTATTTGTCTAGTCTTACACCAATATCCCACTTATTATTATCTATAGTTTTTTAGTAATTTGATATTTGATAATACACACACCTTGTTCTTTTTCAAAACTGTCCATTAGGCCTTTTCCTTCCCTTTATACCCAAAACTTTGGGGAATTGGAATTACATTGATGCTGTTGATTAATTTGGGGAGAATTGACATCTTTACAACAGTGAATGTTCCTGTTGGTGAATACATCTTTCCATTTATTTAGGTCTTCAGTGTCTTTCAGTTAAGTTTTTATAAGTTTCTTCTAAATGTCATGTACATGTTTTGTTGATTTTATAACTGCAGTTAGCAAAATAAAAGATCATTTTTAGTTTGTCGCTCATTTAAATTATTGAAATTGATTTTTATGTACATTTTACAACCATACCAGATTCTCATATTACTTCTAATAATGTCTGTAGGGTCTCTCATCAGAAGTCATAGACAAATTAGAGCAGTTTTGTTTCTTTCTACTCCACACCCTTTTTCTTTTTAATCAACACATTTGACTTGTAATACAGCTCTGAATAGAATTAATCATAGTAGACAACCATTTCTTGTTGATTTTATACAGAATGCTTTAAATGTTTTACCAGCATATTATTAGCATGTTGAACTCCAGTTGTTTATCTTAAATGGAGGCTGAATTTAATCAGCTCCTTTTCCTATACCCTGGAGAGATACCTGTACTACTATTCCTTTCTATTAATGTGATTAATTATATTAATGTATTGTTGATGCTTAAACCATCCTTGTATTCCTGAGTTAAACTTCATAGAGTCACTGAGAATTTGTTGTTTTCACATTGTTAGTTTTGCTTTGTTCATTTTACGTAGAATCTTTTTCCTCTATGATTCACTTGAAGTTCTCTATCTCATACTTTCCTGATCTGATTTTGGTATCAAAACTATATACTAGCTTAAAATGAGTCGAAGAAGTTTTAGTAGAACATCTCTGTACACCATGAATGACTAGCAAATTTTTTTGCTGGCTACATTACTTTCCCACATTTTATTATAAACTTTTCAACACACAATAAAGTTGAAAGAATTAGTGAACTTGAACATGGCCTGAGAAATTACCCCAAATAAATGTACCCCAGGAAAACTATGTGTGAAATTTAAACATATTAAATTAAAATGATATGATTTAATTAGGGTTTCAGAAGAGAGAACAGCAAGAGTTAAAGACATTTGAAGAAAAGAATGCCTGAACAGGAGCGCCTGAGTGGCTCAGTCGGTTAGGCATCATCTGCCTTCAGCTCCAGTCATGATCCCAGGGTCCTGCTTCTCCCTCTTCTTCTTCCTCCTTGTGCTCTGTGTACACCACCCCCATCAAATAAATAAATAAAGGAAAAAAAAAACCTGAACATATTTTAGAACTAATGAAGTACATTACAGATAGTATTAACAATGAATTACAAAACAAATAAGGAGTCAATAACTTGAAATATACTGCAGTACAATTCTATATTATATGAATTCTCTCTACCTATTTTGATCTGTGGCTTAATGTATTTTTTCAATGATAGTATTTTTCTTTCCACAGGTTCTCTGAGTGTTCTTTCAAACCTGCCCGATCATCTTCCTTTCATAATTTAGATTTGTGTCTCTATTCTCTTTATGTATTAATCTTTGTATTTTATAACTGATAATTCCAATCAAATCTTTATAGGTCTTACTCTACTACTTTATTGTTACTACTGTTAATGTTTTCCTAACTGGTAGTTATGGTTGCTTCTTTATGGCCTTCGCTCTTTCATTTGGCTCATCTTTCTCTTCAGGAATACTTGGGGGTTTGGTTGATTTTGTGTTTGCTTTGTTTAGGCCATGTGTTTCACAGCACTACCAACCAAGACTAAATTAATTGCTTAAGATTTGCAAGATAAATCATGTGATAAAAACGAAAACAAATCTACCTATTAGCGGGCCATAGTTAGAATCAGAATTTCAAGTTACACTTCATTAAACCCAGAGCACTCACTGTAAGACTGGCAATCTTCCTTAACTGTTTTCCCAGCTAATGAATTTTTTTCCTAACTATCCTGTTTACTGACTCAGCACCTCTAAAGTGCAAGGTGGTTTAACAACATCTTCTTTTACTTATTTATTTTTTTAAAGATTTTATTTATTTATTTGACAGAGAGAGATCACAGTAGAGAGGCAGGCAGAGAGAGAAAGAGAGGAAAGCAGGCTTTCTGCTGAGCAGAGAGCCCAATGCGGGACTCGATCCCAGGACCCTGAGATCATGACCTGAGCCGAAGGCAGCGGCCTAACCCACTGAGCCACCCAGGTGCCCCACAACATCTTCTTTTAAATTTGGAGTTCTAGATTCCTGGTATTAACAGTTGGTAGGTGCCTCATGATACTGCATAGCTTCCACACAAACTTCTCACTGCAGTTTTTGCCCCTGAAGGTTTCCCTTACTTTCTTATAAGCTTAGCTGTGCAATTGGACTGTTTTCCGTTCATGTTTCTTTGGCTTTGTGCTCAAAGAGTTTGAGACTCCTTTGTTACCTGTATAATAGGATATGGAAGCCTGTTCTATAGGTTCTTTCATGATTTTATATTTACTACTCTGGATGGTCTGGTTTTAGAACCCATAATGCCTGGGCAGATGTTTTCTACTAGATCTCTTGTTGGAATAGGCTGCTATGTCATACACTTTTTTTTTTTTTTTTTTAAAGTATATATGGGGCAGGGAGTTTTCATAGTTCTGGAAAAGAAAACAATGAAAATTTTTAATGTTTCAAATTATACAAATTAATGGTACCTTTCTGAATCAGGTAGTAGAACTACAAAATAGATTATCTGAAGAATCGAAGAAAGCAGATAAATTAGATTTTGAATATAAGCGGCTAAAAGAAAAAGTTGACAGTCTTCAAAAAGAAAAGGATGTGAGTATAAGGCGTTTTGGCTTTGAGCACTGCTAAAATTAAGATAATGATATTTGATGCCTTCTATTAATAAATTATTTAATTAGAGATCCTGTTTGTTTTTAAATTATAGATTAACATATGTGTTTCACAAATAAATCTAAAATAGAAGATTAAAAGAATATTTTTGGTTACACTAATTTCTTTTGTATATCTTTATCTTTTTTATTACTGTTGCTTCTTATACATTGTTCTCCTCATTACTTTCTAAAAATTTGTGTAGCTTTTTGTTTTCTGTAGAGTTAATACAGAGAACACTATATTTTTTTGTTCAGCAGATTTTGAATCTTTTAAAAATGTTTACTTTGTAATGGTTTATGAATATTTAAAGGCTTTGCTGTTTGATTTTTTTATGTCTAATGAAAGGAATGTCATTTATGTAATGTACTTATGTTAAGGCAGTGTAGACACTTTTGTTTCTTATGTTTAACTGTGGATAACATTGTCTTACACATTATGATCTTTCTGTGGAAGATCAAAAGGTGAAACATGCCCATTTTCCCTGATGTTCATCATTCTCTTAGGTAAGGCAGAGGCCACTGATGAATAAATTTATAAAACTTATAACTTTCCTTCTTTTTAATGTCCCTCCAGAGGTTAAGAACAGAAAGGGATTCTCTGAAGGAAACCATTGAAGAGCTTCGTTGTGTACAGGCTCAAGAAGGACAACTCACAACTCAAGGTAAAAACTTTTCAGTAGCCAGGATTATTTATTTCTTATGGTAACAGTAGAAATTTTAGCTTCAGGGACTCCTGGGTGGCTCACTTGGTTGAGTGGCCAACTCTTTTTTTTTTTTTTTTTTTTAAGATTTTATTTATTTGACAGACAGAGATCACAAGTAGGCAGAGAGGCAGGCAAAGAGAGAGGAAGGGAAGCAGACTCCCTGCTGAGCAGAGAGCCGGAGGTGGGGCTCGATCCCAGGACTCTGGGATCATGACCTGAGCCGAAGGCAGAGGCTTTAACCCACTGAGCCACCCAGGTGCCCCGAGTGGCCAACTCTTGATTTTGCCTCAGGTTATGATCTCAGAGTCCTGGGATCAGGCCCCATGTTGGGCTCCACACTAAGTAGGGAGTCTGCTTGAAGATTCTCCCTCTGCCCCTATCCTCTTCCCCCACACTTGCATGCTCTCTTTATCTCTCTAAAATAAATTAATTTTTTTTTTTAAGATTTTATTTATTTGACAGACAGATCACAAGTAGAAAGAGAGGCAGGCAGAGAGAGAGAAGGAAGCAGGCTCCCTTCAGAGCAGAGAGCCCGATGCGGGGCTCGATCCCAGGATGGGATCATGACCTGAGCCGAAGGCAGAGGCTTTAACCCACTGAGCCACCCAGGCGCCCCTAAAATAAATTAATTTTTTAAAAAATTTAGATTCATTTTAAAGTGCTTGTACCAATGGATGGAAATGAAAAATCAGTGAACAGGCCATGAAGTTGATATAAATTCTAAACTGTTACCCAAATTTTATGGCAAATAGGCTGTAGTAATGAGACCAGATTTACTTGCCCATTTTGTATTTTAATTATATTTAAATATTGAATTTTGTTAGGTCAAAGCGTAAACATTTGTTAAGTCACCTGCATTAATAATAAACCTGGAAAGTTATTCTGGCAAGTTTCTTATGACCGCCTTAAAAGTCAAACTTTCTAAGTCAGTGGGGTTTTGGGGTTTTTTTTCCCACCTGAGATGTGGGGTGGATATCAGTCCATTACAGGACTTCTGTCCAAAGTAGAGCTCTGCTGTTCTCACAGGGGAGGAGCAGCACTTAGCTCAGAGTTAGTCCCTCCCACTTTTGTCATCTTGCTGGCAGATGTGGAACCCGAACAGTGACTTGCACAGCTTCACAGTTGTTTGTGCCCCTCTAGTATCCAGCCCTTGGCTTTTCAGTTACCTGAAACTGGAATTTCCTCCTGACTACAGCCTCCTTTTTCTCCTCCTCATTCATTCTACCTGTTGCATTTCACCTTTAACCCCCTCTTTGTTGTTTCTGTTGATAAGCTGGACAGTTCTCTTCTGGCCCCTTTTTCCAGCTCACACAGTCTGCCAAGCAGCCATTTTAACTGTTTTCCTCACCACTGTCTTTCCTTATCTTGAAAACTTGTGAAACCCCAATTCAGATAGCCTAAAGTTTTTTTCTCTATTCCAAATTAACCAGGGCCTGCTAAAGACAATTATATATCTTTCTCTTTTTTCTTTTTTTTTTTTTAAAGGTATAATTGGCATATAACATTATGTTAGTTTCAGGTGTACAATCTAATGATTAATTATTTGTATATATTCTGAAATGATCACCACACTAAGTCCAATTAACATCCATCAACATACATAGTTAGAAAATTTGCTTCTCTTGTGATGAGAACTTTTAAGATCTATTCTCAGCAACTTTCAGATATGTAATACAATATTATTAACTATGGTCACCATACTGTGTACATTATATCCTTATGACTTAGTTATATTGTATCTGGAAGTTTGTTCCTTTTGACCCCCTTCACCCATTTTGCCCACCCTCTACATCCCACCGCTGGCAGCCACCAATCAGTTCTCTATTTGTGAGCTTGGGATTTTTTTTTTTGTTCTTGTTTTTTGTTTTGTTTTCTTTAGCATCCACATACAAGTGTCATCACAGAGTAGGTCTGTATGTATCAGACATACATCTATTTTCCTGTATTTGAGTTGTTTCACTTAGTGTCATGCTCTCAAGGTTCATAATACCACAAATGGCAAGATTTCGTTCTTTTTATGACTGAATAATATTTATACACACAAACACTTGCCCCCTACAGTTTGTTTATTCATTTATCAATTGATGAAACTTAGGCTGTTTCCATGTCTTAACTATTGTAAATAGTAAGAGCACAGATATTTTCTCAAGTTAGTATTTTCATTTACTGTCTATAAATTCCCAGAAGAGGAATTGCTGGGTCATTTGCTATTTCTATTTTTAATTTTTTAAGGATCCTCCATACTGTTTTCCACAGTGACTACACCAAATTACATTCCTTCCAAAAGTGCACAAAGTTTCTCTTTTCTTCACATCATCACAGCTTATTATCTCGTCCTTTGGATAATAGCTATTCTAACAGGTGTGAGGTGACATCTCATTGTAGTTTTGATATGCCTCTCCCTGATGATGAGTGATGTTGAACATCTTTTCATGTGTGTGTTGGCCATCTGTTTGTCTTTGTAAAAATGCTTATTCATATCCTCTGCCCATTTCTTAATTGTTTTTGCAGTTGAGTTGTATGAGTTCTTTGTTTTCAGTATTAATCCCTTATCAGATGTATAGTTTGCAAGTATTTTCATCCATTTATTACATTGCCTTTTCATCTTGTTCATAGTTTTCTTGGCTGTGCAGAGGTTTTTTAGTTTATAGTAGTCAGAAATAGATTTTTGCTTTTGAGAAAAGTATGTATTTTTACACACACATACACACACATAATTTTTTCTGAATGTAATTGGACCCTTGTTGCTGCTTGGTAATCCTTTCATGTATCTCTAACCAACTGTATGAGATTTCCCAAAATTTAGGCATCAGCCTAAGCCTTAATTCTTTAACTCTCAGCTCCTTTGTCATCAAGAGAGGCCATCTTATTTAAATTTACACATTTGTTTTTTTGCTACCTATAAACCTCTTACATTTTAACCTTATTTATGTATATGTTGTTGACCTAGGAATTTTGCTCTAAAAATTTACCGTAATGAATTAAAGCGTTATTTACAATATTAAAATTTAGAAACAACCTAAAAGTTAGCAGTCTTATTCAACTGTATCCTGTAGAGCCATTAAAAAGAATGAAGTGGATCATACATGCCTGACATGGAGAGTTGTGTATGTTATGTCAACTCTAAAAAAAAGTTGGTGACATTGTGATAAACTTAGCAAGAGTGTTCTAAGAAATAGAAGGAAACTTCCTGAACCTGATCAAGTATAACTATGAAAAACCTACAGCCAACCTGATACTTACTGCTTTTCCCCTAAGATCAGAAACAAGGCAAGGATGATCACTTTTTTTTCCCCCTATTTTGTTATTATTTACTAAGCTCCAATATAGTTAACATACAGTGTTATATTGGTTTCAAGTGTGCAATATAGTGATTCAGGAATTCTGTACATTTCTTAGTGCTCATCAAGATAAGTGTACTTAATCCCCATCACCTATTTCATCCATCCCTCCACTTTCCCTCCGGTAAGTTGTCTGTTCTCTGTAGTTGAGTGAGAGTCTACTTTTAGGTTTGTCATTTTCTTTTTTTTTTTTTTTTTTTTTTTTTTTTGAGAGAGAGATAGAGAGTGGAAGCAAGGAGGGACCAAGGGAGAGGGAGAGAGAGAATCTTAGCATTATACTCTCTAGCTCCATCCATGTTGTTGCAAATGGCAAGATCTCATTCTTTCTAATGACCAAATACTATTCCGTTGTGTGTGTGTGTGTGTGTGTGTGTGTGTACCACCTCTTCTTTATCCATTTATCTATCATTGGATATTTTGGCTGCTTCCATAATTTAGCTGTGGTAAATAATGCTGCAGTAAACATGGGGGTGCATATAAGGATGTTCACTCTTGCCACTTCTCTTCATCATAGTATCAGAGTTTCTAGGCAGTACAGTCAGGCAAGAAAAGAAATAAAAGGCATTCAGATTGGAAAGGAGGATGTAAAAAAAAGATCATAGAACTAGTAAATGAGTTCAGCAAAGTCTCAGGATAAAAGATTGGTGTATAAATACCAACTATATTTCTGTGTACTAGTAGTAAATAATATGAAAATGAAACTACAGTAGTATCATAATGATTTAAATGCTTGGGAATAGGTTTAACAAAGTGTAAGACTTGTATACTGAAAATTATAAATCATTGCTGACATAAAGACCTAGGTATATAGGGACTCCTGGGTGGCTCAGTCAGTTAAGTGCCTGCCTTCAGCTGAAGTCATGATTACCAGGGTCTCAGGGTTGAGTCCCACATCAGGCTCCCTGTTCAGCAAGGAGCCTGCTTCTCCCTCAGCCTGCCGCTGCCCCCCTGCTTACACTCACTCTCTCTCACTATCTCTGGCAAATAAGTAAATAAAACCTTTAAAAAAAAAATCTAGCCATATGGAGAGACAGTCCATGTTCTGGTATCAGAAAATTAACTAGTTAAGATTGCAGTTCTCTTTATGATTTAAAGATGTGCAATCCCAGTCAGATTCTTAGCACACTTCTTTTGTAGGAATGGACAAGCTAATCCAACAATTTATATGATACTTCAAAGGAGATAGTATAACAAAAAATATATATATATCATGGAAAGGAAAAGTTTGGACAGCTCACACATTCTAGTTTCAAAACAATAAAACTACTATAATTGAAATGCATGAAATTCACGTAAGGATAGACATCTCGAGATAATAGTGTAGCACATGAATAAAATGAAGGAAAAAATCACCTGATCATCTCAATTGATACAGAAAAGGCATTTGACAAAATCTAACACCCTTTCATCATAAAATACATGCACACACACACCATAAACACTCAATAAATTAGGGAGAATAAAAGAAAGGGAATGTCCATAACGTGATAAAAACTATATATGACAAACCCACAGTGCACATCATACTCAGTAAATGCTTTTCCTTTAAGATTAGAAGCAAGACAATTATACCGACTACCACCACTTTTATACTTCTATTCAAAATAGCACAGATGTCTAGCCAGAGCAATTAGACCAAATTTTTTTTTTTTTTTTATCTGAATTGGAAAGGAAGAACTAAAACTATCTCTGCAGATGACATGATCACCAAAATAAAAAAACATCTCTTGGAACTAATAAAATTAATTCAGCAAATTTGCAGGAATACAACTCAGTTACATTAGCTACAAAAATAAATATATATGCATACACTAATAATGAACAATACAAAAAGGAAATTAAAATTTTATTTACAATAGGATTAAAAGGAATAAAATATTTGAAAATAAATTTAACCAAGGAGGCGAAGACTTGCACCCTGAAAACTGCAAAAGTATTGGGACGCCTGGGTGGCTCAGTTGGTTAAGCAGCTGCCTTCGGCTCAGGTCATGATCCCAGCATCCTGGGATCAAGTCCCATATTGGGCTCCTTGCTCCGCAGGGAGCCTGCTTCTCCATCTGACTCTGCCTTCCACTCTGTCTGCCTGTGCTCGCTCTCGCTCGCTCTCTCTGACAAATAAATAAAATCTTTAAAAAAAAAAAAAAACTGCAAAAGTATTGAGATAACAATACTACCAAAAGCAATCTACAGATCCAGTACAGTCTTTACTAAAATATTAATGGCATTTTTGCAGAAATAGAAAAACCCATCCTAAATTCATATGGAATGTCAGTGGACCCTGACTAGCCAGAGTAGTCTTGAAAAAGATTGGGAGAGCAATCAAAGCAGTGGGTATAGGCATTAAGGACAGTCATGTAGACCGATGGAATAGAATAGAGAGCCCAGAAATAAACCCTCCTATATATGGTCAGTTGATTTTCAGAAACAGTGTAAAGACCATTCAGTGGTGGAACTGAAAGTCTTTTCAACATACTATGCTGGAAAAACTGGATATCCACATCCAAAAGCATAAAGTTGTACCTTATGCCATATTTAAAAAATGAACTCAAAATGGATAAAAGACCTAAATGTAAGGGTTAAAACTATAAAACTTATAGAAGAAGATGGGGAATTGTAATGCCTCTGGATCTACTTGGAATTGATACCCAAAGCATAAGACAATAAATGAGGAATTGGACTTCATCAAAATTAAAAACTTTGTGCATCAAAGAACAGTATTGATAGTGAAAAGGCAACCCATAAAATGGGGAGAAAATATTTGTAAATCATCTATTCAATAAGTGATTGATTTCCAGAATATATAAAAAATTTATACAACTCAACAACAGCAAAGAAATAACTAAGTTCACTAATGGTTAAAGCACTTGAATAGATGTATCTCCAAAGAAAATACACCCCAAACAAAAAGACCACATGAAAAGCTGCTCAATATCATTGTCATTAGAGATATGCATATCAAAACCACAGTGAGATGGTTCTCATCCATTTGGAATGGATTATTACCCAAAAAGAGAAACAGAAAGAATTCTTGGGAAGCATGTAAGAAATTGGAACTCTCATGCCTTGCTGGTAGGAATGGGTGGTTCTTCAAAAAGTTAAATATAAAATTACCACATGATCCAGCAACCTCATTCCAAAGTAAATATCCAATTCAAAGCAAGGACTCAAGCAAATACTAGTTTACCAATGTTTGTAGCAGCATTATTCACAGTAGCTAGAAGATGGAAACAACCTGAATGTTCCTCAGCAGATGAACAGATCAAGAAAATGTACATATATTTATTTGTATACATATACGTAGCAAATGGAATATTATTTGGCCATGAAAAGAAATGAAGTGTGATAAATTCTGTAACATGTTTGAGTTTACAGAACATTCTGAATGAAATAATCCAGACACCAAAGGATAAATATTGGTATGATTTAACTTAGGTATCTAGAATGGGCAGATTTATGGAGACAGACAGAAAGTAAAATAAAGATTATGGGGGCTAAGGAAGAAGGGAATCTAGGAGTTATTATTTAATGGTTATTAATTTATGTTTTGGGGTAAGGAGTTTTGGAAATAAGTAGGGGTTCCACAGCATAGTGAATGGAGTTACTGCCACTCAGTTATACACTTCACAATTGTTAAATGACAATAAGGTGACTGTAACATGGTCTTTTACATAACTAAAACAAAGACTTTAAATGTTAAAATTTTTAATGCTTAAAGTCGAGTTTCATGTAGAAACTAAAGGAATTCAGTGTACTCTCTCTACAACCTTGGATCCTTGTTTGTGTATTTATAGGGTTAATCCCTCTGGGAAGTCAAGAATCTTCAGATAGTCTGGCAGCAGAGATTGTTACACCTGAAATCAGGTAAGGAGATCATGAAATTCAGTCGTGCTGCACAGTATTCCTGGAGGAAACTTATCCCTCTGCAGTATAAAGAGAATCCGTTTCTTACTCATTTTTATTAACGGTTTCAACATGAACTCAGTATTTAATGTCTGTGTTTGCACCTTTTCAGTTGGCTGAAGAGACTTGATTTTTCCGTTTCAGTAGGACAACATTTGACACATTCACAGCAAACTAATATATTCATGATTGAATATCCTTACGAGACATTTCGCTATGAAACCACTTGGCTTAAAAACAATGGTTATACGTAGCCAACGACCTGCGAAATTAGTCACTAAAATTTATTTCTTAATTACATGAAATGGTCTGGGAAAGATATAATAGAAATATCTCCCCATTTTTACTACTCTTGCCTCGATATTACCTTACATTCTTATTTAGTCATAGCATTTGTAAAATTCCATTTTTTCACTATATACCTGGTTTGATATGGAAGAATGAAGAATGAAGGGAGAGGCACCAAGTGTCCAGCAGAAAGAGGATGGTTAATCCTGAATATTGCTTTTACCTTCTTTGGGACTATTTGCCCCCTTTAAAAATTGACACTGGCCTTGACCCTTCATAGCATCTTTGAGGGGTATTAAATGAAATAAGAGTTATGTAAGAGTTTTATGAAGTTTGAAAGTTCCCATAGGCATTTAGTTACTTGTTGAGGAAATGTCGACAAAATTTATTCTTGTTAACATTTATTTAAGGAGGACAAACAAAAGGAGTACAATGCAGCACCAACACTGGAAGCCTCTTATATACATTTTACTTTTCTACCATCTGATGTGGTGCTTTATTATTGGGCCAATAATATTTGTAGAGTGAATGAACATTTTTTTATTATGAATGCTTCCAAGTACATGGCTATACCAAAAAAATTAAAGTTTTGGAGTGCCTGGGTGGCTTAGTCGGTTAAGCATCTGACTCTTGATTTCAGCTCAGGACATGATCTCAGGGTCATGAGATCGAGCTTTGGTGCTGGGTGTAATCTGCTTAAGATTTTCTCCCTCTCTCCCTCCTCCCATTCCCCCACTCATGCATACACACTCATTCTATCATCCATAAGTAAAGAAATAAAAATTTTAAAAACCAATTTTTTTTAAAGATTTATTTATTTTTTTATGGTGCCCCATAAAAACAATTTTTAAGGAAGCTTTCAGGTTATACCGTTGATTCAGAGGTGCTGAACCTGATGAAGAGAAAAATTATATTCAACAAATGAAATGGCTTTTTTGAGTATGACTCAATACAAATTCAAATATACTGTTTCCAGAAGAGCCATCAAGAAAATGAAATGGTGGGCGCCTGGGTGGCTCAGTGGGTTAAGCCACTGCCTTCGGCTCAGGTCATGATCTCAGTGTCCTAGGATCGAGTCTTGCATTGGGCTCTCTGCTCAGCAGGGAGCCTGCTTCCATCTCTCTCTCTCTCTCTTTCTGCCTGCCTCTCCATCTACTTGTGATCTCTCTCTATCAAATAAATAAATAAAATCTTCAAAAAAAAAAAAAAACACTTTAAAAATTAAAAAAAAAAGAAAGAAAATGAAATGGTAAAAGAGATGAAATATAGCACTGTATTAGTTGAAGGTATACAACTTGATAATATATGTCTGTATTGTGAAATGATCACTGCAATAAATTTAGCTAACATTCATCACCACACATAATTACAATTATATTTTCTTGTGGTGGTACAGCTTTTCCTTTGAGCAGTTCGGCAGATTATGGATATTGTCTACAAATATCCACAAAATTCCTTTCTAGAATTAATCCTAAGGAAATAACCAATAAAGCTGATTGTTATTAATATGTTAAAGTTCAGAATTGATAACAATCAAATTCTGAATAATTGGGCATTGATTAAATAAATAACAATTCATCTATATTGTTTAACGTGTCATTTAAAGTATTATATTACCATTGATGTGTAATATTTAATGATATGAAAAGATTGTGAATAAGTATAAATAGCAGATGCACCACTAATAATCCAGCCTGTTAGCAAGAATTCAGTTTACCATACTTATAGGAATGGGTGGAATCCATATCTTTTTTTTTTTTTTTTAAGATTTTATTTATTTATTTGACAGACAGAGATCCCAAGTAGGCAGAGAGGCAGGCAGAGAGAGAGAGAGAGAGAGAGAGAGAGGGAAGCAGGCTTCCTATGGAGCAGAGAGCCCGACGCGGGGCTCGATCCCAGGACCCTGAGATCATGACCTGAGCCGAAGGCAGCAGCCCAAACCACTGAGCCACCCAGGCGCCCCTGGAATCCATATCTTGAAGGAATTCTTCATTGAATATTATATCTTGCCACCAAGTGATTAGCAGTTCAAGAGCGTAGCATTAGAGACCATGTTTTTTTATGAGAACCAAGGAACAAATATATATAGATGCATTCATAGATTAAACATTTAAACCAAAAAGTAAATAAAATTTTGAAATGGCATTGATTACAAATCATAATATTTGAAGACATTGTTATCTTAGGATTATCCATTCTGAAAAGAACATACTAAAGACCTGAAATGTAAAATCTTAGCCAATTACAAGAGCTAAATTCTTTGCAGGGTTGTTTTTTGTTTTTTGGTTTTTTCTTTTCTGTTCTCTGTGTCAAATCTGTAATTGTGCATAGCTGGATTTTGATAATATGGTATTAATGTGCCATGTAACCAGTTTTTCTTTTGCTCATTCAGGGAGAAACTTATTCGTCTTCAGCATGAGAATAAGATGTTAAAAATCAACCAAGAGGGTTCAGACAATGAAAAAATCGCCTTATTGCAGAGTCTTCTGGATGATGCAAATCTCCGCAAGAATGAACTGGAGACAGAGAACAGGTAGGAGTGTGTGTAGATGGCAGCATTGAGGCACAGATTTTCTCTGTTTTTCTTGATGTTGATTCCCTTAAACACAGATTTTAATTGTATTTTGAATACGGATAATGTGTTATTCCATTTCGTGTTGAGAGGGATTAATCCATTTTCCTACTTATGAACAGACTTGTGGATAAGTATTCTGCCCCTTTACAGCAGCTGAATGATATCAGACCCCTCCCCTTTTTCCTTTCTATTTGCTGATTAAAAGTAGAGGATTAAAGAGTCTGATCATTAATTCAGTCTTCCACAACAACTTCAGTTCTATGTATTACTAGATTAATAAAGTTTACCCTGTTTTTATAAGCCAATATGTTGAAGGATCAGTTGATGTGAGAAAAAAAGGATCCATCATAACTGAATTGACAAGAACTTTTTAAAAAATCTTATTTTTTGTGAGCCTTAAATGTCATTCATCTTATAAACAATTACGAGAGTTTAGAATCTGCAAATTAAACAAGAAAACCACTTTTCTGCTTGTACGTTTTCAGTGTATCGAATTATGCAGTCATTCAAAACTACTGTAAAGCAGTAGCTTACTCTGGAAAGTATTACTTTTACATTTTGTTGTGAAAGTCTTTTGTGTTCTTTACCTTTTTGGAAATGTTTCTTAGATACCGAACATATGGTGTCTTTTCCTTTCCGTAGTGCTGTGATGTGCTATAATTTTTGAGGGATTTGACATTTTTATTAATGGTTTCCTAGTTTGCCTGATAATACAGATTCTTTGTTTATTATGCCTAATTGATTTGGCACTTTGCAGGTGTGAGTCAGTCTTGTGAGTCCACATTGTTTTTACAATTTTGCATGTCCTGCCCTTCTTGGCACTTTAATTTTTAAAGCTGCTGAGGTAGAATCGGCAAACAGTATAAATACCAGGGTAATTATTAGAGCACGGTTAAGCATAAACAGAAGGAGAACAGTTTTATGTGAATTCTTAGAGCATAATGAATGAATACTTTTTAAAAATACTTAGAAAAAGTTTTTAAAAAGGAAGAAAAGGGAATTTCAGAAAGCAGCTCTCAGTCCCATAGTCCCATGGTGAGAGCACCCTCTGTTCAACACCAACATCCTTTGCCTCTAGGCTATATTTTAACCATCTTACAGGAAGGCCTTCTCTGTACCCTGATTTTTTTCCAGTGAATCAGTACCCACAACTTCCTTTATAATGCTTTTCATTGTTTCTCACAGGCTTTATAGTTATTGGCCTTCTCTCATCAGAAACAAAACAACTACTTGTCATTTGAACAGCACTCATGTTGTAGGTGACGGAGTATCTCCCAAGTCCTGATGGCATTTACAGCTGTTTACAACTTAGTATTGTTTGTTCTCTCTCTCTTTTTTTAATCATTTTACGTTCTCTTACTTCTCCATCATGATCAGTGTACTCTCTAATCCCAATCCCTTCTTTCCCCCATCCCCACACCCACCTCCCTTCTGAAAACCATCAGTGTGTTCTTTATGGTTAAGAGTCTGTTTCTTGGTTTGACTTCTTTTCTTTCCTTTGCTTTTTTGTTTTGTTTCTTAAATTCCATGTATGAATAAAATATAGTATTTGTCTTTCTCTGGCTGACTTACATCACTTAACATTATACTCTCTAGCTCTCTGATGTCATTACAAATGGCAAGACTTCATTCTTTTTTATAACTGATATTCCATTGTATATGTACCTTTATCTGTTCACCTATCAGTGGGCATTTGGCTGCTTCCATAGTTGGGCTGTTGTAAATAATGCTGCAGTAAACATCAGGCTGCATGTATCCTGTTGAATTAGCATTTTTGTATTTTGGGGTAAATATCCAGTAGTGCAGTTACTGGATCATAGGGTGGCTATATTTTTAACTTTCTGGAGGTTCTGAGGAACTTCCATGCTGTTTTCCTTGGTGGCTGCACCGCACTGCAACAATGCGGGAGAGTTCCTTTCTCTCCGTTGCTCATCAACACTTGTTTCCTGTGTTTTTAATTTTAGCCGTTCTGACAGGTGTGGGGTGATACCTCATTGTAGTTTTGATCTGCATTTCCCTAATGATGAGTGATGTTGAGCATCTTGTCACGTATCTAGATGTCTTCTTTGGAGAAATGTCTGTTCATGGGGCACCTGGGTGGCTTGGTTGGTTAAGTGTCAGAGTTTGCTTGGGTTATGATCTCAGGGTCCTGAAACTGAGCCCCACATCAGGTTCCCTGCTGAGCAGGGAGTCTGCTTTTTTCCTCTCTCTCTCCCTTTTGCCCCTCCCCCTGTTCATGCTCACTTGCTCACTCCCTCAAATCAATAAATAAAATGTTAAAAAAAGAAATGTCTCTTTGTGTCTTCTGCCCTTTATTTAAATTGAATTTTTTGGGTTTTGGTTGTTGAGTTGTATATGTTTTCTGTATCTTCTGGATACTAACTTTTTTTTTTTTTTTGAAGATTTTATTTATTTATTTGACAGAGAGAGAGAGAGAGATCACAAGTAGGCAGAAAGAGAGAGAGGGATAAGCAGGCTCCCTACTGAGCAGAGAGCCCAATGAGGGGCTGGATCCCAGGACCCTGAGATAATGACCCGAGCAGAAGGCAAAGGCTTAACCCACTGAGCCACCTAGGCGCCCCGAGGATACTAACTCTTTATCAGATATGTCCTTTGAAAATATCTTTTCCCATTCTATAGGTTATCTTTTAGTGCTGTTGTTTGCTTGCTTTGCTGTGCAGAAACTTTTTATTTTGAGGTAGTCCCAGGAGTTTGTTTTTGTTTTTGTTTCCCTGCTTCACAAGACATATCTAGAAAAATATTGCAATGGCTGAAGTCAGATTACTGCCTGCACTGTCTTTAAGGATTTTTATGGTTTTAGGTCTCACATTTAGGTCTTCCATCCATTTTGAGTTTATTTTTGTGTATGGTATATGTTTGGATGATCTGTCCATTGATGTAAGTGGGTGTTCCAGTCCTCTACTATTACTGTATTACTATAGATGAGTTCTTGTTGGTTATTAACTGTTTTATGTATTTGGTTCTCCCGTGTTGGGTGCATAAATTTTTTAAATTGTTATATCCTCTTATTGGATTGTCCCCTTATATAGTGTCCTTCTTTTTCTCTTGTTACTGTCTTTTTGTTGTTTTTTAAAGAGCATTTATTTGAGGGGTGCCTGGGTAGCTTGGTCGATTAAGTGTGTGCCTTCAGCTCAGGTCATAATCCCAAGGCCCTGGAATGAGGCTCCCTACTCAACGGGATACCTGCGTCTTTCTTTCCCTGCTTGTCCTCTCTCGCTTTCTCTCTCTCAAATAAAGATTTTACTTATTTGAGAGAGCAAGAGAGCATGAGTCAGGGTGAGGGGCAGGAGAAGCAGACTCCTCGCTGAGCAGGGAGCCCAGTGCGGGGCTCAAGCCCAGGACCCTGAGACCAAAACTTAAGCCAAAGGCAGATGCCCAAACAACTGAGCCACCCAGGTGCCCCTACAGTCTTCATTTTTAAGTCTACTTTGTCCATTATAAGTAATGCTACCCCAGCTTTCTTTTGACAGCTATTTGCATGATAAATCTTTCTCCATCCCCTTTCAATCCGCAAGTATCTTTGGGTCTCAAATGAGTCTCCTGTAAGCAGCATATAGATGGGTCTTGTTTTTCTATCTACTGTTAGCCTGTGTGTTTTAATTGGAGCATTTAGTCCATTTACATTCAGTGTCGTTATTGATAAATATGTATTGCTGGTTTTGTTACTTGTTTTGTGGTTGTTTCTATAGTTTTTCTGTGATCCTTTCTTCCCTTGCTCTATTTCATGATTTATTGGCTTTCTTTCATGATATATTTGGATTCCTTTCTCTTAATTCTTTGCATATCTATTATTGGTTTTTGATTTGTGGTTACCATTAGGTTTGTATATCATATCCTCTGCATATAGCAGTCAGTATATTAAGTTTAAACCCATTTTTTACTCCTCTGCCCCACTGCATGTTTTAGACATGTGGTGTCATGTGTTATATCCTTTCATGAACCCCTTGACTGAATTTTACAGAAATACTTATTTTTACTACTTTTGTGTTTTTTACTTCTCATACTCCCTTATGGCCTTTCCTATCTACTCAAGAGTTCCCTTTCATATTTCTTGTAGGACTGGTTCAGTGGTCATGAATTCCTTTAGTTTCTGTCTGAGAAACTATCTGTCCTTCCATTCTGAATGATAGCCTTGTGGGATAGGATATTCTTGGCTACAGATTTTTCCCCTTGAGCATGTATAATATCATGCCACCCTTCTGTCCTGTGAGGTTTCTGCTGAGAAATCTGCCAATAGCTTTATGGGGTTTCTCTTGTATGTAACTGTGTTCTCTTGCTGCTTAAAAAAAATTTTTTAATCCCTATTGCCTGCCATTTTTATGTGTGTTGGTATGAACCTTTTTGGGTTGAACTTTTGGGGGTTCTCTATGCCTCCTGGATCTGGATATCTGTTACCCTCCCCAAATTTGGGAAGTTTTCAGCTATTTCTTCAAATAAATTTTCTGCCCTCTCACCTCTCTCTCCTTCTGAGATCCCTGTCATATAGATGTTAATACCTTTGATAGAGTCACTGGTTTCGGAAGGCTGTCCTGAATTTGCTTAATTTTCTTTACTCTCCTTGGCTTAGTTTGGTTACTTCCCATTGCTCTTTCAGGTCATTAATTTATTCCTCCACTTCATCTGGCCTGCTATTTATTCCATCAAGTGTATTTTTAATTTCATGTATTGTGTACTTCACCTTTGATTGGTTCCTTTTTAATGCTATTTGAAGGATCTCATTGATGTCCTCCATTCTTTTATCCAGTCCCATGAGTATCTTTGTTTCCTACCTTACATTCCATCAGGCATATTACATATATTTGTTTTGCTTTGGCCTCTTGTTGTGGTTTGGTCCTGTTCTTGGATTTGGCCCATATTTCTGTGTCTCCTCATTTTGTCTTTACTTTCTGTGTCTATTTCTGTTAGGAAAGTCAGCTACTTCCTTTGCTATTAATGATAACAGCCTAATGAAAAGGAGGTCCTGTAGTTCAGTGTTGCCTGTTCCCCAGGGCCTGGCACTTCAGGGTGCATCTCCTACGTGTGTGCTCTGCTGTTGAGTCTTGACCTCTTTTTCCTTCATTCCAGTTGTCTTTAGAGGCTTTCTTTGCGTATTGTGGACAATGTTTGGTCCCCAGCAGGGGGTGGTGAGTGTTTTAACAAGGTGTGCAATGGTGTGCTTATGAAATGAGATCTGACCCACAAATGAGACCAGAGGTCCCACAAAACACACAAGTTGGGAGATGGGAGATGTGATGTTGGCAGGGTTTGCACAAGTTTTCTGGATGGCGGGGGGGTGGGGGTTGTTGATGTGCTGCAGCCCTGGGCTTAAGGGGAGTGTGACTGGGAAGGGCGGAACCATGGAGCTGTGGCTGGTACAAATTAGGTAGGAGTGGTGACTATGTGTTTGCTGGGGGACAGGGAGAGGGAAATGGTGTCTGCCATTTCCTTTATTCCTAGAAAGGTCTCTGCATGATCCCTATTTCTCCGGGCCACATTCAGAGATGGGCAAATCACTCCCTCTAGTCCGCCCTCGGTGTTTGAAAGTGCTGGTTCTGTGCTATATCTACACTGCCCTTGGTCATGCTGTGTCTTTAAGGGCTGGGGCACTGCTTCCTGTTGCACTCAGGGCTCTACCAGAGCCGAGCTCACCAGTTTTTTAAATTCCAGGCTTTAAGTCTTGCTGGCTTTAAGAACTCAGGAAATTCAGCCTCTCTTACTTTGAAAGTCAAATATTACAGAGATCCATCCTTCCTATTCAGGGCTCCCTGGTGAAAGTATGTTTTGCTCCCAAACCATGACTTTGCCCTTCCTACCTTCTTCAGTGGGACCTCTCCTGTACCTTTAGCTGTGAAGTTTGTTCTGCCAGTTTTCAAGTTGTTTCCTGGGTTATTTACACTCCTGTGGTGGTATCTAGTTGTAGCTAGCTGTTATTACATGTGGGATATGGCAAGCTTAGGATCCTCCTACTCTGCCATCTTCCCAGCAGACCTTTTGCTTGAATTACAGTACAGATTGATAACTTGCCTTTGTAGTATGACCATCTGTAACCTAGAACAACAATAATAATAGCAGCTAATGTTTATTAAGGTTTTGTTTGTTCCAAATACTGTGCTATTCATTTTAAGTATGTGGTCTTATGTTTACTAAAGTTTTACAGGTGAGGGAATTTGGGCTCAGACCCAGGCTACCTAAATTCAAAGCCTCTATGTAATCCATACCTTTTTTTTGGTTTTGTTTCTAAGATTTTTATTTTTAAACCATCTCTACACTGAGCATGGAGCTTGAACTAAACCCGAGAGTAAGAGCTGCATGCTCCACCAACTGAGCCAGCCAAGCACCCCATCCATACCCTCTTTCTTTTCAGTTTCTCTTTTGCCATGTTTGCGTATCATTTTTTTCTATCTTCCCCTCATGGAATGCTTTTTCCCTTAAGTGAATTACCCTAAGTTTGTCCTTAATGGAGTTTAATAAGAATTTACAGGACCTTGTCTCTAACTTAACCTCTTACTAGTTCCACTGAATCTTTTAACTTAAATTCAATTTGTTCACCATCAATATATTGTCTATCAGAAGGAAAGGGTTGTCGTAAACCTCCACAATCCTTTCCAATTAGTTTTCCCAGTAAGTTGGCTTTTTTAAAATCTGTAATACTTGCTGACCCTCACGATACACTTCTTTGTCAAAGTATACGTGATCTTGTTCCCTTCCCACTGAGAGTTTATTATGATCCTAAACTCACCCTCTTCCTATACCTCCTGACAATTATATGTAAGTAGACTTTACTTAAGATATGAACTAACTAAATCTCTGAAGGGGGAGAAAATAGTTAGAGGCAGTTCACATTTATAGAGTGCCTATTATGTACAGGTACTGTGCTGAACATTCTGTATATTATCTTACTCTTCTAAACAACACCATGAAGTGGTGCTCATTTATTTTTTTTTCTTTGAAGTTGCATTTTTTGAAAAAAGATGAACTCGTATTTTTTTTTCACTTGTATTTGTATATCTTCATTCCTCTGTGTATACTTCACACTTCAACAGTTCTATTGCTGTGATTGTCTCTTCCCTCTCACTAGACATTTGAGTTTTCAAGTACTTTTTTTTTAAGATTTGATTTATTTATTTGTCAGGGATAAATAGAGAGCCAGCGAGCACAGGCAGATAGAGAGGCAGGTAGAGGCGGAGGGAGAAGCAGGCTCCCTGCCGAGCACGGAGCCCGATGTGGGACTCGATCCCAGGACACTGGGATCATGACCCGAGCCGAAGGCAGCTGCTTAACCAACTGAGCCACCCAGGCGTCCCTTGAGTTTTCAAGTACTTAAAAGGAACATCTTGATACGGATTTAGTATACATTATGTTAATTACCACAGTATTTTTTTATTAAATAATTTCAAAAATGGCTAAGATGGATGGTTGAAATACTCTAATAGTTTGAAATATATTTTTTGTATTACTTTCTGAAAAGATGGAGCAAAGTTACAGTGTCGCTAGTAATGTATTTACATATCTCCCCACATTAAGTATGGATTTTTAGGTAATTCCTTCATCATTTAAAAAGCACCCAAATTTTCTGTCCTTTGATTTGAAAAACATCAGTTATTATTATAGATTTAATTGAATTTGTACTGTGATTTTCACTAGTTACAGAACTTGGAACATTTATGGTAAGAATTACTCACAGTTTACTTAGTTAAAAAAATAATTGCTTATTGAATTTTCTGTTTAGATAATAAAAATTCATTGCCCTGTTTTGTCCTTAATTTGAGGTAGTTCTGCCATCCTACCATTTCACTAATGTGTTTCCTCCTAAAATCACCAGTCCTCCCTTAAATGGCCAATCCAGTAGGAACATTCAAGACTTTATCTTACCTCATGTCTATTGTATTCATTGTCATCGTACATTTTCCCCTTCCTTAAACTTTTTTTGAATTTCAGTTAGCACAACTCTCTTATGTTTCTCCTAATTCTCTTAAGGTTGAAGCTCCTCTTTCTACCCTGTGATTGGTGACCTGCCATGGACATATTTGTTCTCTTTTCCACTCTTCTTCACAATCTTTCTAGTTAGTATTATTTTTGCTTATGGCTCAGTTAATTCCAAATGGCTCTCACATCTATATTTTCAACAGAGATTTCTCATTGTGCTTCAGACACAGAGGTCTAGCTGTCTGACAGATATCTCTAGGCTCTGCATTTTCAACAAATACAAAATAAGTTTATCTTCCCTTCTCAACCTGTTTCTCCTGAATTCCCTTCATTAAATGTTTTTCAGTAATTCAAACCAAAATCCTTAGTGTTTTTATTCCATATATTCTTTTGCCCTTTAGATAGATTTCATCCTTGTTACCTCCTCTTTCAGGCATACTTGGTAATAACTGTGGTAGCCTCCTCCTGCTCTTCATGCCTTCACTTTGACCTTTTTAATAACATCTTCCTCTCGCCTACCAATGTGCTCTGTCTAAAATGTTATCTAAGTTTAACCCTTCTTGCAGTCCTTTAGAGTGATTGCCCAAGATTAGGGAACCAAGTCAGTCATAATTGACGAGAATTTCTGAGCTCCAGAATCAACATTGTTTTTTTTTTTTTTTTTTTTTTTTTTTTTTTTTTAAAGATTTATTTATTTATTTGACAGATCACAAGCAGGCAGAGAGGCAGACAGAGAGAGAGGAGGAAGCAGGCTCCCCGCTGAGCAGAGAGCCCGATGTGGGGCTCGATCCCAGGACTCTGGGATCATGACCTGAGCCGAAGGCAGAGGCTTTAACCCACTGAGCCACCCAGGCGCCCCCAGAATCAACATTGTTTTAAAGGCTGGGTGGGTTATTCCATTTCAGCCAGATTTTTTTTTTTTTAAGATTTTTATTTATTTACTTGATAGAGAGAGATCACAAGTAGGCAGAGAGGCAGGCAGAGAGAGAGGGGGAAGCAGGCTCCCAGCTGAGCAGAGAGCCCAATGTGGGGCTCTATCCCAGGACCCTGAGATCATGACCTGAGCTGAAGGCAGAGGCTTAAACCACTAAGCCACCCAGGCACCCCTCAGCCAGATTTTAAGATAAGTTCTAAATACTTTTGCATTCGTGCAAGGTTGTACCCAACCTTTCCTCTTCTCTGGTTTCATCTGTAGCCATTCTTTCCCTCATAATTTAGTCTTTAGACATGCTCTTCTTAAAGAATGTTATTTATTTACTTATTTATTATTTATTTTTAATTTTAAGTAGGCTCCATGCCCAACATGGAGCTTGAACTCACAACCCTGAAATAAAGAGTCGCATGCTTTACTGACTGAGCCAGCTAGGCGTCCCCTTTTTTAAAGAATTTTTTTTTTTTAAAGTAGGCTCTAGACATGCCATTCTTAAAGTCACAATAACCTCTCATTTTCTGTGTGATTAGGACATGGTGAATTCTCTGTTTTAAATCTGCTTTCCACTCTTAATCACTTAAGTATTTTATTTCTTGTTCTAGTCTCAGTTCAGTCGAGCCTAACTCCTCCACATGATTAGAGAAAGTTCTTTCTGCTTCAAGCAGTCATTATTCCCTTTTGGCACCTCTGTGTGCTATGTGGAAGTATTTATCTTGTATTAGTATTTATCTTGTATTCATTTTGCTTCCCTACTGAATTCCTTCACTATGGGGATCTTTTAGCATAGTGCTGAGCATAGTACCTGACACATAGTTTCAATAAATGTATTCACATGAACTTCAGATAATTAGGTGTATATAAGCACATTGGGGCAACAAAATATGTCCACTAAACTACCATATTTGAAATCATCTTAGAAATTTCAAGTAAAACAAGAAAATAACCAAAACAGTGAGCTGCACTACTATCTTAACATGAGGGTTTGTTTTGTTAATTATACTGCCTTTCTAACCAATATGATAACCTAGGGAGAAGATAAAAGTAAGTCTGAACTTGGAAAATTAATATACAGTTGATTTCTAGGTTGGTGAATCAAAGACTTCTGGAAGTACAGTCACAAGTTGAAGAATTGCAAAAATCTTTACAGGATCAAGGCTCAAAAGCAGAAGATGTAAGTTTTAATATGTACGAACCAATAGTTTCACAGTGTTAAGAAAAGCTATAAGTTCTGCTTTTTATTTGATTGTCTCTATCAGAATAATTTATAATTATATTGGTTATAGAAAAGAAGCAACATTTTCCTTTTACTAACATTCCTTAATGAAAGGACCAGACAGTACTTCATTGTACTGATTGGAATCACTCTGCTGGAAATTGGAAGTTTATTTGTAGTTATTAGCTAAGGAATTGACTGAGGCATTGTGGAGTTTTGTTTGTTTTAGGAAGTGGGAAAACTAGGATTTTTTTCTTTAAGTTTTTATTTATTCATTTAAGTTCCTTACTCCCATTGTGGGGCTCACACTCACGATCCTGAGATCAAGAGTCTCATGCTCTTCTGACTGAGCCAGCTAGGCGCCCTGAGGCTTTGTGTTATAAATGTGTTCATCTCAGTATTCAGAGTTCAGGGTTTTTTCCCTCTGGCCAATAACAACAACAGTGCTGTTAGAAATTTGGCATGTTCAAGTAGAAATTTTTTATGTATAATTGATATTTTCAAAAATAATGCTATCCTTAGAAATAACCATCCCTGAATTTCTGAGTCCCTCTTGCTACCCCAGCCCAGCCCCACACAAATAGAAGTTCACAGACCTTCTTTTACTTTAATATTCCCTTATACTCTGCATATCTGTCATAGCCTTGCCTGCTTGACTGTCACGGTCACATTAGAATATAGTAAATGTGTTGTGCCAGAACTAGATGGACTTTAATCTTCTCATGCTGTCTGAATTACCACAATGCTTATGTAGCACATAGTAGTCAGTCTCCAATGAAAGTGCAAATAAATTTTGCAATTCCTTTCCTTTTAATAAGCAGTATACGGTAGAACCGCAACTATAGAGTGTTCAAAATTAGTGTAAGGGGGGGGGACCTTAATTTTAGTGACCAATCTTTGCTTCAGAGAGTTGGTTCTTTTATTATTGCTAGTGTAATTTGCTGTAAACTCTAGTCTTTGAGTATAAACCTTTACATAGTTGTATAAACCTCTACATAGTTGCTTTTTGGAGAATCATCAAAACTATAGGTATATCATTTCTATCCAGTCTTAGTAATGTAAGAGGGTATGAAAACGAAAGAAACCAATGAAGGGTGTTAAACCAGCATATTACTTAAAACCTGTGAATATTAGATCTAAATAGCTCATCATTGATCTGATTTTATGAGTTTCATAAACCTATAGCTATCTTCTATTTGGTAGTATGTTCTTTCTAAGATCTCTGGTTTTGGTTTATCCTTTCATTAATGTGTGGGTAGTCCTTCTTAGACCCCAAATTCCTGGTTCCTAAAATTATCACCAACATCTAAACTACTTTATTCCCTTATTAAAATAGAACTAGTTTGAAATGTTACGGTTTACTTTTTAAAAGTGTTTTTCTAATCCAGAATGGTAAGCAAGAAAGAGATGAAGCAAAACCAACATTAGTGTATTAAAATACATAGAAGGCCAAGACTGTCTTCGAGATGAAATCACTTGGTCTCTAAAACTTTGAGGAGACTTTTTCTTGATTTGTTATAGGAGAAAGGGGAAGGGCATGTGGTACATGGGAAATAAGAGTGGCAGGACATCAGTGTCCGCAGTACCTTAGTGTTACAGAGATAGCTGCCATATGTGCTTGATTCTCTTACTTGTGTTAGAACATTCAGAGGAGTTTGTTCTGTAAACAATAATTTTGCCTAGGTATCCCTGTGGTAATCAAATCTGATTAACTATGTTCTGTGCCATTACTTAAAGAGAACATACTTCAGAAGTGAGATGCCAGCCATGAAAGTACTATTTGCCTAAGTTAGTCAATTTATTTGACTGCCCAGATGCTAGAGAGGTGTTACTCTATCTTCTTAGATATTCCCTTAGAGTTCTTTTATATATATAGAAAAGATTCAGATAGGAGCTTTCCTTATTGTGATATGATCCAAATCCAGCAAATGTTTGATGTTTTCATCTTCTCTTCCACTAACCTATAGTGTCACATCTCAGGAATATCAGGTAGTATGTAGAACAACTGGCCAAATGGAACTGGTCCCCTCTGAAGAACAGCGTAATTTCTGCCCATTTCTGTTACCAAAAGCATAGTCCTTTCATGTGACCTTAAGCCAGTAGGATGGTTTACACATTTTTATTATTTTTATGTCATTTATTTTTAGCATGGAAGCAGAAAAGCATTGTTAAATCCAGTCATATGGATAATATGAGCTAGCCACAGTGTATAAAACTCAAGAGAACAAGACAGGATGAGGAGACCATAGAAGAAAGAAAAATGTACATTTTTCCAAAAAAAAAATGCATAATTTTTGCTTATGTTCATGAATTACTAAATCGTTCCTTCTCTTGGCTGCTGTGTTTGCTTCATACTAATATGTCCTCTCTGTTTCTTGGCATGGTTTCTGCTCAAAAGGCTATTGTAAGTATGGCTTCCTATTCATTTCTATATATTGAGCAAATTTTTTTATTTATATACATTCTCTAACATCATGGTTGATGGTATTGAGATTTTTTAATTATGGGAATTCTGTGCAAATGAATATCTTATTTTCCTTACAAGTTTATGTCCTTTACACTTAAGATATTTAAAGGATATTGAAAACAAGTCAAGCCAAAAAGACCTCTGCTCTTATTTGTTTCCCCCATCCCACTCCTGCTCTGCCTCCTTGTTATAATTAGTACATTTTTATAAATTATTTTGGAGTTTCCTATTGCAGTCTGGCCTCCTCCTGCCACCTCCTTTAATAGTAGCAATCTTCAGTGGAGAGGTGGTGGAGTATAGGAAGCATGGGAGTAAAGACCATGCACAAACTTTGGAGTCTGGCAGGCCTGGGTTTGTTTTGGGATATATATATATTTTTTGTTTCTTTTCTTTTGTTTTTTCCAGACTTGGGATTTTAATTTTGGGTCTGCCACTTGAAAGCTACTGAATGTCTCCCCAGTCTCACCTTCCTCACCTGTCAGATGGGCTGATATGGCTCACAGTGGTGAGATGAACATGGGACTGCAGTGCCTACTGTGTTAACCATTCATGAGAATGATTATTGTGTATTATCCCAGTTAAAACTAATTTTGCTAGCTAGCGCCCAGTCAGAACCTAAATGCAAAATTACAGTTAAGGTACTTAAAAGTGTTTTCATTTTACCATCTGTACAAAAGAATGAAAAAGTTATCAAAGTGAAAACTGAAAATTAACAGAGTTATTGCCTTTCTTTTTTATTTGGGGGAAGCACTGATGGGAGCCTTGTAGTCCATTGATCTTGGTATAGTTCACATACTGAACAAAGAAGTAAATTTGATATATTCCAGAGCTGTGTTAAAGTGGACCTGAATAAACAATTATAGTAATCATTTTTAAATAAGGTGACTGAAAATCAGAAAACTTACTGTGGAGGTTTTTCCCCCATCACTGCTGCTATTGACTGATTGAACAATTTGTTTTCTAAGCCTACATTAATTGGGTTTGACTGAATTTTTCTCAAGATGGAATGTTTCATAGAACTCATTAGTAATACGTACCTTAACAAGTTTTAAGTTTAGTTATAAAACCTAGTGGTCCTTTATAGAATGCCTTTTTTTTTTTTTAAAGGCCAATTCTCATCTGCTTTTTGGGTGACTCTGTGTGTGTGTGTGTGTGTGTGTGTGTGTTTTGGAAGAGAAAGTGCACACATGTGACGTAGGGGGAGAGGAAGAATTTTAAGTTCAGTCTTATAATCCTGAGATCATGACCTGAGCCAAAATTAAGAGTCAGGTACTTAACCGACTGAGCCACCCAAGCATGCCAGGAGACTTTTTTTTTTTAAGATTTTTTTCATTCATTTACTTGATAGATCACAAGCAAGCACAGAGGCAGGTGTGCGGGGTGAGGTTGCGGGGGCGGGGAGCAGGCCCCCTGCTGAGCAGAAAGCCCAATGCAAGGCTCCATCCAAGGACCCCAAGATCACGACTGGAGCCGAAGGCAGAGGGTCAATCCACTGAGCCACCCAGGCGCCCCACCCCAAGAGACTTTATTTTTGTTATTTTTTTAAGATTTTATTTATTTTAGATAGAGAGTCCTCAAGCAGACTCCCTGCTGAGCAAGGAGCCCAAATCTAGGTTCAGATGCTTAAGTGACTAAGCCACTCAGGCACCCCACCAGGAGAATTTTTTTTTAATCTCCAGCCAAAGCTTCATTCTTAAGTAAATTAAATTCTGTGCATACAGCGTTCTTCACATTCCTATACAATCACATGAATTTCTTATGTGCATATTCAGAAATCTCTGAGTAAGTCAGTATTTTGGGCAGTTGATCCCAGTCTCTACCATGATGCAAGGAGAATAATATAGTCGATAAAAAGTATGTTGGGGGGTGCCTGGGTGGCTCAGTGGGTTAAAGCCTCTGCCTTTGGCTCAGGTCATGATCCCAGGTTTCTGGGATCGTGCCCCACATTGGGCTCTCTGCTCAGCAGGGAGCCTGCTTCCTCCACTCTCGCTCTGCCTGCCTCTCTGCCTACTTGTGATCAATGTCTGTCAAATAAATAAAAATCTTTTTTTAAAAAATAAATAAATAAAAAGTATGTTAGGGAAAAGATGTATTATTATTAGAATTCTACCTGCCTATTGGGTCCAAGAATATTAGGTCTGTGTATATGTGGCCTTTTTATTACTTTCTTTTTTTTTTTTTTTTTTTGACAGAGAGAGATATAGTGAGAAACAGCACAAGTAGGGGGAGCAGCACGCTCTCCACTGAGCAAGGAGCCTGACGTGGGGCTTGATCCTGGTCATGACCTGAGCCTAACGCAGATGCTTATTCATCTGCGCCACCCAGGCACCCCTTTCCAGTTCTTGACTGTAGAGACTTCAGATATGCAGTTTCTAGGTATTTTATACTGATTGCTATCACTCATGGTCTGCTCTCTCTCCAGTCAAAGAGAAATACGGCACCTGGATGGCTCAGTTGGTTAAATGGCTGCCTTCAGTTCAGGTCATGATCCCAAAGTCCTGGGATGAGCCCAGCATCAGGCTCTATGCTCAGCAGGGAGTCTGCTTCTCCCTCTGCCTGCTGCTCCCCCTGCTTGTGTTTTCTTTCTCTCTCTCTCTCTCTCTCTCTCTCTCTCTCTCTCTCTCTCTGACAAGTGAATAAATAAAATCTTAAAAAGAGAGAGAGAAAATGAGAGAAATAGACTTAAGTGCATTGTCTATTTTGAGCTCTTTGACCAGAGAACTTAACTGAGAACTTATTCAGGGTCAGTTACTACTGTACTCTTTATTTAAAAAAAATAATTTTGTTAGTTAAACTGTTAAATAAATTTATTTTATTTTCCATTTTCAGTCAGTTCTTCTAAAAAAGAAGCTTGAAGAACATCTGTAAGTATAAAAGCTGTTGAGTCTCATTCTCCTATCCTCCAGTGAAATAGAAGTATTTTGTTAGGTGGTTACAGAGTATCTAGGCAATGGCCTCGAAGATACAGGAAATTATAAGACTTCTTTATTGTCCAAAGGGTCATCTCCACCCAGTGTCCTTAAGTCAAAATAAGTACTGCTTTAGAACTGTTTTCTCCTAAGACTCCAGAGTTTTATGTGTTTGTGGTAGTATTTATAACTAGGAGTTTGAGACACTATAGATCAGGAAGCAGGAACCTTTTTATGTAAAGGGCCAGCTAGCAGTTACCCTAGGCTTTGTAAACCATGGTCTGTGTCACAGTCATGTGGCTTCATAGTTTAAAAGCAGCCATAGACTATAGATTAATGTTGTGACTGTTCTGTAAAACTTTATACAAGAACAGGCAACTGGTTGAATTTGGCCCAGAGACTATAGTTTGCCAACTCTAGAGTATAGGCAGCTGAATCTCCTTTTTAAGTGAAGTTTTAAAGTACTACAGAGCTTATCAGTAGCAGATTTTCAGACATTTCCTTGAGTTAGAAATATATTTGAAAGTGACTTTTTAACCTAAAAAATGAAATAAATTTTAAAAATATTACATTTGTTTTCTCATGAAGAAGAAATCTTTATCCATCTTTATCTTTAGCTGAGGTTGACATCGTTAGGAATATTTTGTGATTTTCCTCACACCCAGTAACAATTTAAATCCTATCAGTTTTTAGCAACACTCTCCTAACGAACATTGAATATATGGTGGCCATGAATTGCTAGCCTGTTGGGGGTACTAACAGTGTTCCACTATGGTAAACCAGCCATCCTTGGTATCACAGAGATAATTTTGACTTCTTCTACTATGATTGGAAAAAAATTTCTGTAATCTGGCAGTTTGTCTCATGCTATCTTTTTGGGGTGGGGGGTAATATGGCAAAAGTGAGATAATCCCAGGAACTGACACTTGCTGGCAAGTATAACAAGGGGCTGATTCCTAATGCACTAATAGAAGAAAAAATGTTGCCTTCTAGCCATTGTGGGGTTGCCTAGAGTTAGAATTCAGTCCTGAATTCTGACCTTTTTTCTTAACCATTTCTCTGTTGTTTAAAAAAAAAAAAAAGGAATACCTGTTGTTTCGTACAACAGTCCATTGTTCATACAACAGAACCATTGTTCTGTGTTCATTTACATGGTAAATATCTTCATCAAAAAGAATTTATTATTGGGGCGCCTGGGTGGCTCAGTGGATTAAGCCGCTGCCTTCGGCTCAGGTCATGATCTCGGTGTCCTGGGATCGAGCCCCGCATCGGGCTCTTTGCTCAGCGGGAGCCTGCTTCTCTCTCTCTCTCTGCCTGACTCTCTGCCTACTTGTGATTTCTCTCTCTGTCAAATAAATAAATAAAATCTTTAAAAAAAAAAAAAAAGAATTTATTATTGAGAATGAAGCCTGTTAGTCTCCAGTGGCTTCCATAACAAATTACCACAAACTGGGTGGCTAAAAAGAAAGCAGAAATTTATCTTTTTCCAATTCTTGACACTACAAGTCTAAAATCAGGGAAGTCAGCAAAATGGGTTCCTTCTGTAGGTTCTGAGGGAGTCTTCAGGCTCACTGCTAGCAATCCTTGCTGTTCCCTGGCTTATAGACACATCACTCTAGTCTCTTATCTCCCCATCTTCACATGGCATCCTCCTCTCCGTACATTTTGTCTTCACATGGCCTTCATATAGAGACACCAGTCATTGGACTTAAGGCCCACCTTGATCCAGCACAACCTCCTCTTTAATAATGATATCTGCAAAGACAGTGTTTTCACATTCCTGGGTATTGGGGGTTAGGACTTCACCATATCTTTTTTGGGAGTTATAATTCAATCCACAAGAGGGTCCATAGACATTTCAAAAGGTCATTCTCATGCAAATTTAAAACTATAGTGAAGATGCTGTATTTTACATATACCAAATTGGGTAAAATTAAAAATCAGACATACTGAGTATTGCCGAAGATGTTCCGCAAGGTAAATCTATTGCCTAAGATGTTCAGCAGTGTATTCTCCACTGAGTTTCTATCAGTTTGCTTAGCAAACTGAACATGCACATATGCTGTGACCCATGAGTTCCATTCTCGACATAAACCCTAGATTCCCAGAAATGCTTTTAACCATGTGTCAGGAGACGTGTAGAAGAAAGTATAAAAGAATATTGTTTGCAATAACAAAAGTAGAACCAATACAAATAGCACCAGTTTGTAAAACAATAGCTACGTTCAGACAACAGAACATAATGCTGCAGTCAGCTGTGTAACTCAAAACTAACACCTCAACATACATGAATCTCAAGAGTGTGGTGTTAAGTAAAAGATGGACGTCACAGGACAGTACATACAGTATAATGTATAAAGTGAAAATTTGGCAAAATTCACCAGTATATTGGTTAGGAATTCACACGAAGGCTCATCAGGAAAGTCATGAAAAAGATTAAACTTCTGAGTTTGGGTTCCCTAAGTTTCTGGGTTAATTTCTGTTTCATGACCTGTTTACTGAGCTGAAAGTTAATTACTGTTTTAACTGCTGTATATACTCATTTTATATCTAGATACATAGAGATATACTCAAAAAATTTGTTGAAAAATAAACTTATTAGAGTATTACTCATAGAAAAGACCAGAAATAGACTTTAAAAAGTGCTCTGTTTTCTTCTGTTTTTTTCTATATTTTCCAATTTATGCAGCCTTTTTTCCTCTGCTATTACAAAGTGTTAAACTAAATAGAGAATTACACATATTATATCTAAAAGAAAGAAACTTTCTGTTCATTTTTTACTTTTGGATTGGAATATAACTTACATAAAGTACACAAATTCTAAGTTCCTGAGTTTGATTAATGTTTTTTTACATTCAGAGATACCCCAGATCAACATAGAATACTTCCGGTAAACTCCCCAAAATTCTTCATTCTCCCTTCTAATTGACTGATTCCATCCCCAAACTAGCCACTGTGCTGCTCTCTTAACCACCTTTCATTGGTTTTTGACACATTCTGAACTTCCTGTAAAGGGAATCCTACAGTATTACCCTTTTGTATTTGACTTCCTATGTTCAAAATTCTGTGATACCTGTCCATGTGGGTGCATGTATCATTAATTTTTTTTATTGGGGGATAGTGTTCTATTTTTATTTTTAACACCATTTTACAATAAGAATTTTGCACTGTAAAACCTCTGTAAAGTTTTAAATTAATTTTTATAATATCCTCTTCCTAGAAAAAAAAAATCATTAAGTTCTCTGTGTCCTCTTATGCCTATTTATGTAAAAGAAATTATAACTATTTCAGAGTCTGAAAATTTTGTCTCTATTTTTTAACCTATTTTAAAAATATATATTCATGTTGGATTAGGCTTTTTTACCCTATTTTGTTTCATAGCAGTTGTGTGATATGCAAGTGTATTCCAAGAATAAAGAACTTAGATCTTTCATTTCAAGTGAGAAAAAAAACAAAAGCAGTAGTAGTAGGTGACAGTGTGTTACATATTTTGTTACAGGGAGAAGCTTCATGAAGCCAATAATGAATTGCAGAAGAAGAGAGCCATTATTGAAGATCTTGAACCACGATTTAATAACAGCTGTGAGTTTTCCCTAATTAGCATAGTTGTTTTTAATTAAAGTATAGTTAACATATTATATTACTAATTACCACAGTTTTATATTTTTTTAAGATTTTATTTATTGAGAGAGTGAAAGTGCATGTGCAGGGGGGAAGGGCAGAGGAAGAGAGAATCCCAAGCTGATGCCACACTGGGCTCGATCTCACAACCCTGAGATCATGACCTAAGCCAAAACCAAGAGTTGGATACTTAACCAACTGAACCACCCAGATACCCAGTGATGAGTTTATAAATTGTTCCTTTCAGAAATAGGTCCTATTATATATTCTAGCAATTAAAGAATTTATCTTATTTACAGAATGAGTATATAATCATCTTTATAATGCTTCTAATTCTAGTTTTGAGTTTTTTCTTAACTGTAGATGGTAATGAATATTTTATGTAATTAGCTATTTCCATAGTATAGTTGCATGAAAGTCAGATGTTTTACTGCTTTTGATATTTATACCTGTAAGTAGCCTGACTTTATTCATGCTTTTAGTAAAGGACACAGACCTTCCCCCAAACACAGACCTTTTCTAACTGTTGTGAAATATATATCACATAAAAATGACCATTTTAGGGCACCTGGGTGGCTCAGTTGGTTGATGATCTGACTTCAGCTTGGGGTCCTGGGATCAGGCCTATACCTGGCTCCTTGCTCAGTGGGGAGTCTGCTTGTCCCTTTTCCTCTCCCTGCGGGCTCCCCTCTCCCTGTCCGTGCTCTGTCACTCTCTCTCTCTGTCAAATAAATAAATAAAATCATCTTTTTAAATGACCATTTTAACCATCTTTTAAGTATATAATTCAGTGGCATTTAGTACACTCACATTGTTGTGCAACTGCTATCCATTTCCAGAACTTTTTCATCATTCCAAACTGAAATTCTGTGCCCATTGAACAGTAACCTCCCATTTTCCCCTGTCCTGCCAGCCCCTGGGAGCCACTGTTCTACCTTCCTTCTCTGAGAACTATTCTAAGTAAACTCACCTAAGTAGATTCATACATTTGTCCTTTCATGTCTGGCCTACTTCACCTAGCAGAATGCCTTTCATTTTCATTTATATTGTCTCCATGTTGACACGTGTATCAGAATTGAAGCTGAGTAATACTTAGTTATAATATTGACCACATTTTGTTTATAAACTCATCCATTGATGGATACTTGATTTCATTGGTGGATACTTTTTAACTTATGCATTTCTAAACTGAAGTTTTTATTTACAAGAAAAGCTTTTTGTTAAAAAAGCTATTTTATAAAAACAGTTGCTTTATTTAAAAAAAAGTTGTTTTATAGAAACAAAAATTATGAATTTTTAAAATAAAATTATATATAGGATGGGGCTCCTAGGTGGCTCAGTTGGTTAAGCGACTGCCTTTAGCTCAGGTCATGATCCTTGAGTCCCAGGATTGAGTCCCACATCGGGCTCCCAGCTCAGCAGGGAGTTTGCTTCTCTCTTTGACTCTCCTCCTTCTCATGCTCTCTCTCTTAGTCTCTCTCTCTCAAAAAAATAAAATCTTTTTAAAAAATTATATGTAGGAATAGACCAAACAGTCTCTCAAAGCTACTACTTATTTGAAATATTTTTCAGGTTGTTACAATCTAAAAAAAATTTTTTTTCTTTTTTCACTCTCTTATCTACAGCCTTAAAAATTGAAGAATTACAAGAAGCTTTACGGAAGAAAGAAGAGGAAATGAAGCAAATGGAGGAACGGTATAAAAAATACTTAGAGAAAGCCAAAAGTGTGAGTGTCTGTAATGCATTTATCTTGGGGGCCCAAATTGGGGGTGGAAGGAGCAGTGATTTATCAAAGACATTTGGAGACACCTGTGGAAATGCGGATTTGGATTGAACAGTGATGACTTACAGAATTATTGGTTTTCTTACAGAGATGTTGGTATTGTGATTGTGTAAGAGAATGTCCTTAGTCTAAGAAGATGCATGTCGAAGTACTTAGGGGGTTACATGTTCCCAGGTCTGCAGATTGCTTTACAGTATTACAGTATGCTCCCAAACAAGCCTCTGTGTGTGTGTGTGTGTGTGTGTGTGTGTGTAGGTGTAGAGAAAATGTGTCAGTGCAGCAGTTGCTGAATTGGGGATAAAGGAAATGGGTTTCTGTTTCCCTCTTTCAGTTTTCTATAGGTTTGATCAATTTTTATAGTAAAAGTATTGAGCCAAAAAGCAAAAAGACCTTTCCCAGAAGACTGCTAGTTGGCCAACTAGAATTGATTGCATAACATGCCCATGGCCTAAACCAAGCTGCTGGCAGAGGAAGCAGTAGAGTCACAGTGACAGGCTTTTTAACCCTCAGGACCCATTCCTCTAAGTATCGGGCTGCTCAGAGGCAGAGGTTAGCTGAGCCATACAATAAGATTTTTTCTCTGGGGGCACTTGGGTGCCTCAGTCAGTTAAGCCTCTGCCTTTGGCTCAGGTAATGTCCCAGAGTCCTAAGATCAAGCCCCATGTCGGGCTCCCTGCTCAGTTGGGAGTCTGCTTCTCCCTACAACCCTCTCTCTTTTTGTGTTTTCTTACTCTCTCTCTCAAATAAATAAATAAAATCTTTAAAAAAAAATTTTTCGGGACACCTGGGTGGCTCAGTTGGTTAAGCAGCTGCCTTCGGCTCAGGTCATGATTCCAGTGTCCTGGGATCGAGTCCCGCATCAGGCTCCTTGCTCCACAGGGAGCCTGCTTCTCCCTCTGACGCTGCCAGCCACTCTGTCTGCCTGTGCTCACTCTTGCTCTCTCTGACAAATAAATAAATAAAATCTTTTTTAATAAATAAATAAATAAATTTTTTTCTTTGTTTCTTTTTGCAGGTTATCCGTACTCTAGACCCTAAGCAGAATCAAGGAGCAGCACCAGAAATACAGGCTCTTAAAAATCAGCTTCAGGAAAGAGACCGACTCTTCCATTCTTTAGAGGTAGTTTGCTGTACTATACTATATGATAAGATATTTGGTGTTTTTTGTTGTTGTTGTTGTTTTTTAAGATATTATTTATGGGGCGCCTGGGTGGCTTAGTCGTTAAGCATCTGCCTTCGGCTCAGGTCATGATCCCAGGGTCCTGGGATCAAGCCCCACATTAGGCTCCCTGCTCAGCAGGAAGCCTGCTTCCCCTCCCCCACTTCCCCTGCTTGTGTTCCCTCTCTTGCTGTTTCTCTCTCTCTCTCTCTCTTTCTCTCTCTGTGTCAAACAAATAAATAAATAAATAAAATCTTTAAAAAAAAAAAAGATTTTATTTATTTATTTGACAGAGAGAGAGATCACAGGTAGGCAGAGAGGCAGGCAGAGAGACAGGGAGAATAATACTCTCCACTGAGCAGGGATCCCGATGCAGGCCTCGATCCCAGGACCCTGGGATCATGACCTGAGCCGAAGGCAGATGCTTAACGACTGAGCCACCCAGGCTCATTTGGTTTTTGACACTTTATTTTCTAGGAGCCTTGCTATATACAACTGTGTCCATGAATTTATATAACTAATTGTATTTTATTGATACTGTGTTTTTCATCTTTACATGTTTACATGTGCTTGTTTTTTTAGAAAGAATATGAGAAGACAAAGAGTCAAAGAGAAATGGAGGAGAAATACATTGTTAGTGCCTGGTACAATATGGTAAGAAAACACTTCAAAACACATTGCAAAGTTCATTGAATATATAATGTTTATTATACTACCTGTATTATACTACTGTATTATAGAAGTAGTTCTACCAAATAAATTTGAAAATAATTGCTAACCTAACACACACTAACCAAACCTAATGCTGATCTTAGGATTGAAAAGGAGAAATGAGTACCACCATAATAGGGTTAGGGTTAGGATATTTTGAACACATTAGTAAGTCCTAAAGGATAGAAAGATAAATGACAGTTTGATTTCTGGCCCTGAGAACCATTTTATTTTAGGAAAAGGGAACTTTAATAATACTAAAACACAGATGCAGTAGCATTTGTTTTATGGGATTTTTCCATTGTCTTCACAGGAGTGGAACTTACAAGAGGATGGTTTATCTCATAGGGTTTGCAAAATGTTCATGGTGTTAAAACCTGAACAACTAGAGGTTTTGGAATTGAATTTTCCAACACAAAAAAGTGTTAAAAATATTACAAGGGAAAAATAAATGCTTATCAACATTCTGGGCTTCAGTGAGATTTTTCTGGATGTGAATAGCTGTGAATTTTGAAGAGTGCTGTACTTTTTTTTCAATATTTTTGTCCTAGACTTGTCTTTTTGCATTTTCTTCCCAGTAAGACCACTTCTGCCTTGTCAAAATGTTAGTTGCCTAAGACAAGAAATTGAGCCAGATTTTTTTTTCATCATCTCCCCTTTCCCTATTGTTATGTTGTAGTTGTTTCTGTGTTACAATTGTAACTGATACTATGTCTTAAAGGATAATGTCCCAGGTCTCCTAATAATGGTATTTTATCGGGCGCCTGGGTGGCTCAGTGGTTTAAGCCGCTGCCTTCGGCTCAGGTCATGATCTCAGGGTGCTGGGATCGAGTCCCGCATCGGGCTCTCTGCTCCGCGGGGAGCCTGCTTCCCTCTGTCTCTTTCTGTCTGCCTCTCCATCTACTTGTGATTTCTCTCTGTCAAATAAATAAATGAATAAATAAATAAATAAATAAATAAGGTATTTTATCTTAGATTCATCTAATTTCATGACATGTCGACATTTATGTTGTTTTAACCACAAGGCAAAAATATTTCAAATTTTACTACAATCCTAAAAAACAAAGGAAATCAAATTGGGCTTAGAATATTATTTTGATTAACAAATACAGATTTCTTAAAAATGAAAAATTACAGAATAAGGGAAAACTAAGGAAGTTCTCTGAAAACTAGTTCTGACTCCACCTTTTCTGTTTCCTCTTTCAAACCTTCAAAGGTCAGTTGATCCTTATTGGTCATTTCATAGTTTTGATTGATTTGTATGACTTAACATATTGTGGTTATAAAGCGAATTTACTTATTCTGTGACATGGTATTAAAACATAGCCCTACTCTTCAGCTCTCAGGGAGTAAAGGAGTAACTTCTAATAGCCTCACACAGGTTGTGTTCCAGAAAGATAGCCAGTAACAGCTTACACATACATTCAGAAAGTTCTGCATCACGGGCTACTGAATGGAAAGGAGGTGACAAGCACCTGGAAAAGGCATTAAGTATCTCAGGGAATGACCCAGTCATGACTACCAAGGTCTTAAAGGTGTGTGAAGAATTGAAATAAGTTGCTTGGAATGTGAAAGTAAAAAAAGGTAATATATTTTAAATAAAAAAGAATTGGTAATATATGTAGCCACTTTAATAAATTTAAGGATTACCAATAGATATTTGCCATTTTCTTCAGATTCTTAAATGCTTTGATTTTAAATTGAGTAAAAAACATGTTCTGGATTTTCTCATTGGGAAAATGGAGAAATGTTGTTTATTTAGGTATATGTGATAGACCGAAATTCTGTAAAAGATGCAAAGCCATGACTAGTGTTTTCTCTAGAAGCTAACAAGTGTTATGAAGATTGATGTTTAGTGTTCTGTCTTCTGTGCTAATCTGTCCAGTTCACTCTAGGAAAGCCCTAGGACTTTTCACATAGGTTGGCTTGGCTTAGGTCCTGCTCTCCTTTTGGCTCACAGTTGCTTATTTCTTCCTTTCTTCCTTGTTGCAGTGTCCACTTCTTTTCATCAGTTTACTGGTAGCCAATGACTGGTGGGAATAAATAGTCACTCTCCATTCTTAATGGTTCCCTGGTCAGGGTTCTTTACTGGCTTATTAAATTAGTATCCAGACCATTTTTTCCCTGATTTCCTCACAGATGAACAATTTTAAAAGGCCACTCCCAGAGGTTTCCTCCCTCCTGTTAAGGTGCTCTGGGTCCAGCAATTGTATATCCTCTCCCTTCTAAGCTAGTAGGCCATCCTCCAGTCTACAAAAAAGACCCCCTGCTCTCTTGGGCCCTCTGTTGTGGGCTGTCAGGAATTTTTCTTAATTTGCTTGGGAATACAAGCCTGCCTGAAGTGAAGAAAAACACCCTGGTGGTATGTATTATATCTAGCTGTGGCTTTCCTCCTTAAGAAACAATATGTGCATTTGTGTTTTCCACTCAAAATAAAGCGTGTGATTTCCACAACCTCATGTGAATCAACTGCTACCAATCAATCGTCCTATTTGTTTCTGGGAAATTACTTTCTACATTTGATTTAAAAAGGAAGTGTGATTGAATGTGGTCAATATACTCCAAAATTGTGTCTCTTTTATCTGGGTTTTGGTTATCGTAAATTCAGAAAATTAAACCTTAATTTTTCCAAGAGAAGATTTGTATCTAATTGTTAGAACTAAAATGTCTCTATAAGATTTTTAATCTGTAATGAACAGAATTAACATTCCTAATTGTGCCTTATGATGCAATGAGACAAATTCTGCATGATTTTTTCTTTTTTGGTGAGAGTATGTTGCACTTTTTTTTGTTGATTACTTTTTTTCCCCTATGTTGTGTAGGGAATGACCCTGCATAAAAAGGCGGCTGAAGATAGACTTGCTAGTACAGGTTCAGGGCAGTCATTTCTGGCTCGGCAAAGACAAGCAACCAGCACAAGAAGATCTTATCCCGGCCATGTTCAACCAGCCACAGCAAGGTAGACAAGTCTTGCCATCAGAATAAAAAAAAAAAAAACGCCCTGCATTCAAAGCATACTTCTGTTACATATGATGACATTTCAGGAAATTCAGCCAGCTTATTTTTTGTTTCTTTTATGTTGATATTTAGTTGTTTCTCATTTGAGGACTTTCTCTCTCCTGTGTCTATATTTTAGTTTCTTGGTTCTTTATTTTGTAGTCCTTTCGGTTCCTTTTAATGTGCCAAAAATTTTTAAATGCCCAATTAAAAGTGTTGTATAATAGTGTAGTACTTTTCTTTGTATGAAAACGTCCTCTCCCCAATTGTGTAGGCTTTGTAATGAATTAGATTTTCTGCCAATAATTGATATACAATTTATATTCTTTATTGTGCCTCTGTGTTACCATGCTTTATAAGAATGTCTTTGTTTAAAGGGAATTAATCTTTTTATGATGTATTAATCTGTGTTTTCAATTGTTTTCCAAATGCACTTCAAATAACTTGCATATTTACTATATAAAATGGTTGGCAAGTGCACTTTTTGCAAAGACATAAATACATTGGCAGAGGTGCTAATCAGATGTTACCTAAGGCACCTGATAGATTTATTTCGAGGGAAAAAATGAGTTTTCCACATTGTTTTATAGGAAATTAAATTTGTCCGAAGATTTGGAAACTATTTTTAAAACATACATAAAATATCATTATTTCTTGCTATCTTGTTTGCTGACAGAAGATAAATGCAGTGGTTAGATTATTTGGGGGGAAATTACAGAAGAAAAAAAAATCAGGCTGTGCATTAATTTTTTTCTTGTTCTGGAATATCCTAGTAACTGAACATCAAATTCTAGCAATGTGGCTGACATAGTTTCAGTTGCCCTCCACATCTGAAAGATTTATTTTTCATGTACTTACAAGTAATAGGTAGCCTTACCTTTTGAACAATTTCCTTGTTGACTTGCACTTCAGTTTACTTATTCTTTAATATAAACCCTTCAATTTCTCAGTAATTCCTAAACCTAACATGCTACTATCAGTCGTTAAGATCAGTAAGTGACTTCTTGTATGTGATATTAAGACAGGTCTCTTAACATTTTTTTTCTTAATTCTATGTACTAGTCCAAGACTTTCTCTTGGGTATTTGGTTGCCTCAGAGTTCGTAGATTTGTTGACAGATTGTAAACCATGTTTATTTACATTGTTGAATGACTGTCAAGTAATAATGATTGGAAAGTACTTTGTAGAAGGTGCTATGTAAATGTGAAATACCATTCATTTGAAAATGAAATGCCTATGCCTGACTTCCATAGTGACTTAAGAATTTGGTCCCAAATTATATTTATGCTCCCCTCTAGCCTTTTTCTTGCATCATAGCCAATTTTTTTTAAGCAAAAAATTCCTGAAATTAGGTTAATTGTTTGGTTAATTGGTTTTTGGTTTTAGATAGGCCCTCTAATAAGATTTCATTTCGTGTACTTGCTATTTGGAAGTTCAGGTTTCATTTAGTCCTGTATAATAAATACAAACAAATAACACTAAATCAAGCTACATGTAATTAAGAATTTTCAGAAACTATATTCAGGTGTTTGGCTTTAAATTCTTACTTTTTTTTTTTATAAGAAAATTGATTTAAAAATTGGTAGTGTTTTCATTTGTCCTCAGAAAGTGTACTTGAAGAAAGGTATTAAGAGTATAGACAAAAATGACTCCATGCATTGTGATGATTTTTTTTTACATGAAGTACAAAAGTCTGAGCATGGTGTGAATGCTTCTGCCTGATAAGACAGTAAAGCAGGAAGAATTTGTAATAATGGAGAGAACCACATGAGTAGAATGCATTGTGGGGTTTCAGGAGGCTAAGCACACCTCATCAAAATAGTTTTAACAATAAAAGATTAAAAACTTCTTAAGATGATTCTACCCCTGCCCCCATATTTCACAAATAGCGTAAGGATTTAGCTGTTTTAAAAAAAGACTAACACTAACCTTTGTAACATTAAAATTATTGGGGAATTATACTACCTGCAGAATAAGATAGATGAAAATAAAAGAGCTATTCATTAAATGGGTTATATCCTATGAGATGAGAGGTTTTAATTTTAATTCTCTATTTACTGCCCCAGTCCTGGTTTTCTACCTACCGACCTACTCTGATATATTTCTCCAAATGGGAAGAAAAGGTGCCAGGCTTTTGGAAGCGAGTTTTACTTCTGAGTTTCTATGGCATCTGGCGCACGCTGTTATTTGGTGTTTCCATTCATAACTTTCACTCTCCTTTACCTTTATAGTTTAGTATGTTACTTTCATTACATAGAAGAACTTTTATGTCTAAACATTCTGGTGCTTTTTTAAAAAGCAGGAATAAAACTTAGCTGTAGAAGTGACAGCCCTGTTTTCCTTGCCCAGCTTTGGACAGGATGTATAAGTTGCTATTTCTCCAGTAGGGATTAATCATTTCTCAGGAGGTTTGTGATGATGCATGCACGGTCTGTCTGGAAGTTGAAAGCCATTGGATGCTTTATCTAGATATGAGCCATACTGTGCTGTATTTTTACAAACTCCTTGTATATGGTAGCTTCATGAAGCCACAGTTTGCTCGGACAGTGGCGCTAACCCTGGCCTCAGCAGTGGAGTAAGTACAGTGTTACTGCGTTATGTGGGGGTAACCCATCCTGGCAGTGTTGGACTCTTATCAGCAAAAAGCTTATTTTCTCTTTTCCTTCTAACCAGGGTAAGAAAATACAAAGTAAATAACTAAGAATAAAAGAACGGCATTTGTGTTCTGCAGTGTGTATTTACAAAGTTTGTAATTTAAAAATCTAACAAATATCATAGTTTACCACGTAGAAAAAGAGAATAAATAATACAACTGTATATATCTTAAAAGAGCTCAAAAATTCAATCGTACCTTTTTATCATTTGTCTAATTATTTGATAATAACCAAGAAAAAGAAGTCCCTAAATAAAGGACCCATGTTCCAAAATTGATTAAGATTGAATTTATTTGTTTGATAGCCCTAGCCTGGTAAAATTGGCTTGGTGGGATGTGAGATGATTAAATTATAATAGGATAATTTTGTTGAGGTTTTATTGTTTTGTTTATATAGTAAAAGCTCAGTTGTATAAAATTGAGCTTGATGTTCTCCAGTCAGAAACACTGGCCTTTCTATCTTATTAGATAGAAAATCCACACTGTGCAGATAGATCAGCAGTAAGTGATTGTTCAGCGAAAGATGAGTTAAGCTGAAGAAAAGATCATTTTATTAGCTACTTTATACATCTCCTTTTCATAACAACTTTATTTTTGTTAGCTAATGATAAATATTTTTTAGCATCTCTTGCTCTCAGACAAGCATTCATCTTTTCAAGATAATACCATGTTAAAAATTTGAAAGTCTCAATCCCAGGATGAGAAGTGTCTTAAAAATCTAAACGTTTAAAATTATCTTAACTCTCTGCACTCAATTTCCAGTTGTCTAGATCTCAGACTTATCCAGTCGAGCTGGAACACGTGAGATTATCTGAAAAAGCATCCACAGCCCACAGCTTGGGTAAGCCTAGCTAGTTCACAGCCCTGCGAGTAAGAACGACCATGATCCTAAAATGGGAGCAAAGTGCTTGTTGTCTTGCTTTCTGCTAATTATAGAATAACATTAAGACAAAATGCTTTTTGTTATCTATTCATTAAACTATGGAAGGAAACTTTGACTTCTTACCTTGTATTATGAAGGGATTCTCATCAAGTTGATGGAGCATTATACTTCTTCAAAGTCAAGCCTGTGTGATACCCTAAAGTAGATGAAGGAGGTTCTTAAACAGAAGAAACGGGGTATCATAGTCTTTGAAAATTACTGTAGTGTGCTTTTTATTTTCTTTTTTTATAAGTTAAAAGGGTTTCCATTCAATAATGATAATCTCTTTTTCTATAATCCCCAATGGTCAAAACAGCAGCTTATTTTGGTAGTTGTACAACCCAGTTTCATTTAGAAAGCAGTTTCAGAGCTTATTCTTTGTAACTATAATGATTTTAATATTTTATATCATGAAGTTTTTATATGAGGAAGGCGATTCTCAATGTATCTGTCATCCAATTTTTTACTTTACCTATAAAGCATATTTAAATAACAATTGGTGTATGTTCCTTTTATTGAAAATTTTGAAAATGTCTTATTGTCCAGATTAAGCACAATAGTTTTATTCTAAAGTATTGTAGTAAGAACTGTTCATTTCTCAGAAACCAAAAAAAAAAAAAAATTTGCTACTGACACAGCTAATTTCTGCCCTTCCCCACTCCCCCAAATCACGGAAGTATTAATATTTAGCTTCCATTTTATAAAATGCAGGGCTGTACAAATGTCATGACATCCATTTAAATCATTGATTATGTTCTTGGGAAGAATGAATGTATTGATTATGATAGCCTTTTATCAATCCAGTCCAACTTAATATGTTTTATCTATGAATATAAAAACTTAGGAAATTTATTTAATGTTATCTTCAACTATACTTGGACTCTTCACAGTACACTTAAATTGAAAAAGAGAAAAGGATATTAGTTTATTTGAGAAACAAGAGACCTGAACCTAATTATGGCAAGTATATGGCTTTTGACAGTTGTAGGGAGTCTATACATGTTTCTTAACAATTATATATCAACAGTTATGTGATGTGTCTCCATTATTTTTCTATTTTCCAGTAATATTCTGTTAGATGGGTTTGTATGCTGTATTTATAAGTGAACATAAAAATCTGAGAAAGTAACAGAAGGCTATTAAGGCATTCTAATTTCTAGGAATGGATTATCGTGATAAGAAATGGCCTGATTATAAACAAATATCCAGGCGGATGGAAGTACTAATACAATTAAAAATAACACTGTCTTAACAAATGTTCCTAAAGTGATAGTTTACATAAAATCTTCTGACTTTCTTAACATGACTATTAAAGAGGAGTAGACAAAAATATAATTTATTTTTTAATTGTCCTTCCCTTCAGTGAGCATTAACTGGGCATACCATATTCACTATACATTTAGCAGTGGAGGGGAAAGCATCTATATTAATTTTGAAACTGTTACCCATTTCTAAATCTAAAATAGTGACTTGAAGCCATTAAGGATACTATGAATTGATAAGATGAGAAGAAATCTGTGGTAGCTGAAAATTGCTACCAACTTCTCTAGATCTGCTGCTTTAATTTATAAACCATAGGCTCAATTTTGTGTTCCTCCCTAATTAGACATAATAGGCCCACACAAAATTTTGTTTAAATTGAAGGCAAGAGTAGAGATTTTTAAAAATATATTCAAGTAAGTCTTTATGTACCTGATAAATTACCCCTAGGCATTCTTGACGAATTAGAGTCTTTGAAGATGAAATCATCAAAAAAAGTCCATAGCCGCAAACTTTCAGGCCTGGAGGACTATCACAGATCCTGAATTGTATCGACACAGAGCTTAAAGGAAGAATTAACTACCATGACCAGAGTAATCTCAAAGTGAAAAAAGGGAAACTACCAAAGCATGTGTGGCTTTAATGTATGTGGGGGACTTCTGAGCAGGTGTTATCACTTAAGAGATCTCAAAGTTGACAAAGGAAAAGTTAGCAATTATATTGCTAAAATTAATAAAAGGGACTCATGTTTATTCTTGGTGTATTTGTCAACCTATGGGCAGTGATCACTGTACATACATTCTATAGTGTGTTTATGTCACTGCTAGAGATGAGTGTCCTAATATTTACTGGTACATTTAATCATTTATGTATTATTTATACTTTACTGCAAGACTCACAGCACTTTACTAATGTTAGATAATTATTTTTCTTCTACTTTTCTGTGGCATTTTCGACTTTTACACTAGGGTTTTTTTTCATAATTCGGAACACTCACTAAGAAGAGGGTAAAAGATCCCCCAAAGAAATGGGCTCTGCACTCTTCCTGAAATGTCTAAAGTGGGATCTGAAAATCTAAGTCTAGAGATCTATTTGAAGCTGGATGGCGGCTACTAGGCACCAATTACATTTTATATTTCTCATTAATAAGACTCTTATAAGGCAATACTCATGAAGCCAAGTTCTCTTAAATGTCAACACACTTGAAACTTTCTGTTTCCTAAAGCTGCGTTAATAAAAAGTGAACAGTCTTCTAGTTAATCAGAGCATGTTCTTACCTTTGCTTTGCCTCTCTCCTAAAATACAAACCTATCAGTTGCCCTTCAGTTTTTTTCATAGTTTCTTCATCATTGCCTAGACCCAAAGACAGGAGAAAGCAAGCCAGGTTCCAGGAGCTCTTAAGTCAGAGCATCTGGGAAACGGTGGGGCTTAGCTGATGGGAGAAGGCAGACACTACAGATGGCAGAATGCTATGGAAATATTCTTCATCTGCTGTAACAGGTGTGCTTAACGAACTTGGCTATTCTTAAGTTCAAATCTAGCAAAGTTTTCAGCTTGTTCTATTGAGAGATGTCTTTAAGAGTCAGGATTCTTCCATTTGTAACTTAAATGTGTTAATATTCAAATCATAGTCCAGAAGTGACTGAAATATTTGTTGTTGGGTAAAAATTGACACGTGATTATTGCCAAAGAATAGGGAGATGCACTTACAAGAACATTCTCTTCGAGTTTTGTTTTGTGCTTTTACATGAGAGAAATGCTTTTATAGTGTGAAAGGTTTCTGTAGTATTTTCTTCTACATTACCCCCGTTCTACTGATGTTCTTTGCTTAAGCAAGTCACTTAGAAGAGAGTAACACAAATATAGAAGTCTAGACCCTGACCTTTGAGGGAAGATTTGCTTTTGTCCCCCCAAAGTCTAAAGTTAAAAATGAAATATGCTCACACGCACACAGACAAAATAATAATGTTTGAATATCTGCTAAGTGTTGAATGGTAAGTTCCCTTCTTAATGTCTTTATCATCTAGTGGCTTTTTGCTAATTTAGGTAAGAGTAGATTCTAGACCTACCTTGTCCAGTTTGTTAGCCACTAGCCACATGGTGATTTAAATTAAAATTAAATTAAACTGGTTCTTCAGTCTTCTAGCCACATTTCAAGTGCTTAGTGCCACACATGGTTAGTGGTTACCATATTAGCATAAATTCAGAACATTTTCATCATGGCAGAAAATGCTTTTTTACAGTGCTGTAATGCCCAAAGAGGAAATAAAGACAAAATGAAAGTATTCAATTAACTTATGATAATTCCTAGATTTTACTGCCATAGTTGAAGAGAGGTGTTTTTCTTATAAAAATTAATACCAGCCCTTTTTAAAGACATTGGAAAAACCAAAACCCCATTCTTTGAAACTAGTTTTCAATATATTTTTAAATAGTCTCAGCACTTTACTTTTCAAGTGATATTATTAAATCATTTCATAAATCATAACTTAGTATCTTTCAGCTTTTCTCCCCATTTTTGTGGTCTTTTCAAATCGATGATACATAGTTTCTAACACATGTAGAGCAGAAACCAGTGAATTCTTAACTTATTTACAAATAAAAATTGTTAAACATTTATTCTTCTCTTCTGTTATTTTTAAATATATATAGATCTAATGAAGTGGCAAAGCTTTTCTGTTTCTATCTCTTTTTAAACATTTCTCCCTAATATCACATTTGCTTATCTACCCCCTTAGGCACATCATGATCCAAGTTATTTCTTTGGTTTTTCTTCATGGTTTCTTGCTCTTAATGACTTGGACTATGAATCAAGTTCAGTTTCATGTATAAAGCAAACAATTTTATTCTAGTGACTTAATGAAACATTTTTAGTATTATTTTACTTCTTAACATAACGAAAAGGATGTATATGGCTGCATCTTTGAATTTTTGTAATGAAAATAAGGGACTAACCATAATTCTTTTGAGTGAGTCAGCTTGGTGCTTAGTTAAAACTGTTCTGTTAGAAAGTCATGATGCTTTCCTCTTCGTTTTTGAATGTTTGAAATCAGGCAACAGACTCAGTCCAGTAGTGTCAAATTCTAAGCAAATTATGAAATTCTTATTGTTCAAGTACAGATGGATAAATGGTGTGATTTGAGGGTTGGCTGGTTGGTTGGTTTCTTGTTGGCCTAACTTAATGTGTGTACTACAGAGACTCATGTTAGTTGAGGGAAATTTTCATTATGCTTGAAATAAATAGTATTTTAGTATAAATAAAGGAAATGACTGTACACAAATGCCAATCAATTATTTGAGGACTTTTAACTTTTTTTAATAGTAGCCTTTTGTTTTTTAGTAGCCTTAGTTATTTAAAATTTAGTTGCACTAAAATGTCATTGCTGTCACTAACTTCGCTGTGTGCCAGTTACGTGTAATTCAGTATGCTTTGCACTTAGAAGAATAATTTCTAGGTTATATTGTTTTGCAGTTTTCATGTTTTGACAGTTGCCCCACCATTTATCACACCCTATATTCGGTTGTGTAATGAATGGTAAAATTCAAACATATCTAATAATTTAATAATTTGCCTTATTTTGACTAATTCAAAGATTTGAGGATAGAAAAAGGCTTTTTTTTCCTATAGTATTTTTTAAACTTTTCAGATGAGCTGAAAAACACCTTAGTACATTGGAGTTGGAGTTGTATTGATTACAGTCCCAGCTCTAAAGCCTTATACTCATGTCTTAAGTATTATCGATTATTCTATGAATTGTTGTTAGTTTCCTATTTGGCATCATAGTTATTTACCTTGGAGTTTAGCTTTTGCAAAAAGGGTATTCCTAGGTATATTCTTATTTCTGGTTGACCATTGAATTTATAATTTGACGACTTCATTCTTTGTCACTGTAATCCAAAAATGAAATCCACATAGAACTCTAAATTTCTTAATTCACAGATGGAATCAATGCAGATATAGCAGCATTGTACATAACAGCATCCAAGGATTTTTCCACGTGTTTACCAAATCAGTGGGTTTTCTCACTGTTTTCTTGAGGTGAATGTCTCATTAGCCTCAGTAAGAAATTTTCAGTAAAATCACAACATAAAGTCCAATAAACCACCAGGAGACAGATTTTTAATTTTTTCAAAATCTTCTATTGTATTTCCTTGTGATATCACTTATTCATTTTAATTTTATGACTGCCAACTTGTTATGGTATTAATTATATGTATATGTTTATATGTATGCATATAATATATGTATATGTATATGAAGAATAAAGTTAAGATTTGGTCAAACTATATTTTCCCATTCAAGTACAAAAATGTTTTCAAGGCTGCAAAAAGTGTACAGTTGTTAAACAAGTTGTAAATAAAGACTTGTATAAAAATTCAGTGTAGTTTTTTTTCCTTTCTCTTAAACCATGACAAACACATATTTATTAATTGTCTAATAGTATTCATCCACTTGCCTTTGGCACTTGCCATAGTGTTGTATCAATTTAAAGATTATGCCACTGATTTATTACAAATCAGGAACATCCTTGAGATTTTTTTCAGTACCTGGTGTAGATTGTGTTTTGATTTAGGCTGGTACTCAGTAGTTGTAAGCTGATCGTCCAGAGTTCTTAAGGAATAAAAGTTAAACATGACTTCTCCCCTCTTAGAGTTACCCTGTGAACTGTCAGTCTTACCACAGACAATACACCAGGAAACACTGGAAGAGTAACTGTATTCTTCAACAAAGAAAAACATTATTGTTGGAGCATCCTGTTTAGGTGATGAGAGCCACTTTTCCTGCCTTGTACACCCTTAAAACTTACCCTTTTCCCCACCTCCACCCTAAACATTACTGAAATATGACATCTGTAGTGTCAGGTAAAGTCACAATAGCAGTGTAGAAATTGATTACATTAAGATACTCCTCTAAGTAATTTCAAAGTGAAGTTAGCACACCAAGATAAGAAGAAAATCGCTATGTAGTCAAAATAGTGCCCATTTTACCATCAAATAAATAATAACTTTTCTTCACTCATTACCATGGTGATACCATATTCAGCATTTATTGAGTGTCTCTTCTGGGTATGTAATACTGAAGCAAAGGAGAAAGGTAGGTTGAATCACAAAAATCGAGCAATGGTTTTTCCTTCAAAGATTTGGTCAAATGAAGCACAACACGGAAAAGTTCCCAAATAGAACTGTCACTCAGGAGAAAGCTTCCCGGTTTGCCTAAAGTACATTTATGTACTATTCAGGGTATTGCTGCATCACAAACCACTCCAAACCTTAATGGCTTTAAACATTATACTATCTCCCGCATCTGAAGACAACTGGGCTTCTCTCATTAAGGACCTCTCATTCAGTCGCAGTAAAATGATGGCTTAGGATAGAGTCATCTGAAGTCTTTCTCTCGGACGTCTGATACCTAGACGGATACAAACACCTGGGGGATACCAGGTGACCACACACAGCCTCCCGACATGACTCGTTCGGACACTCAGAATGGAGTCTCAGGCTAGGCGAACTCATTATACACACACAGCTAGCCTCCTCAGAGTGAGTTCTGAGACACCCAGGTGAAAGCTTCAGAGCTTGTTGGGACCTAACCCTGAAAGCTACACAGCATCACTTTCATTTGTCAGATTTGTCACATCAAGAGACAGTTCAAGGGGCTGACCAAATACTCAATTTTCTCAGTGGAGGAACGACCATGTTACTACAGCTGCTGCTGTTCTGCACTCAAGCAGAAGGAAGACTTCCCTATGAAAATCCTACTTCTGAAGCCAAAACTCCCTGTTTGCTCATCCCGGTGCCAAGCACAATCACAATGGTGCAGATCAATCAGGTACATATCAGTCTGAGCAAAACCCGAGGTAGGTATATAGACCAGTAAGTTTAAAGCCACAAATACGCTCATACTTCTTTTATCTAATTGCATATGAAATGGACTGAAAGTTTTTATACTTTGAGTTAATTTCTAGGACTATGTTTAAAGGAAATTGCTGAGAATATAAACATCTATGTGTCTATATTCCTAGCCAAAGTCCTCTGAATAATAGATGCCTTCTAAAAGACATGTTTCCAGGGGCGCCTGGGTGGCTCAGTGGGTTAAAGCCTCTGCTTTTGGCTCAGGTCATGGTCCCAGGGTCCTGGGATAGAGCCCTATATCGGGCTCTCTGCTCAGCGGGGAGCCTGCTTCCTCCTCTCTCTCTGCCTGCCTCTCTGCCTCCTTGTGATCTCTGTCTGTCAAATAAATAAATAAAATATTTTAAGTAAATAAAAAAATAAAAGACATGTTTCCAGAGATACCCACCCCTTGAATTTTTAGTTTTTCCCCTTTAAGGAACCATTCCCATTAATAATATGCTGGTATTTCTCATATCTTCTCTCTTTATTAATGAATTGTTAGTTTTAAATAATACTTTTAAGTGCAGTTTGATAATTTTTGACATATAGACACTAGTGAGGAATCCATTACAGTAATCAAAATGAACATATCTGTCACCCCAAAAAGTGTTTAGTGCCCTTGGTCATCCTTCCAGGTCCTCCCAGGTCCCCTGTACCCGACCCCATCCTTAGACAACAATTTACCTGCTTTCTGTCACTATGGATTATTTTGCATAGTTCATAATTCTATATAAATGGAATCCTATGAGATGTACTCATTTTTTCCTGGCTTTTATTCAGCATAATTTGAAACATCTTTATATTGTGTGTATCTGTAATTCATCCTTCTTTAATACTCAATAGTATTTCATTGTGTGAGTATTTCACAACTCTTTTTATTCATTCACCTGCTGGTGGACATTTGAGTAGCTGACAGTTTGGGACTATTTAAAATAAAGCTGTTACGAATGTTTCTTCACAAGCCTCTGTGTGGACATGTGCTTTCATTTCTCTTTTGTAAACGCCTAGAGTGGAATGATTGGGTCATACAGTAGATATGTACTAAATTTTTAAAACTACCAAACGGAGGGCACCTGAACAGCTCAGATGGTTGACCATCTGCCTTCGGCTCAGATCATGATCTCCAGGTCTGGAATGGAGCCCCATGACAGGCTCCCAGCTAGAGGGGAGTCTGCTTCTCCCTGTCCTTGTGCTCACTCACTCTCAAATAAATTTTTTAAATGTTAAAAAAAAATAATAAAACTATCAAACTGTACTAAAAAGGAGTTGTGTATTTTACATTTCCATTAACAGTGAATGAGAGATCCAGTTCCTCTAAATCTTTGCCAATACTTGGGTCTTTTTTTTTTTTTTAATATTTTATTTATTTATTTGAGAGACAGAGATCACAAGGAGGCAGAGACTCAGACAGAGAAAGGAGGAAGCAGGCTCCCTGCTGAGCAGACAGCCTGATGCGGGGCTCGATCCCAAGACCCTAGGATCACGACCTGAGCCGAAGGCAGAGGCTTTAAACCACTGAGCCACCCAGATGCCCCGGGGTCCTTTTGATTCTAGTCTCATCCCAGTGGGTCTTAGTAGTAGCTCATTGTGGGTTGTTGTTTCTTTAATAGTCTTTTTTGCTTTGTTTTAATTTTTGCCATTCTAATAGGTATATAATAGTATTTCATGGTGTTAATTTGTATTTTCCTACAAACTCATAAAAACTATTTCATTTTCTTATTTTCCATACATCTTTTTAGATAAAATGTTCAAATTTCTTTCCAAGGTTCTATTGTTTTCTTATTAAATTACTTAAAAATTCTTCATATATTCTAGATTTAAGTCCTTTATGGGATAATTGATGTGTAAGTATTTTCTCCCAGCCTGTTACTGGGTTTTTCATTCTCTTAGCAGTCTCTTTCAAAGCTCAAAATTTCTTATTTTCAAGAAGTATAATTCTATCAATTTTTTTCTTTAATGTATTGTCTTTGGTGTGTAAGAAATCCTTATCTAACCTAAAGTTATGAAGATTCTCTCCTGTGATTTTTGGAAGTTTCATAATTTTGGATACTACATGTTATGTTTAATAACCATTTTAACTTAATTGTTGTATACACCGCAAGTGCGATGTATGGATTTAAGTTCCCTCTCTTTGGAAGGGGTGCAGAAGCATATAGAACTGCTCAGGACCATTTGTTGCAAAGACTATCATTTCTCTACCGAGTTGCATTTTACACATTTGTTAGAAATCAATAGCCTAGGGCGCCTGGGTGGCTCAATGGGTTAAGCCGCTGCCTTCGGCTCAGGTCATGATCTCAGGGTCCTGGGATCGAGTCCCACATCGGGCTCTCTGCTCAGCAGGGAGCCTGCTTCTCTCTCTCTCTCTCTGCCTGCCTCTCCATCTACTTGTGATTTCTCTCTGTCAAATAAATAAAATCTTAAAAAAAAAAAAAAGAAATCAATAGCCTAAATATATGTGAGTTTTATTTCTGGATTTCTATTGCTACATTCATCTCTAGCTTGATACCAGTAATATCCTGTCCTGATCACTGTAGATTTATAAGAAGGGTTAAAGTCCCATAGTATAAGCTCTCCATCTTTTTTCTTTTACAGAGTTGATTTGGCTACTTAGGTCCTTTTCATTACCTGCCATATGAATTTTAGAATCAGCTCATTAATTTCTACAAAACAAAGCCTACTGGGATTTTGACTGATTGTATTGAATGTATAGATCAGTTTGGGAGAAATGATATCTTTATATTGAGTTTTTTATCCATTTATTTAGGTCTTTCTCTCACCAGTGTTTTGTACTTTTAGTGTACAGGTCTTTGATATCCTTTGTCAGATTTATCCTAAATATTTCTCAATTTTTGATGCTGCTACAAAGGGTATTGTTTTATAATTTTGATTTCCAGTTGTTTCATGCTAACATGTAGAGATACATTTGCCCAAATTTGGGCTTACTTAATTTCCTCTCTCTCTCTCGTTTTGTTTTGGTTTGGTTTGATTTGGTTTGGTGTTTATTTCATTGATTTCTGTTCTGATCTTTATTATTACCTCTCTTCAATTTACTTTGGTTTTTCATTTGCTCTTTTGTCTAGTTTCTCAAGGTAGAATCTGAGGTTATTTGTTTGAAACCTTTCTCGTTTCCTAATACAGGCCTTTAGTATTAAAAATGTCATTATCACTACTACTTTAACTGCATCCTACAGATTTTTATATACTATGGTTGCACATTCATCCAGTTCAGAATATTTTCTGATGTTAATTTTTATTTCAGCTTTGACCTATGGGTTATTTTAAAATGTGTTAGTTTCCAAACATTTGGGGCTTTCCAAGAATCTTTCTGTTAGTGATTTCTAACTTAATTCCATCATGGTTAGAGAAAATGGTTTGTATGACATGAGTTTTTTGGGACTTGTTTTATGACCTAGAATAATGTCTAGGATGAGTATTAAGGATGTGTATTCTGCTGCTGTTGGTGGAATGTTCTAGAAATGTTGATTAGATGAAGATAGTTGAGAGTGTTCTTCAGGTCTTCTATAGCATTACTGATTTTTAGGTTTACTTTTGCATGAGTTTTTGAGAGAAAAATGTTGAAATCCTACTATAATTATGGTAAGTCTCCATGGTTCTATCAGTTTTTGCTTTATCATTTTGAAGCTCTTTTTTTTTTTAAGATTTTATTTATTTATCAGAGAGAGAGGGGGGCAGAGAGAGCGAGCACAGGCAGACATAATGACAGGCAGAGGCAGAGGGAGAAGCAGGCTCCCCGCTGAGCAAGGAGCCCGATGACTCTATCCCAGGATGCTGGGATCATGACCTGAGCAGAAGGCAGCTGCTTAACCAACTGAGCCACCCAGGCGTCCCATTTTGAAGCTCTTTTAAGGAAAATAAACGCTTGGGATTGTTATGTTGTTTTTAATTAACCAACCCCATTGTTCATTATGAAATAATCCTCTTCATCTACTAATTATCTGTGATATCAAATTTACTTTGTTTTTTTTTTTTTTTAAGATTTTATTTATTCATTTTGACAGAGATCACAGGTAGGCAGAGAGGCAGGCAGGGGGGTGGAGAAGCAGCCTCCCTGCTGAGCCCCATGCTGGGCTCAATCCCAGGACTCTGGGATCATGACCTAAGCCAAAGGCAGAGGCTTTAACCCACTGAGCCACCCAGGTGCCCCTACTTTGTTATTATTATAGATACTGTATGTATATACATATATATATGTAATAATATTGATGTATTATTACTTTCTCTTAATTAGTGTTAATATTATATGTCTTTCTGGAACACTTAAGTGGCTCAGTCAGTTAAGCATCTGCCTATGGCTCAAGTCATGATCCCAAC